>NC_064598.1:33371336-33680622 GCF_943734845.2 Anopheles funestus | reverse complement strand
GCGCAAGTGTATCCATCATCGTGCACTCGCTGATCAATTCTCACGATGATCCATTACGTCGCGGATTGGATTTCCTGCGCGTGCATTCGGTCCGGCTGGTGGAAAATTGTCTTCCCTTGGTGGGTACATCTTTTATGATGCTGAAGGGGGAAAATTGGGTGAGCGGACGTAACAAAACAGATACACAGTATGAAATAGGATTATTTACTATCCGTCCGAACCTTACCCGAGTAATCTCGTTTTGTGGCTAAAGGATCAGACATTGGCCCGGTGGATTGGATGGATAAAGAAAGACGAAAAAAGGACACAAAAAACACAGACAGGGACGTTATTTGATATTTATCCGCGACATAACCACATTCGAGACATTGGTGAGCGGGGTGTTTTATGCTGCCAACCCAGCTCCTGAGGGTCTATCGGCCCACTTTAACAACCCGTCTCGGCCCGATCGATGAAACCCGGTCAATGTCACGTGGTTTGCAGAAGGTGACAAAATGTATCAAAATAACGTTATGCAATACGACTGTTCCGCACGGGTTTTGCGATTGCATCAATCTTAATAAAAGTAAGAAGCATCACGCCCCAAAAACCGATTGGCTCGTGCTAAATGATTGCTGATGCAACTGATGAATCCAAACACCAACCATCAGCTCCTCATGCTTTTCCCTCTTTCCCCGTTCGCTCTTCGTTGGTGTGAATAAATGTGTTTAATTAATTTTTATTTATCATCAACACTTGCGACTGAGTGCATTGTGCCTGGGACTGGGGGGGTTCCAAGCGTATGCAAATAGCAAATGACATCTGACGGATTCATGGCTGCAACAGTATCATCAGTTGACCGGTCGAATCGACAGTTCAATTGAATCGTTCCTATTGTATGTGTGTCTGTGGGGGTTGAAACCCGTTGGTTTAAGGGTGGCAGATCGTAGCTGCAGGTGTCAGTGATACTAAGCGAGCTACTTAAGACACATAGCAGCATCGAAACCCTTTGAAACCAGGGCAGTGCAAACGATGATGGCTGATGATTGGTAAAATATTGTTTTGACACATTGCGCACACGCACACGCTGGGCATACATTTACGGCGCCACAAATACATTAATCACAATTTATGCTGCATGGTGCGCTAACTGGCAGCACGAGTAGATGGACAGTTCGGTCTCACTAACGCAATTATTGTTCGCACATATAGAATCCATCTACCCTCCCAGTTGGCAGACCGTTCAATAATTAAGCCATGAAGCTTCCCGGAACCCGAGCGAAAGGCCGGGTTCTTACTGATGGCAAAAGGCGTTTCATTAGTGGCAGAATGTGCTGTCAGCTTTGGTGTGAAAAGCTTCTGCTGCTAGAGATGATGTGACGGGGTGGTGGTAGGTGTCAACTGTTTTAGCTGTTCATAAATGAGTAGATGAACTATGTGGTTTTAATTAAATTCCCAGAATTTAGGAAGAAACGAACAAGAGGGAATAAAAAATGCATGTAAAGTCCCACATAACGAGATATTACTTTTAATGAGTTTTTCACATAACGAGTTCGCATAACGGAAATATATCTCATAAAGCGTTACATCTCACATAACGAACATTTGAGTTTCAGAAACACTTTCCGATTTTGCTGCTCGATGATGAAGTCCAAATATTGAAGAATATTGGAACCGGATATAGAAAGTTCAAAAGGCGCTCAGTTCTATGCCACTAGAGAATTAACTTTCATTGAACTTGTGACGATGGTCAATCGTTTAGGATTGGCAATGGAGAACAATAATATTGGAGAACTTCGAACGGAGCACATGTAAGATCCAAATCCAATATCCCAAAGATTTTAGTACTTGAGTTACTGATGCCAAAGAAAAGGTTTGTGCAACAAAAGATAAAACAACTCTTCAATTTGTGTATTACTTCTTAAGAACGGCCTAGCCGTATCAAGACTTATTTTACCACTCTTCAGCTAACCGAAAACTTAATTATGAAGATGTTGAAAATTGATTCTATAATATGTTCTTTGAATATTGACGCTTTATAATGAAAATATTCTTAACAAATGAAATAAATTAGACAAATTTTATACTTGAATTTTATTTAAATGAAATGTGTAAGAATCTTTTTTAATTAATGAATGATAATGATTTAATTTTAATAGAATGATTTTAAAATAATGGAGTGCCCCCAACTTGATTTTATAACGACGAAGATATTACATTTTTTTAATTATATTGTAAAATTGTTTATATCCATATTAACAAAACAGACAAATTTTCTCTCAAAGTGCATTGCCCTCCTGTAGCGTTATGTATAGACGAATGAGCCGTCTTTTGCTAACATGAGCAATCTTAAAACTTCCTTCATGTTGCGCTTACGCAACCTGTCGGTCCAACATAAATCCGCTGCATCCGCAAAGGCAAGTGCAGCAGTGCAGCTCGATAGTTTACTGTGCTCGAATGTACAAGAAATCGTCAATTTCACCGTACGGTTGTCGCTTAATCCACGCCATAACTGCATATCAAACCGCCCCAGCTAACCCACCTGCCAGTGTGTGCGTGCGTGTGTCGCGATATTACGGCTGTGAAGCTTGCTGCGGCATCATTTGTCATGGTGCATGCAAAATCACCCCCTTGCGCGCACCATCGGATGGATGAAAATTTGCGGTGTATTTCCTTATTGCTTTTCAAATGGCTCAAAGGCTACCGTCGATCATTCCGGTGTCATTGAAACGATAAGCCCCACCTTACGCTGACAGCAGCAGTAGTAGGGTGGATCCCTTGACGAGAAGGGGGGCGCTTGGTGTGGGGAAAGTGACGATGGATTGGCATTAAGGAAAGATCCGGTGTGTGTGTGTCCGTCTTGCACAGTGCACGTGTGAGTGCATTTGCCCGGACTGCAGCTACCAGACCGGTGCAGTCGCGTACGGCATTCGGTCGGGTCCACTCTTGGACAGGAATAAATCGTTCTGCTACACTTGCTTGCATGTCACAGACTGTTTACGATCGGATCAACGCTATTTGCTAATTAAGAACTCGCTTCCGCTACGGGTAGGGAGTCGTGTGCTACATTATGCGGAGTGGAGTGAGACTCAAGTGGACGCGTACCGTTTCAAGATAAGCCTCAAGTTGTAGAAGAAACATAAATAAACATCTTTGAATTAGAGCAGTGAAAATATTTGTTTTTTTAAAGTGAACAATTATTAATTTGAAAGGCAATACATTTTTAAAGTTTATTTATACTCTCCTCAAATTAAAAAAAAAAACTAATGGAAAAAAGGTCCCGCATCGTATTTTGGCATTTTCTACACGTTTAGACCGATCAATGCCAATTAAAATCGGACAGCAATACAAATTGTACCCGTGCAACAAATCTTACCATTCAACCCTTACCTCACAATCAGCTCCTCACAATGGGGCTATTGTTCAGATTACGATTCCCGCTTTATCCCGCACATAAATTTAACTCCCCCAGTTAAAAAAAAGCATAGCAAAAAACAACAAAACACCCCCAAAGCTATGAAAACAACATAACAGAAAACGAAGTGAAAAGTCGCATTAACTCTTCTAGTCAAATTAACTTTCGGTTGTACTGCACCGAAAGACAAACAAAAAAGGGGCAAGTTCCTTCCCTCCGAAAGCTTCATCAACCGGCAATGAGCCTTTGATTACAATTTTTCCAATCAGATTGAAAACAGGCTGAAAGTTCTATTTTTTAGAAAAGGGTGGGAAAAAGGGAAGGAAAGGTTCAAACATTTGAAAGTAAAATCCGACAAAAAATACGTCCAAGGAGAACAAGAAATTACCTGCACAAGAAATGGGTAACTGTGTTACCTTCTTCCCCAAAAACTCTTCCCAAAGATGGTAGAATTACTGCTCCGAAGCAAAGTTTCATAGCCATTTGCCGTTGCGCTAATCAGTGTTGACTTCTGTCAGAGTTGGGTGAAATAAGAGATGAAATAAATTCACAAAAACCTTCGAAATTGTGAAGGCCTTTTCAAACGGGGAAAGTAAATTGAATACAAAAAAGCACGACAAGAAGAACAAACAACAGCACCAGAAACAAGAATTACAAGCTTTTACAAGCTGGAGAAAATTGCAAAACGAAAAAGGGTTTGCTGTAATTAATCTGGCTGACGTGCAGCGATGGCCACGAAACGATACCTATGAAAGGAAGTCATTTGAGCAATTGGAATTTGCCGGTTTGCCGAAAGTTCAGCTACCGATGATAGGTCGTATTGTTTTTCGCAGGTCGTGCGAAACTGCAGCGGGAGGGAGGCAAATTTTAATTATATGCCTTGATTCGGTTCAATTGATCTTGACGCGCTACTGTCAAAGCTGTAGGTAATGGAAGTCAATGAAATTTTATGTCAAATAGTGACTGTAATTACAGAACTTTTGTAAAGAACTTAATATACAGTTAGTGATTTATTTGTCTAAATAGTACGTATATTGCTTTACCTCAAAGTTTCATACTTCAAAACACCACTGACCTTAACGTACACACGATCGTGCTTACATTGACAGTTGGGAAATGTAATATATCCTCAATTACGCACGCTACGGGTGTAAGGCTGTCGATTGAATGTGGCCATTCCAGTAATGTAACGATCGGCAATTTGTTCCAATACCACCCAAAAACGATAATGACGTAGCACTTTCCCGTGGCACCAATCCCGAAATGTCACGTTCGCAACTTTGTTTGGCCGTGCCTATGACGCACAGTATTTGCTTACGAAATGATGAAAACAACCTTTTCGCAAACCTCCACCCACCCACCCGACCCCAAAAAAAGGGTCTCCAACGTGAGGCTTCTCTTCAATGAAGCTCATCAACATTCAGAACAAAAACCGATCGTTATCCTGCCGAAAACGCAACCGGCTGGTGTTTCCGGCCGAATTTCACCCAATCGATATGAGACCCGTTCCCAAAAACAAGGACCCCGGCTGTGGGAACTCGCGAAGAGGAGGATACAAGTTTCCAAGAAAATGATACTGACTGATATTGGTGTAAGATAGCGAGCTGGGAGAATTGATCCCGGATGTCAAAGATGCCGCGCGAAGAAATGGGACAGAGAGGCAAAAATGGCAACAACCAAAAAAAAACAAACGAAAGATGAAATGCTTTGCTGCCGGGAGCTACGCTACTTCCGCAAATCGGAACCTAAAGTTGAAGAAACAAATAGCTTCCGCTAGCGTTCGATGCTCTTCATCTCGTCAAAAGGGGACGATAAAAATTTCTCTTCTGTATTCTTTTGTCTATCCGTTGCTTGGTTTTTAGCGGCTGGACCCGTACTTGCTACAAGCTAGCAAAAATATGATGTTTTATGTGTATGCTTTTTGTTTTACTTCTCCCTGTTCCCTCTGTACGAAAAGTAGGTCAAAACGGTATGAGGAGGTTTGTGATATGGTGCAAAAGGTTTTGTCCGCCCGTCCCGGTATGGCTTATGATCGTCCAGTTTTGCACCGAAACCTAGACTAGCGCAGCACTAACACTGCACCGTAATGGGATGAGGCATCCTGGCGCCAGCGAAATGGGGACAAAATGTTAAATGAATCAAATTTACACCAATTATGCGACCATCATCATTCGTCATCCGTCGCCAAGCGGTTGATGGGAGCTGGCTCCAGAAGTGAAAACCCGGTGGCAAACATTGAGCAGCGACCCGAACATAACTGGGGTGGCTTAAATGGAGCTAGGAGGAGTTTGATTGCTGACATTTTTTTGTTTTTGCTGTTATTGTTAAAGAAGAATATTAAATTAACGTTTTTGAAAGAAGTTAAATTTAATTTATTTTATACTTTGTTGGGCGCATTAAAATGTAGAAGAAGAAAAAAGTGTTGCATTATCAAACAACTGAAACTGAAATGAATTCAACTCTTGCATGCATAATTGGCGCAGTATAGTGCCGCAACGGTCTAGTCTGCTGTACGAACGGTCTGGAATTTATTCCCCATTTTGGAAGGATTCACTATTTGGCCTTAATAATTGTAGTCGCTGATAATTTAGCTGTTAATTCACTTGAAACTACTGAGTAAAGCCACTAGTAATCATTCTACGCAATGTGGTAACAATAACTGTAAGGATTTTTTATTCATTACTGTCCTGATAGACATTAAAGCTCGGAGATAGACGAACGCTGCAGGTTAATGTTTATTTAGTATAAATATTCGACATGCCTGGCTTGAACGTGTCGCAGACGTTATTTAACTTGCGGCATATTTCAAGGAATTACTCTGAAGATCCAAAGGTAGTGCGTTGATCATCCCCTACTCGCAAGCGATTCAACCGAAAGGGAGGCATGGGTAGGAACGAATAGATTGATAGCCGAGAGTAGCGCAAAAGGCTCAACGCGGCCATTTATAAGTCCCATCACGAAAAATCTTCAGTAAAGGTGTTCAACAACCTTTCCTGGAGGAGCGCTAGTCCAACCAGCAAACACCTGGTCCGATTTTCGAGTCGGCAATTCCAGGACCTTATTGTGAGTCATTCACGTGAAATTTCAAGTCACATTTGTTTTGATGGCAAAATATTGTGTTTATTAAACAATTCTACTAAATGTTAGCTCCTGTAATTGAATTCAAAACAGTGTCACATACATGCAACATCCTCTGAAATAAATCTTTGGTCAGATCTTGTGTCTTCAGACATGTATTTTTCCGTAAATTACAAACAATTTGAAAAAGGAAGTTCCTCTATTTGACTGCCTTTACTATTTCCTCAACAAAATTAAGATATTATTAACTTGTCCAGCGTCGCAACCTAATCTTCATGGTCCTCTCCAGATGCAGTCCTCAAAACCCGTTACGATCGAGTGCCGGGGTCTGAAAAGCCACCAACCCGCGCTTTTTGGCGTACCCATTAACACCATCATTCCATCTCACTCTGGACCTTTCCACCCTTGTGGACGATCTAAAAAGACTTCACGGACTGGGTTTGCCGGTGCCACAGGAGCCTGTCGTGTGTAATTCGCTGTACAAAAATATCAACATATTATCGTACAACTCATAGGGTTCGTCATTGTAGCGCCTTCTTCAGTGTCCTTCCACACTTACGGAGCCAAAAAATCTTCTGAACTTCTTCCTCTCGATCGCTGCTAACTGGGTTTTTAAACTTTTTGGACAAAGCCTATGTCTCAGAGGCGTATGTGAGTACTTCCAAGTAATCAACCGTCAAGTCAGGTGTTTTGAGTGGAGAAATTTCCTCATACTATGGAAAGAGCGTGTGTTAGCCTTCACCATACTGTGTATCTCCACATCTATGTTGTTATCAAAAATTATTGTTGTATTAAAAAATTTAGTATTTATCTTAAATATTTCCTTGCAGAAGCAAACATCGAAAATGTTTAAATAGTCATTTAAATATGCTTGACACAGTTTTGTGCATTCCTAAAACTACCCCAATAGTAAACCCCATTAGAAGCTAGCAATAGGCAATGTAACGGAAAAAAGTGAAATTGATTTGTCATGCTCAAAACAAAAAGGCGCGATGAAACGATGTTTTGCTAGTAATCCCCATATTATCCTACCGTGAGAACGATCAGCTGCTGCACACTAACAACAGTTTAGTGTAGAACAGAAAAAAAACAGAGTTTGCTGTACACCGATTCTGTTGTCAGTATCAACCTTCACACAATTTAAAAGCACTCCTGCTGATGCCGCGTGAACTAAAACGGCCCCCGCAAACACTTCATACACGTTAGTTCTAGATGCCAATCATCAACGAGCCCGGAATGGGAAACCCCAGCGCCGTTTAATTTGTTTCTGATGAATGTGTTGGTAAACAAGCAGGGAACATTTTATCCGCAAGCTGATCTAGCTAATGATGGAAATCATGTTGTTTTTGCGTCCTTTGTAAACCCTGCCGATACGCGGTTCCACAACCCTTTTAACCTGTGTCGCGTGACAAACGTACCAGAATCGTGATTGTAACCCATTTGCTGGATTTCCCCCCCCTCCCCCTTCCCCCTCTTTCCTAAGGTCACACAGGTTGCATACCCCCGTAACAACCCTTGTGGGTGACTAATCATCAGTCACCATCTAACCGTCAAACTGTCGTTCAGTTCACCCTTCATACACACTAATGATTTCCTTTCCGTTTCTCTTTTCTGTTTTCGGTGGGCGATTGCCCTCTGTTAATCGTTTCAGAACATGAGTCATCCGGGTGCGGCATGAGCCACGAATTCCGAGGATTCCAACTACGAACCTGCGAAACTGATCGGTGGAACTGTTGGAAAACTCCGATTTTTTAAAAAATACTTCAAGAATTCCAATTAAAACACACTCGGAATGGTAAATTCGGTGAACGATCGTAGTGCTTGCTGGTCGAATGTTTGTGTACCGGGGGAAAACATTAGCTAAACCGTTTTATAACTTCAAAATCAACAAAATCGTGTGCACGTGTAATGCTATCCCGACTGTACCTTAATTAACGTGAATGTGTTTCCGCGCCACCCTGTAAGCGTGCAACGTTGCGCATCCCATCGGTCCCAAGGGAATAAGGAAAACGCGTGTGCGTGTATTCCGTCGATCGTCGGCACCTCTTTGTTTCTCTCTGCACACACGCTACGAAATGCACCCGGCAGCTGTTCCATTTTTATGGTTCACGACATCGTACCGCGATCACCGTTCCCGCTTCCGTCGCCGGTCCGATCGTCTGTTTCCGTGCTGCGTTCGGCGATAAGTGTGCGATCGTGCGTTGCGTTAGATGCGCTGCAAAACCGAAACAAAGTGACGCATGGTGATGGTTTAAGGCTAAAAATGCATTCGTTCCAGCTTGGCGACAGAAGCATCGTCCCGGGGGGAATTAGCTTGTTAGTGCAAATGGGGAACTGGGTTCAAACATAAATAAAACGCAAAACGCATACTCAAAAGGATCCACCAACGGAAAGGAAATAAATCTAACCACAACCATGTGTGTGTATGTGTGTGTGTGTGGCGCGGGAAAAGTGTACGTGTGCGTGTGGGTGAATGAAAATGATTTTCCGTGTAGTACGTGTGCGTGAATTTTGTCCCACAGCCTAGGCACGTAAACCTTCCGGGGCCGTAGGGCGAGAATAAAGTGGAAAAAATAGTTCAAAATTTCGAAAGATCAAAGTGTGGTGAAAAAATAAAGTTGTGTTTTCCCGATTCTCCCTTTACCGGGTGTGACAAGGGTTTGGCATTAAGTGATTTCCCACCTTCCCGTTAGCTTTATTCTGTATTCTGTGCCATCCTCTGTGAGGTGAAACGAAGCATCATATATTGAAGAAAAAGGAAGAAAAAAAAAGATGTCCCCAACGAATCGGGATGCAACGGGCGGCTCGTTAAAATCCGATCCATCACGGTTAAAGATGTATCGATGTCACAATCGGCTCGATTTACAGCAGCAGCATCACAAATGCAAAAGCTACCGAAGAACGTTATGGACCGGTAGCTCCGGTCAGATCACCGTTAAGTGTGTCCCACCCGTAGGCCATCGCCGTTGTGAACCCTTGACGCCGGATATGGAGTCTTCCAGTGGTAGTGGCGGTTGCCGGCGGCTGCCAGTGCAATCCGATCCGGTGCAGCCACCGTACACTAGCACTCGAAGTGGCCGTCCCACCGCCGGCCATTGCCGACCGGGACGACGCATCTCGCAGCAGCTGTTCTGGACTGCCGTCCTGCTTCTGTGCGCTGGCTTCTGTACAAAGACCGGATGTGACGATACGGAGCAGTTCCAGAAAAACAGTGAGTACACTTGGGTCGCTTATTTTTTCCTGGGGGGGGGGGGGGGGCGTGTATCGAGGGAGTTGTGAGGGTTCTCCGGTCACATGAGATCGATTGCGACCGTAGCAACGCGCGCTCGATCCCGATCCAGTTGGATGGGGGCAAAGATATTTGAGGAATTTCAATGTCTTTCAATGACAACCCTGCAACGGAGGGCAGGTGGAGGGGGTAAAGGGAAATCGAAATGGTATTTCGATATAATCGGAAAATTGGATCCCTTGTCGGCCCCAAGCGGACCCGGTTCCAAGGAAAAAACTGTAAAAGGCGAATGCGTCTGCCAGTGGAGTCTAGTGAGTAGGATTTATGGGTTCGATTTAAATGCACCCTATACCAGCCTCCACTGGCAAAGGAATGTGAAACGCATGACTGTCTGTGTGTGTGTGTGCGTTTTTTTCTTTCTGCTTCTACGCATTACAAACATTCCCAATATGTTAGGGAAAATGTTAAACCAAATACGTGTGTTCCCCAAATTGTCCCCACCAGCCCCAAAAAAAGGGACGCATCGCGCGTATCTTGATCAAGCGACGAGTGAAATGTGATGATCTATATCGAAAAACATTCCGCAAGCGTTCAATTAAATTTGGAACTCGCACAAGAACGAAAACGAGCACAATATCCAGTTGCAAATGGGACTTTCGTTTTTCTCGTTTGACATTGGGCTTGATGACATTTTTTTTTGCATGGGAGGGGGGGGGGGAACTCATCAGAGCAGGATGTATATTGGCAGAAGGGTACCCCAGAGGCATTCAGGATGGCCTGGTAGTAAATGAATTCTGCACCGTCTGTCACACGGGGACCGACATGTGCCAATGGCGCAGTCATCATTTGATTGATTTGACTGCCATTGATTTCGCTTACCCGCCGGCTTGATGGACCTATCGGAAAAGTCGGAAGCTTTTCGTTTCGTATTTATGCCCGGTTGCCTTTTTCTTTCCTTACCCTCAACCTTGAAAAGCACTTTGGCTTTTCCCCGAATCAATTTGGCTCCAGGCGGGGGCTGCTACAATAGATGTGCATGAGGTTTCGCAAAACTTCACTCCCGGTAATGATGGAAATGTGAGTTTGGTTGGGCAAAAAAAAGCAAGAAAACAAATGGGCTTTACAGGGTTGCTGCCAGGGACCATTCACTTACAAAAAAAAACCCCCGGTACATTACGTTGCATTATGTCGACCGTACGCTAATGTTGGTACGATAATAATGTGCCTTTGGTGCGGTGCCTTCGCTTATTCTCTGCTCAATGTCATTTTTCAAAACCTCCACACAAAAGCCCCGGTGCAAGTGCTTCCTTAGGCAAAAGGGGTTTTTCTGTTGTTAAGGAAGGCACAAAAGAATGTGTGCCGGAAAAATTTGGCCATTTTTCGGATTCAACTTCGATAATGAGCATTTCCTTTTTGCATTGAAAGCCATCGTTAGACATGGCGGAGATGTACGTGTGTACGGTTGTACTACTAATATGATATCTTACTCACAACATGACAGCTGTCAAACACAGCGAACAGTAGTGACATGTGGCTATGGAAATGTCCAAACAATTGGTAAATCATTCGGGCAGTGCACCTGGAAGGTTGGTGGGAGTTTCTTCCAATCGGCGGAAAGTTAGTACCTACTGGGTGGGATGCGGGGAAAATAGGAGAAGAAATCATAAATATGTAAATGTTCCAAACAGGACACATACACATATGTATACGAACAGCTTGTGTTCGATTGGGCCAGTTTATGATTGGAGTATCTCAGCGCTTGCCCACATCAACGGTAGTGAGCATAAATCTTTCTCGATGCTATTTCTGTACCAACTTCCACAACAATTTAATGAGTTTTCGGCATTCGCTCCCGGACGGTTCTGTGGCATGTGTATGTGTACCATCTCGCATGTAGTGCTGCGAGTCGCCGCACTCCACCACACGGCATGCGACCCAATGGTCCACGTTTCGCGATACCTTACGCATATTGCGCTACGTTTTTTTTTCGCTTGCAAATGTTCTTCAGGATCTTCACAATTTAGCGTTGTTTTTGAACTTCTCAAGAAGCAAGCTCCGATGTAAACAGTAAATCTTCACAAGGAAGAAGAAAAACCTCCCCTCACGGGCGGATGGGGCAACCGTAACTAACTGGCGGGTACCGGGCGCGACCGCACCGGGCACAAACTTTATGATTTATGCCAACATATGCCGGGAGAGCGTGCAAAATCTTAACATTGAAATATTTTGCCGCTCCCCGAAACGTGAAGCACCACGGTACCGAATGTTTCACGGCAAAAAACCTGGCTCGTGCCCGGCCTTTGATGACTTCGTTTTCCGTTTTGCGCGGGATGTTTTAGGGGAAAATTCCTGGGACAGCTGCTTACTACGGTCGAGCGGGTTTTTCGGCTGAGCCTGGGACGGCACATTTTAAAGCGAGGGAACGGAGGAGGAGGAAAGTTAAACATTGCTCGCAACGAAAAATGGGGCCAAAAATCTAACCAGTTGGCATGTGTATATGTGCCAAGTGACACTGTGGACAAGCGGGGCCCTACAGAGTAGTGGCCGCTTTTTGATGTCTGTCGCTCGACACACAAATGTCGAGATCTGCGCCAGTGTAGGTGCTGACATTATAGCGAGAAGCTGGCATGAAGATGTGAAAGATGTTGCCGGTGCTCTACTGCTTCGTACGATCGTGAAAAGGTTGAAGTAAAGGCGGTACGATTTAGTTTGAAGGCCGACATTAAACACGTTCCAGAGAATGTCCACACAGTATCCTCAAAATGCTGCATTCAAACAGTGAAAGAAGGTTGGGCTCTGCAAATTCCCGCGTAGGATTTCCGTTTCCAAACGAGACAGTTCATTTAAAAGCAAGTGCAGTTTATAGATCATCCTTCTCAATGTCGTAAAATCCACAGCCGATTTGAAGTTGGGACAAGGCTTTTTCCCCTATCGAGCCCCAATCATAAACATAGCCCTCCATTTAAAGTGATTGGTTTTTTGGGGGAGGGCAAAACTTTCCACCGTTACGCGCGTTACGTTCGGGCATCCATCTTTTAAAACGACCGCCCTTTTACCCACAAAATGGACAGTTACCACCGTTTCGAAGAAGCTTGTTGCTTACTGCTGCGTAAAACTTTACCCTTTGGGTAGCGTCAGTTACCACGACCACGAGATGTGTTGCAGAACAAAAAAGCAACAAAAAAAGTAGGTGAGCAACATTTTGGGCCGCTTGGTCGTGAATCGTCAACAAAAACCAGATTTTCACGAAAGCTTCCCTCTCTCTCTCTCTCTCGGATGGTGGGAAATTTGTTGATCAATCTCTGACATGATGTAGGGGAAGAGTAGTGGTAAATGTAAGTGAGGAAAGGGAATTTGGGTGGTACAAAAGTTTCCCAATGGAAAGGGGCACCAGCGAAGAAGCAAGAGTTTTGTGTCCCGGTATGGAAAAAAGCCGCAGAACAGCTAGCTTAAATAATGAATGTTGCCATCGGGTTTGGTTGGCTGGCGTGACGATACCGGAGGATCCCGGTTTCGCGAGTTTATATTTTCATTCTGGGTATTTCTTTTTTCCCCTTGTTTCTGCAACCACCCAAAAGCTTTTGTGTGCTCCCTGTGTGCAGTTGCCATGCGAACATGTTGGTCGATTCGGTGGTTTTGGCGAGTGGTTTTCGTTGGTTGTTTAGTTGGAGGAGTTGGTTACGGGATGCTGAAAGAGGATCGTTTTCGGTTGTTGCAAGAAGGGTTGTTGCTGTTTTTTTGTTGGCTTTGTTTGTTGATGCTTTCAATGCCAGCAGCTTTCTGCGCCAAAAAAAACCCGAAACCATGGGCACCACCGTGAAGGTTTATCGTATCGCCCCTGGTTTGCCCTGATACAGTGTGGCAAGCTGAAACTCATCGCTCGTGCATGAACTATGAATATCGCATTATGTTGTGCTGTCGTGAATTATGACACGAGCCTCATAATAATATTTCGCTTCACCGGCCCAGATGGTCCGATACAGGGTGGCGGAGTTCTGGATTATGTTTCCAACACGATCATGATTCTGCCATTTTTACCCGTGCGTTCTTGCATCGAGGGGGTAAACAAGGCTTATTGAGATTTTTTGATAAAAAAAACTTTTGAGGGTTGAAAGAGTTTTGTTTCATATTTGCGAACGAGTTAAATGCTATTAATTTAAACATTTTCTACACAAATGAAAACTATTCACTGGGTTACCTCTTAACCTCTAACCGGAAGGGTGAAATAAATAAATTTAAAAGCATTTAGCTGGAAGATGAATTCTTTTTAAATTATGCACAAAAAATACAATCCGACTCTGTCGGCTGCGTGCTCAGAAAACAGGCAAAAGGATGTATTTAACTGCAGAACAAATTCATTCAGTGTCATTCAAGCTGGTGGCCATCGCAAATTTATGACCAGGATTCGAAATTTAGATCGTCCATTTTAGGCACGTTTGCATCTCTGGGTCCCCTGATGCAAAGCCTACCCTCTCCGTCCCTCTCTTCTCTCCTTCTTCCCGCCCGACATGAGGATAAGATAGGGCAGCAGTTAAGTAGGTCGTACGTTACTGCTTCACTAACTTCATTTGAATATAATAAAAAGCTACGGCCCGCTCAATGTTTGACTGACTGTTCTTTCCCCACTGCTGGCTGGCGAATCCTTTTTGCAAAAGTCGACTTTGCTCTGAAAACATAAATCTACGAACCGGGAGGGGTCGATTTTCTCCCATCCAACGGTTCTTCCGGGATTACGCTTGCATTATTTCCCACTTTCCAGCCCGCGCAATGCAATGCACTCAACCATTCTTTGTGGCAGATAATAGTGGCCCCAGTGTGCTTTCAAAAAATACCGACACCGAATGGTTGCCTGCTGCTAGTGGTAGCATTATCATTTCTACCGACAGTCGGTAGTTCGTATTGAAGCTGGCGACGACTCTCTCTCTCGGTCACCATTCGTTCGGTACGAAGGCCTGGGGAGGATCGTCGAGCTGTGACGCGGGTATCACGCTCTCGTTTAGGAGGGAAAAAGCTTTAGTGATATTTGCCAGCAGCAAATCAATACACACTGTGTCATGGTGGTGGGTTAGTTTATTATGAAATAGTGTGGCTATTGGGATTGCGCCTGTGTGATGCACCTAAAACGCTTCGGAAGCTAGCCGGAAATGGGAAATTGCACATATTTTAGTGATGCTTAGCAGCACACTCCAGTTCACCTCCCAGTTCCAGGATGAACCGCTCTCGGTATGCCTTGCCTGTCACGACCATTAAGCTCGGGTGTGCCAATTGTGATCTATGCATGTTTTGTTTCAGCTTCAGCTAACTGCAATTGAAGCCGGTCTTCCGTTGCATGGCTGTATCGGGCAAACGGGAGGATCATAAATTTCCATCATGGCTTCATTTGTGCTAGATAAAAATATGCTTTTGCGAAATATAGTTTGTACAAAAAGGGGGGGCTATTTCATTGATTTTTTTTTGTTTTCCTCTCATTTAAGAAGCTTTTCCACATAATGCCTGCAGTAATATCTCTTGTCGATGAAACAATAACACTCAACATCAATTTCAATTCAAGCTGCTTTTTGCGTGTATGTTCGTTTTGAAAAGATAAACTCCCTTTTTAGACACTGGAAACCATTGTAAGCTATTTAAATTTTTTTAATAGAATATTTAACCAAATGGTAAAATCGGTTTTGTTTGCTGTTCAAAAGTTCCACGAACTCAATCGGCTTCATTATGTTCGATGTAATCATTTGTTATAACATCAGGACATAAAACGTTCCATTCATCCGATCATATTACAAAGCGCAATTTTTTTTTGTCATAAAAAGGCTAAATGGGAGGAAGTGTGTTTTGCATACCACAAAGTTATCTCTTTTGTACCGTAACCCAATGTATGTTGTTACCATGCGATTCCAGTCGTTTTCGGAACTATTTCACTTTGCAAACAATGATTGCTAATGACTGGTAAAGCGGATTCCGATGCATATCATGCATTTCCGATTGAAAAAGTTGACTATTTCCGGGCTCCATAATTCCTTGGATGTGTTGCTAGCTTGGTAACAGCCTGCCTGAAACAATTGCCATTGCTATTGTATACGTTCGACCGGAAAAGCTTACATTTGCCCCTCTTGCGTAACGGCAGGACACAGACAAAAACCCCCGCCTCCCAAAAAGGTGAACAGGGGTTGATGCTAGTGGCCGGAGGGGTTAAAGAGCCCTAGCACACTGTGCACACATCCCGGCAGCATAAATTAGTTATGAGTTCAACCCCGAAAACCTCAGGTGCCGCACGGTTGTGATGCTGCGGTCAGCCGTACCGGCACCTTCTAAGCACGGTGTAAGTTCCGAACTTCATGACTTATGCAAAGCAATTCTTGCGCTTTGTCAAGCATTGTATTGGCTTCGTCTCGTTACGCATTGTTTTTTTTTTCCTCTTCCTGATGCCCGGCAAAGATCCTGGACGCTTGGCCACGTCAATCCATTAGCTTTCATTAGGTTGGCCTAATTGTCACGATTCGCTTGCTTTATTTAAGGGGAAAACATGAGGAAACGGGGAGTGCGTTTGTGGAAAGACGGGGTTTGGAAAAACTTCTGCCTACGCTGGACAATGACCTACACGCTGGCTAACTTGGAATTGGTTGGTTGATGTGAGCTCAGCAACACACTTGTGATGTGATGTGCTTTCCATGAAGTATAGCTTTGCCGACATAGGCCAAGAACAAGAAGCGATGAATAAAAAAAGAGAAGCGAAAAAACATACATAAAAAAGACTTCAAAACTCACTCCAGGAAAAGCATTGACGTACCAGGGCCCTTATATTCCACAACTGGTGCTAAAGTTGTTTGCATTATGCAAACTAATTTTACGCTCAACTGGCAAAGAACACACGCTTGTGAGTAGCTGCCCAAATTACAAAAAGATGGAACCAGGCCGGATCAAACACCGTTTGATCCAGTTAAAGCTGCTGTGCTCTTTGTTGTACAAAGGACTTGCCCACTAACACAAAAAGCTCTTTTTTTAAAAAGCTCCATCTGGAACCTTAATATGAGCCAAAGTTCATCGTTTTTGGTGATACTCAACTGTGATAAGAGAGTGTGAGTACTCTGAACCAAACCATAACAAAAAAAACGAATAGGCACCAAATTGTGTTGGGCCGAAATGGATTAAATAAATTCTGCCAAAACACACACACAAACACGTATCAGCCTTTCGAATCGGAAACCGTAGTTGGGCAGTGATCCGAAATAATGGAGTCTGAACTGGTAAGACACGATCGTTTCATGGTTTTGCACATAACACACACACACACACACACACACACACACACACACACACACACACACACAGCCTTTCTCTCACTCTCTTCCTCCTTCTCTCTGTCTCAAATACCCCTTTTGACGAAGCTAGTGCTCCTCTGTTTGGAAAAGGTTGAATTTTTCCCTAGCCAAAATAAACCAAAACTTTGATCTCCATCTCCGTAACCATAATTAAATATACTTCTACTGTAAGGAAAACCATTTGCCCTGTGCACCGGAACGGTATCGGCCCTACTGCAAGGACGATGTGTGTCCACAGTGTCGGGAACGAGTGTTTGCGCAGATGTACATTTGCTGGAGTGAAATGGTTTTGAAGGCATTTTAATTACTGTGGACCTGGTAGTAGGAACTGCGCATCGTACTTTTTGGGGGCATGTCTTTGTGTACCAAGTGCTCACGGTGTGCGAAATAGTTTGAGGTAAAAATAAATTTATCCAACAGAAAGTTTTCCAGGGAAACTTTCGGTTGCAAGATTTTCGTACTCCAAGGTAATCCACTTCTGGACCAGAGGAGGGAAGTCACTTTGGTCAAACTGATTTCTCTCTCTCTCTCTCTCTCGTGTGGTATCAAAAAGCCCACAATGTGATAAATCTCTATTCCCGTACGATTGATGGAATGCGGGAATGCTGATGCAAACAGTCGACGTCCTCTGGACATTGGAAGACCCATGTGGGACAGTTTATTTTCTTTAATTTAATTGATTTGTGCATTTATTTTCACTATCCGAACCATGGCATGGGCAAATGCCGCAAATTGAGATTGCTTACCATTGCGCCCTTTGTGAGAGTTGCCTTCTATTTCGCTTACGGACAGATGTTGTCATTAGTGCAGATTCTACCAATTAGTGAGCAAATCTACATCTTCAAAAGGATCGTCTGTGTGTCTGGATGTGTGTCGAGATTCAAAACCTGGATTCTCTTATTGCATTAAGAGAGTGTCCATGGTATGTGGATTAATACCAACGACCAGGATTAGCGCACTGAAAGGTACGGTTTTGCACTGATATTACAAGCACCGAATGGGCGCTCCGGATATGAAAGTTCCCAGTTGCTCTGGCTTCTGGCTGAAGTGACATTTTGTCATCTTATACCCTGTCTGCTGGTGTATGATGTCTCTAGCACGCTCATTATATGTATCATCGTCATCATCGTCATCGTCGTCGTGTGGCCGAGAGGATTCTTCTCCGACTCCCGCCTGTCACGTCAACTACAGCAGCAGCAACTTTTCAGTGCTATTAACATGATCAAAATGAAACCCGTAGCTATTGTTTTTGTCTCCTTCCCTCTGCTGTCCCTGCTTTATCCTGCCTTCATCTGTCAGTCAGCCCATCTTACCCAACGCCGCCCTGTTGAAGATTGTCACGCAACTTTTGTGTGCTTCGGGCCCACCCTCAGCTTAGTTTGCAGCATTCATCGGCTCATCATAAGGAACACATTATCTATGCTTTTCCTTCCATCTTTGCGTTTGCCATGGATTTGCCATTCCTCCCAATAGCGCCCATATTCAACGATGGAACCAATGGGGACAATGTTGTGTGCTGAACCTGTGAAACCCTGGGCTGCAATTACATTCAGCAGTTTTGTGTCTCCGTCTCGTGGGCTTTGAAATCATGGTCCACCACGGGTTTCGTGTTGGGTAGCTTGATATCCTTGAAAGCACGAAGTACACAACCACTCACTTTCATCAAGAGCACACACACACACACACGCACGCACGTGGAAAGTGTGACTTTGTACCGGGGATGTATTTCCGGTGACCGGTACACAAGCTGGCGAATAGGGGGCTACTACTCGAGAACCAACTCGAGCTTCTTAGCACCTTAGCAGCAAGGGGCAACCATTTTGCCCATGACGCGACCAGGCTCATCGTCATACGGGGACCGATGGCTGTAGTGTTGCCGTGTTGCTAAGCGGCTAAATGAAGGAAAGAAACGAAACGTATGGAAACTCGGTACATCATAAGTACCTCACATGCAACACTCCATTAACAGTACGTTCCAGCACATCCCACCGGCATCTGGTTTCCACACCACACCAAGACACGGGAAGGTAACATCACTTTTGCAGCAATTTTTTACTACGCTTAACGAGCCTCTAACGCAACCCTGAACGGTGGCAGGTGGCCGATGTGAAACGTGTTGAAGGCTGTTCCACCTACGACGACGGAACGTGCAGAAAGGCAAAACGACAAAAAAAACAAAACAAGAAAGCAAAGCAAAAAAAAGAGGAAAAATACAGAACAAAAAAAAACGTTCGAAAGGAATGAGGAAAAGATTGTGGGGGGGAAAAGCGTTGTAGGGAGAAAAAAAACGCTAGCACATAAACTAAATTGTTTGTGAAAATTACACGACCGTTTTGTTTAGCTTCACTTTTTACTTTTTGCTCTGTGTGTTTTTCTTTTCCACCTTGCTTCACCATTATCAATGTTGGAGATTCGTTTTATGGGTGGAAAGAGAGGGGAAGAGGTGAAAAGGGCTTCTATACATTTATCCACCCAAGAATGGGCATCTTTTCGGTATGAAAATGTCGTCGCCTTCCAAGGAAATTCGTAGCGACCTGAAGACTAAAGCGGGAAAATGAAACTAAACATTCTAGTTAGGCAAGCGCAAATATTTCCACCCAGCCAAGGTCTGAATGCGAAAATGTACCTTTGGGAGGGAGAAAAGCAACAAACACACACACACACACAACAACCGACCACAAACGAGCAGAAAAGGAAAGTGTGTTCCTGTTAAAATAACCCTTGGCCTGACGCGACGCGGCTTGGTACGTTTCTGCAACGCGGGAAACATTTGCAGCAAAGCACCGAAAAGCGGAACATCTTGAAGCTAAAAACCGTTCGGGTCAAAGAAAACCCCCATAACCGGTACCCTACCCCTGGAAACAAGAAGGAAAAAAAGGAAAAAAAAAATGCGCAAGAAAATCTGCTTACCCTGAAGCGTTTTTATCATCATCTTCGTGTTCCGCTTTTTGTTTCAGTTGCGAGTCCTTTTCCGGACGAATGGCTCTGTGTGTGCTTCAAACTTCAAACGTGCTCACAGTGCGTTCGGTGCCAGTTTCACGCGAAATGTTGGCAAAATTTGAAATGGGCTTGAGAAACCTTTTTTTTTTGGTGTTTTGGACAACCATTTCCATATAACGCATGGTGTAGGACGGTACGCAGTGCGTACACAGTCTCGCGCAAGAAGGAAAGGGGAAAGTTTTGCTTTCGACATGAAAAGGTGGTTCAAACCGGGGAAAGAAAATCTTCAAGAAGGTAAAGAATTCGAATGTAACAAACTGGGCAAACTTCTCGGTTACAACATTCCCGCTTTCTGTAAGGAGATTTGTTCCGCGGCGATGCTTCCTTTCGGATGAAGTTTCGAGACACACAGCCGAGAATGTGGTCAAAACCCGTAAACGTGCACGTGAAGGGTGATGTTTTACTGCAGAATAAAAAACAAACCGTGCGCGAGATGGATTTTCAAACGTTTATTCTCCTTCTATACCGTGATGGGATGGGATTTTCCAGGAAATGGTTGCGAACGCGAATTTCAACATCATTTTCTGCTGGAAAATTATGCTCACCCGCGTATAGCCACGAACCATCGAGCTATGGAGTGAAGGGTGAGAATGGGTTGGGTGTGTGGGCTAGGGAAAAGTTTGCAGTTTTGCACCAAACCGCACACGCTCAGCAGTGGCACGGAGCGCTATAAAATCGCAGCTGTAACGCTAGCGATGGATTTCCTTCCACGATGGACGGTGACGGTGGAAATCTTTGGTCTTTGGCCGGCTAACCGCTAACGATGGGTTTTGAATCGTTGTCTTTGCAAAACCTTTCAGTTCGGTCGTTCGGTCGGTTGGGTTGGTTCGTGATCGGATAAGTTAAGCGTGCATTTGGAGCCACATTCATACACCGTGTGGTTTGCTGCAAAATGCATCATCATTTTATATGTGGCTGTGAGCTACAATCGTTTGCTGGAATGTCAATGGTGTATGGATGGTTTATTGGGAAAATGTGTTGCCTATTTACAGAACTGGATGTGGAGTGTAGCTTTGCTTTTCCAGGTGTAAAATAATTTATTTACACTGTTAAATTGTAACATCTAATGGTTTTCGATCGAGATCTGATATGTTTCTAATGACATGACTAACGTATCGGAAATTTGTGAGTTTAGGTCAATAGACACTTCACTTTGACGTAGAGGGATTCAGTATTACGTTGTTAGACAACGAGACCACCCCTTGGGTACTAACGGACAGCGGATTGTTATCAATTAAAACCATCTCCAGGATATTACTTTCTCAATAATTCTCCTATAAGATAAATCACTAAGAGATGTATCGCATCGTAGGCATCGCAACTTATGCTGATGAGACTTCGGTTTCTTTGGTAATGTACTGGTAGCAGGTGTACTTCAGAGGAATATAAAGGTCGATACAGTTTGTTGCTGAGAGCCTGAACCGGTATCTCTCGCACATCCAGATATTGCGACTCCTTGATGAGCTTCGTGTCTCGCGAGCAGCTCTGGCTTAAGCCTGAATCTAGAATCCTGGAACTATAGAAACTAATCTTAGCTTCGTATTACTGAGAAGAAAAGTGAGCCTATTTTCCTGACTCAGATACTTAGCAGTATTAATGGGTCTTGAGAAGCTACTAACTACCTTTGCCTCGTACATGGTGGAAATGATCATGAAATACTTGGTTAATATCGCAGGGATTCGTACTTGTTCATTCAATGCGTCTTCACATAGAACTTCTAACGACTTCAAGTGATTAGTTAATATGGCCAATAAATTTCACTCCAATTTCCCTCCTAAATAAACTCTTTTCACTCCATCCCCATCAAAATTCACTTTTATCATAGAGAAAAAACCTCAAAACTCAACCTCAAAATTCTACTAAATCCAGCGTACCAAAAGCTGCAATAGAACAGAATTTGATTTAAATTTTCGATTTCATCTTCCAATTCCGGCATTTTTTCTCCAATAAAGCTAACCTTCACACCACCACCAACAACCATTGACCTTCTGACGGGGCGTTGAAAAACCGTGTGGAAAAGTGTCAAGCACGCTGTACCATCCAACGGACTTACTGACAGTGGACAACACTAGCACTACACTTGCGCTTTTGTTGCAATGCAAGCCACCATCCAATGGGGGGTTTTTTTGGGACCAGCTACTGCGTCTTCCAGATTTTATGACCATTCTTAGAAACCCAAGCACAAGTCATCTTCAACCATGAGCACCATCCCGGGGTTGGCCGACGTGATGGCAAAAGTAAAACAAAGAATTTTCCATCGCACAGCAAACCCATCTCGTGTGGGGAGTTTCTTACCAACCACCAGCAGCAGCACCAGCACCACCACCATTAACTACTGACAGGACGGTCACCTCGAACCTCGTAACCACCGTCCTGAGGTCAGGAGTTAGGATGTGGCTTCAATTCGTCGAATTCTCCCATCCCTGCTCTCTGCTAGAATATGAGTTGGCGAAAACTCATTGCAAAAGCTATAATTGAACTTATAAAACCTCACCCATTACGGACGTGCCAGTGGACTGAAGTGGATGCTGCTACCGCTTCGTGCCTTCGTAAGACGGGCGAAACCGTGCTGCCGGGCTGCCTTTAAGAATGTGGATTCTTCGGGAACCCACATTTTAATGGCGAGTTGTTACGGGATCGGAGATTTTCCATCGATCGAGGGATGCTGCTTATGGTATAGCTACTTGGGGTTTGGGGCCGTTGAACGGGGCGGGAGAACCGTTGCCGATGTAAGCATTTTCGAGTGATTTTAATTGACTCCTCCACAACTGGGGTATCTGGTGTGGAGTTTTATGAACTCTTGAGCGGTTGCTCTGCGTTTCGGTCGCGGTAAACAGCAGCAGCAGGCAGCAGCAGGCAGCAGCAGCGAGAGCTGTTTATTTAAATTTACACCCACCGGCATACACAACAAGCACCGTATCGGGCGTTTTTGTTGTGATAAAAGTACAATCTTTTAATAAGAGCATTGCCTCGGGAGTAGCGTTATTTATTGTTTCTGCTACGCTCACCATCCCTATGATAACGGTGGAGCCGTTTGCTTCTGCAAACCGAGCAATGAAGCAGTGGCATACCACGAGATATTTAGGTGTAGGTGTAGCGCCAAGTTGACGTTTTCTGGTAACTTTTTCCCGACAACATCTTGTTGTGAAACCTTAAAAGATTCCGCTACCTGATTGTGTGTATCTTAACCGACGTTTGGTTGCAAAAGTTCACCAAAACAATCGCTCCGTGCGCGAGATAGTGCACCCATTGATGGTTGTATAAAACAGCTCATAACGCCTCGGAAACAGCTTCCCTTTAGGCAACTTTTGAGTTGATCTCGATAAAGAGGAATTACACTGTAGCCCTGTTTTGTTCCAATGGAAGAAAAAAAAACACTAAAAAGTGACCAGTGATGCTGTAAATCACTGTTCTACCATTGTGGTGTGGTTGGTGCGTAAAAATGTATTAAAAAAATAATTACACCATTCCGTCGTGGGGTGTAGTAGCCGGAAGAACCGTTGGTATGGCAATTCCCAATGACCACAGAAGGGATCATTTTTACGATTTTCAGGAGTTAAGGGAAGGTTTTCGTTTTTGGCGGGTGGTTTTTTTCTTCTTCTATTATGCGTGATGGCAAAACCACTGCAAAAGTTTTCAACAGCACAGAAGTAAAGAGAACAGAAAAAAAACCTTCAACCTACTACTGTGTTTGTGGTGTCAATTGTGAGTCAAAAGTTTTTCCACACCGCAGTAGATATATACACCGGAACGCGGGATGTTAATTAAACGCGGACGTGATTTGACCGACTTGTTTTTGCTGAAGTGAGCTACCACAGGGTGTTATAATAATTATAAATGCTGTTTGTGTTTTACTGGTTTTTTTTCTTCTCCTTTTTGGTTTCGTTTTTACTTCATCCGACCAAACAGTACTGTTTCGCTGTGGCTACATAAACATGGCATCGAATTAGTAATGGACTGCTTGTTATCGAGCTTTGTAGGTGGGGTGGGTGAAGGAGATTGCTATTCCAGTGTCAGATAGAATGTGAAACTTTAACCCGATGGGAGATGAATTTTTATCTATAATATTTCAATTCTTTTCCAATTGTTAGATAACAACATACACACAATTTATTATTTTTCATTTATTATTCAGTGAATTAAATAAATAGATAAAAATAAGAAGCTGTTTAGGTTTTAACTATAAATAAAATTTTCTTCTAAATATTAACGTATCCTAATATTTACAAGGAAACGGCGAGCCGTTGATATCAATTGCACGCGATCCTAAGTCATTTTTTCAATTTGTCAACCTATTTGGTGTTTCGGTATCAACTGCCGCGCATTTCATATTTGTTTGCACGATCCTATAAAGTTGGCCTACCATACCCTATCATTTGCGTTTCTCGTTAAATTGTGTACCATTTTGGAAACTCCTTTTCTTTTATTTATTTTATGTATTTTAAATGAACTTTATTATTTTGATTAAAATTTATTACTACATATTATACTTTGTTATATTTTATTTTACAATTTATTGTGCTTGAAATTATTCCCATAAACTGCAATAATAGTAGCAAACGGGACCCGTTTTTACCCCTTTGTGCAGCATATGCTTGACTCAGTAACACTAACAACACTTCCTTCAAAATTCTATACACAGCATACAAAACTTTCCACCTTTTTCGAGAAAGGATGCGGAAAAATAGATCTTTTTTCTTCCCTGCATTTCCTGGACATGGAAAATAGGAAAGTATAGCTAAACTTTCCTCAACAGCAGCACACAATAGACGTCTCTGACGCTCGTTAAACTTTTACTTGGTAACGCGGATAACCGCGCCCAACGATGAAAAAGGAAGCGGATAAGTTTATTTTCAAGCTCATCTACGAGGGAAAAGCTGTTGTGTACAAAAAAACCAAACAAACTAGACGAAACAACTAAACAGGTTTGGCAGTTAATACGCGTTACTTAGCGTTCCTATTTTGATGGAAACACTGTCTTGCTTATCTTCATGTTGGTCTTGTTTTTGGGACATTATTGTAAGGTGAAGATATATGAACGATAAAGGAAAAGCTTAAATGTTGTACCATTATCTCTCTATAAACTTAACACTTTCGATAAAACACAGCAAGCACCCACACGGACAAACTTCCGTTGCAATCGGTGCTACAAACAAAGTAAAAAACGCAAAATCTCGAAACGCAACGAAACAATCAACAGGGATGTTGTGTCGTCGTTTCGAATCTTTGCGTAAGAGTGTAAACTACGTGATGAGGATTTGGAAACGTGTCCAACCCAACACCTACACACTTTTTTTCTAACGGTGAAATCCTTTACACGGTACAGTGCACGTAGCACCCAGGACGACCCACCCAGGTTGGAAAGTGGGGAAAATTTGTTCACAAAACTTTCAACACTCCTATTTTGAATTGCAAGCGAGTGTGAGTGGCTGTGTGTGTTTGGGATTTTGTGAACGTGGCAAGAAAAATGTGGCCCCACAACACACAACAAGATGGTGAATCGGGGGATGGGATGGGTGGAGCTTTTCGGATACAAACATGATTTGTTCGGAATGACAAAGCTTTTCTTCATTTTTGCATTTTCTTTAACGTTCGTGCTGTCTGTTCCGTAGCCGGAATGCATCGTTGCATACACGACACCCGGCTCGAGTGGCAACAGCGGCAAAGGGATGAAGCTGCACATGTTGATCTTGCTAGTTATTAGTTTGCCCTAGGGTTGGTGTTAACGAGTTTGCTGAAAAGTTTAGCATGAACAGAATTATTCGCTACTTTACTATGGAGCTTCCTCCTCCCCACGGCGGAAGGATACTTGGGGGATGTTCGAAACCAGCCCAGCGCATTTGAATATGCGCAGGAAATTGTCGAGTGCAATTGAAAGAAGTTGCACTATAAGCCTTGTTTCAGGTGGGAGTATTTTTTTTTTGCTCTTCTTCCCCTTTGTTCGAAGTACTCGCGTTTAATGTTCGCCCAAGGTAAAAATAATTGTGTGGCTCGTTTTGTAGTTTTACTAACAGTGCAACAGTTTAAAAAAGCCCTGTCAAACAGGTATGAGTGTTTTTTATTGTATCGTTATAAATTTCGTGTACATTAAACAAAAATTTGGTAACGGTTGGCCGCTGCGTCTACACTTCCACGGCCATCTGTTACGCAAAAGTTGAGCTGATAAACGATTAAACTTTACCTACCTCGTACCACTTGAGTGAGTTGCTTGAGTTTCATTTTTTTGCGCTTTAACCAGTTCATATTTCATGAAACATATTAAATTATGAATGGTGAATGCTATGAGCTACTTTTGAAAACTCTTATGATATTATAAATAATGTATAAAATACAATAAAGCACTTTTCATTTGGAATTCGAACATATAGTTTCAAGGGTGGATTATTTAGTGGTGTTTTCAATTGCTTTAAATGATGGAAGTACAACGTAAGTCATTGATTTTGGATGTTCCCATACTACATCAAACCATGGTCCCAGCAAAATAGGTTTAAGGCAAGGTTACCATAGCACAGAGTGATATTCGCATCAAATTCAAATACATTAGATATGATAAATATGCCCGCAAAATGAAAATTTGGTAAGTCATTGGCAACTACAAGTTCAAAACACGGCTTTTCATCAGAAAATTAACCCAAAAATTGGAAAATAACAATCTGGAAAGTGATTTTTTGTCATTCATGAAGTATAGTAAAGGTTCAGGTTTACTAATTTACTGACCAAAATAGGAAAGCTGTCACTGCAGTCGGGAAGTATTAAAATGGTACATCAACAATGAACGGAAGTAAGAATTACGTTAAGACTGGAAACAAAATCCTGCTGCTATCAAATGAATCCTTAAAGCAGAACCTGATGGACGACACTCAAAGAAAGATCCCCCCATTCATGCGTACATCCATGTTTTATTTAAAAAAAATATGTTTTATTGAAATAACAACCTTTATTTGATTCTTAAGAACCGCCAGGCCGTATCAAGACTTATCTTTACCACGTAGCGATGATAGTGAGTCCTTGCTACGGGGAGACGGTCCGTGTGGGATTTCATACCTGGCCCTGTCGTGTGGAACTGGCGCCGTTTATCACATATAACACGAGGTCGCCCCTAATAACAATCATTTGATATGATGAAAATAATTCCTTTGATTTTTCATTAAACAAACATAAAAGCTCTCAGTCGAATGGGCTGATATTTTCACATATTTGATCAAGTTTAAATGTTGGTAATTTTGTGACCATTTTTAGATTCATTTTTAGTTTAGTTACTCTTACTGTCTCTCTTATTTAGTACTAAATTTTAACCCCGTTTCGATATACTTCGTGCTTCAAATTTTCATTGAACAGATAATTGATCTATTTCGTTCAAACTACTTATATGTGTATTGTATATTATTCCCTTGGGAATAAACATATGTTCATCCCTACTTTAAGCTGTTACGTGGAAATTTTAAAAATAAAACCACCGCCCGTTTGAACTTCGAACTCACCGTACAACTAGTTTCCTTTTGGGGGCATGATACGGCCGGCAGCTCCATGCGACATCTGAACGACCGTAAACATTCAAAACGATTCAACAACGAGAAAAAACTCCCGTACACTCGCATAACCCCATAAACAACACTAGTCGAGTGAAACGAGTTTCTGCCTCCCGGGCTTCCCGGGGAAAAATATGGTTGCTGTTTGTCGTCTATGTTGCTGCAAACGTAAAATATGCAACGGAACCAGAGCGCAGCAAAAACCGGTCGCAGGAAGCAGAACATTAAACGTGTATTTATAGACGTCACAAATGTCTCGCTGGCCTTACATACCGGTGCATACGACACACAAACACACGTTTTCGATGCCATTACTATATTAGCTTCATTCTCTGCCATCACCCATCGTCTGCTAGCTGACTTTGTGCCTGGCAAAAATTGTCATTGCCCCGTGGCGTATGGCCGACGACGCCGACCGATCGCATGCATGAGGAAATGCCATCATACCGAGAACGAGCGTAACTCCCGCGAATAGCGATTGGAGCCAGGGATTTACGTTGATTTTTAATGGGAACTCTTGTTTTGTAATAAGAAAGAAATCGTGTAGTTGGAATTTTAATTTCGGAAAGAAGTTGGAATAAATTATATTTCTTGAGTTTCTTTGAAGACTTCATATACTCAATCTCAATATCTTGGAATGAGACGTACACGTGAGAGATTTCTTGGGTTTTTATTTGAAGTTCAGTTCAGCCAAAGATCCTAAAGTTATTCTACAGGCTAAAATAATCATCCACTCGAAAATCTTAAGATCTCGTTAAAATATTTAAAATAATCTTCACGATAGCTTCGTCCTCCTCAGGTCCATGCAAGGGGTGAAACCTGGGACATCATCCTCTTTTATAGTATCATTCGTTGTTTCACAAAATGATATATCAAATACTCTGATAGCCTTAAAGCGTCAAAAATATTTATCTGAGAAATTTAGTCTGTATCATGAACAGAGACTCTCTTATCTTACTCATCTATCTTAAGAATCGAATCCTATAGCGACTTAAGTGCCAATACGAAGTATATCTTCACTTTAACAACTACACAAACACATAACTGGTGAGCGCACTCGAGTGGAACGCTCAAGTATGTCAACGTCTAGCACGATTACTTCGCAGAACTAGCCTAATGACTCCCTTGTGGCTGTGAACATAACATGGTCCAGTTCCAGGCGAAAACGCAGCAATGACCAAACCACATCCGTTTACATCCCAGACCCTGTACGGCAAACCACAGGCACACGAATGTCCCCGAGGGAAGTTTCGATTGATACGATAGAAACACGTCCAGGATGGACTAATAGCCGATCAAACCATCGTTTGTGGAAGTACACTATTGCAGGCACGTTGTGAACATGATAAAACTTTAATCATGTCGAAAATCAGCAAACTTGTGTGCAATATTTATAAGATCAAAGAACATTAAATTAACGATGTATAGACGACGGAATGGGCGGGAAAAACTGCTGGTGCACAAGGTGAGTAGAGGTGAATTTTGCTGCAATAAGCTACAGAACAAGCGTCACCATGCTGTGGTACTTTACCATCATGCCACCAGTAATCAATTGCATCAATGAAGAATTCATCGGTTGTGTTTTAAGCACCGCTCGTAAAACTGGACCAAATCGCTTCCCATCCCCGCTATTCAGGCACGGGATAAGCACCACTGTTTGCCGTACCGAAATTTTATTGCATTTCGTGTGGCAATAGTTTTAAGCAGTGTAACGTCCATCACACTTCTTCGGCGTCCCAGCCATGGTGGAGCAAAACTTTAATGAGCGAATGCCGCCACAGTGACGCGTCTCCCCTCGCAGGAGTGTGGCTTTTTGAGGACCGTTGCCCCGATAACTTCCCAAACCTGTCTACAGATCTGGGCTTCGGGTTCGGCGGAGAAAAAGTTAAACACATTTACGAGGCACCTTACCCATTCGCCAACCAGAAAAACACACGTTCGGATGTGCTTGTGTTTCCGCTTTAATCGATCCTTTATGTGCTCCATTCTCGTGCCGGCAGCCGGCAACCTCAAATCTCATTAAAGGGCCGGTAAACTTTTGCGTAAATAAATAAAGTTGGTTTTGGGTTTTTTGGCCGGTGGTGAAAAACCAACGCTTTTCGTTGCCAGGAAGTGTAGAAGTGTGTTGCATAAAATAAATTACTTCCCTTCTGCATGTTGTCGGACATTGTCGGACATTGTCGGAACGGTTGGCAAATTTTTGTATAAATTTTTGGAATTAACTTTGAAATTGGATAAGTATTCCAAGAGTTCTTGAGATATAATTTTTTGAATTTCTGGAAGACTCTCCAAGGATCTTTTCCATAGAAAAATAGTATCACAAATCAAGTACGGTTTTATGCGACTCCAACTTTGATTTTATTTTGCATGCAATTATTTCCAACACACACACAAAATATAATTATCTGCAAACTATTGAAGTGATGATAATGGAACCAGATATAACTAAGTACTGATCTCGCCCCATAAACGTCCAATATGTAGCCCCACCTTTCCCCGGTGATATGAGTCATAAAAAATGTTTTATTTAATTGCAATGCGATGCCGTCACGCGGCAATTTCAAATATGTGGCGCCCTTGAGCTACCCGGCTGAGGCTGACGGTTGGTACCAAATATCAGACCACAGCATCCACAACAGTACGAACACAAGCACTAAATGCCATCCAAATTATACCACAATTTTACCAAGATCGCAGATGCAGATGAGCGAAAAAAAAGAAAGGAAACCAGCAACGAACATTGGTATTCAAGGAATAAAACGTTTTTCACATTTTTCCAACACTTCGGTGTGCTGCAAAATGGGAATGGTACGAAAGCAAAGCGTTGGTGATAATGGTGCCTCATCCCAGTTTTGGTGAAATGGCAGGGTGGTTGAAATGAGCCCGAGAAAAAAAATAAATAAAAATAAAATACCCACCCCCCAGAGCCACAAGACAAAAAACCACTATCCGTGGAAAGGCTTTCCTATTGCGGGCAAAGGAAACGCACCCGTAGCATCGGGACGAACTCGGGACGGCAGGCAAACCACTCCACGGATGCCAACTATCTCATCACACTATCGGTAACTATTTACATAATAAGAGCTTCGAATCAGCATGAGCCGGCAAAGAATACGTCTATGCAAATTGAATTAGTTTCGATGCTATAATATGGCACCCCTGGCGGTATAGGGCTTGGGCTGAATTCCTGAAAAGGCTCTCTGGTGCTACGTGTGTGAGCGAAAGATTGGCAAAAGCAGTGCTTCGGTGCTGTGGACTGCGACCACCACACACATGAGAAAAGCGGAACGATGGATGGATGGTTTGTGCTGGCATCTGTTGGAAGCGCGTGTTGGAAAGACGCAAACTGTACCCGAGTCGGCCTTCTTTTCTTCTACGGTTTGCCATGAACGTGTCAACGGTAAAACTAGAATGGTTTGCTAGTGAAGCAAAGAGAAAAAAAATCGTGAAGGCCATTTCCTTAACCACGAGCATGTCAGATGGCATGACGGTATGGAGGGGGTTTTTCCGGATACCTACGCGAAGAAAATTGCGGTTGGGAGTTTTCGGGACGTTACCCTCAACGGGTAACAAGATGAAAGATGAAGCCGGTGATACACTTGCACGCCAGAGCGTTTTAGCAGCGTCCGTGTGAAGAATGGAAGCATGAATGCATTTGCTTAAAAAAGTCACGTCTTCTACTATGGAGGCGAACACCGATGCAATAGCAGGAAAAAAAAAGTCTCTCCCGGAAGAAGCGCACAGGCCGAGAAGCATAAAGAAAATAGCAAATTTAGCCAAGCCAGCAACAGGAAGTAGCGTCACACCGGAAGCAGAAGCAAAAGCATCGCAAAAAAATGCGAAAAAATAATAACACAAGAAACGAGGGAAAGAGAGTTTCTGAGAGTTTCATTTATTTCTATTTTTTATTTCTCGCATTTTTTTGTGTGTTGTTTCCTTCATCACCAAACGCTTCATTCAGTGGCGAAAGCGTTGTGGTTAAGGAGAAGAAAAAGGTGTTGCCTCCATGCCGACAGAAAGCTTGTCCTCCGCAGCCAAGGTTCTTTCGGGCGATTCATCGCGCCCAGCGAGCAGCAAACGAGAAGCTTCGAACGGAACTGAGTTGCTTAATTTTTCGCCCGCTTCAGATTCCTCTAGGATTCATCCGTTGTTTTTTTTTACATCCTTTTTTCAGCCTGCTGTTTCATTGAGTAACGTGTGTGTGAGAGTGTGTGTGTGTGTTAAAGAACGGCAAGTGCACGTGATTTGTGTCGAACGGAGCTAGTGGGTGGTGGCATTTTAGTACTGTGAAGTGAAAAGTTGGAATAATTAGCATAGCGGTGCTTGTAAGTAGCTCAGCGAAATGAGAAATAGGTTAATTTTTAGCACGCACTAGAATATGCAGGATGGGTACTTTCAATTTGAGATTTTTTCTGGGTTTTTTTTTCTCAAAGTGCAGTAAAGCGGCGCCGTGCTGGGCGCACCCTGTGTTGCGATTTGAAGAGCAATTTTACGAAAGTAAAGCTTTTCAGTAATTTCTCTACGCAAATGTACTTGAAGTTTTGGTGGGAAGTTTTTTTTTCTTGCTGATGATTGAAACAATTTTTTAAAGTAAAAACTGCATGAATAATTCATGGAAAAAAACCTTTTTATATACAGCTAATTTCGGTTTGCTTGTTTGCCACACTACGTTTAAAATAGTTTTTGAAATGTCCAATCATAAATTGGTTTACAATCAAATGCTGTATTTTAAATAATTTTGAGAAATGAAAATAAAATGTTCAAAAGTACATTTAAACACGAATTACACTGGAACGCCGATTAGAAGTGCTCATCGGTACTCAGCTCTTTCCGGATAATCGAATATCACGGATAATAGGCACAGCTATTTTTATTGATAAATATTAGTGTTTAGTCGTTAATAGGTGGACGTTTTTCTAAAGCAAGATGTTAATTTTCTTTTTGCAAAATAAATTTGTTCTGTTTAGTCGAACTTAAGGAAATAGTATCATTGCCTTTGAGGCTTTTATTACTCGCTATCAACGATTTAAAGTTAATATGTCAATTCGCCTATGGAACTGTCATTTCCGAGCTGCACAAATAATGGGACAGCCGGATAAATCGTACCCGTATAATCGGTGTTCCACTGTAATGTGAAAAATTAACTTAAACATTTTACGACTTTGAGTGAAACTTAGTCAGGCATCTTACGGTTAGCCATTATTTTTCTAGATTTTATAATTCAGCTTTTTGCCGAGATTTTTGTAATAAAATAGCAAATTAAATATTACGTACCATTGTTAAAAACGTTATAGTTTTTAAAATAAAACTTTGTATTGCCGATGGAAAACGATCATTGCCCACAAAATGAAAATTGAAAACTGAAATATACTTAGCATATTAATGCTTATATCAGACTGTTTAAACCATACTTACATATACCAAAAGAATAAAAAAATCACCAGAAAATGGCTTAAAGAAATTAGGTTTGCATTAAATGCTTTACGTAGTAAGAATAACTTTAATTTGTATTTTTAAAAACTTTTGGAAAACATTGTAATATCATTTTCTCGATCCCATTCATTCGCTGGGAGCCACGTGATGGTTAAATTCATCCTTAAAGTAGGTAAAAAAAGAAATCCATAATGTAATATTGGCTTTCGAGAGCAGCGAGTTTACGCAAAACACTTAGAAAATCTTCTTTTCACAGGAAAAGGGATATTTACGCAAAACACTTAGAAAATCTTCTTTTCACAGGAAAAGGGATATTTACGCAAAACACTTAGAAAATCTTCTTTTCACAGGAAAAGGGAAATTTACGCAAAACACACAGGAAAAGGAATATTTATTGTTTGATAACGTTTCGGTTTACGTGAAATAGCAACCCCCGAAAACCAGCACTAAAGGTTTTAAATTGTGCCGTTTTAGAGATGCTTTCACACAAAATTCACAATCCAAAGCCAATTACGCATTAGAAGTGTTTAAAATTGATGAACTAAAAACCACCTGGCTGATGTTGTTGTTTTTTTTCTTTCGTTTGTTGTTTGACGCAATGTCTTCTAGCTGTTATTTGTTACGCAAAACCCGTTTCAGCGCGAGAACACAGTTTTTTATCAATCCCGTTGATACGCGTTGAGTTTTTGAATCTTCTTGTCTATCTATAAGCTTAACGGGAGATTCGTTACTGACGAAAACTCGTTTTTCAACCCCCTTCCACCCCCACCCCCCCGGTTTCCATGGGGTCAAAAAGGCTCTGGAAGTTGAGTTTTACTTTTCCACCGTACCATGCGCCCTACGTCGCAGGCCAATCGTGGGAGCGAAACACTGCCAGGCGGTGATGGTGGTGTAATTTCAACCGACAGCTGCTGCCTGATTCGATTTCGCAAAAAGTTCGTTGAATATTGTGCCACGGGCATCACACAACTCGCGTCCTCCCTGGGCTCACTTGGCGCGATTGTCCGGCGCACTTAAACATCGTTATCTTGCCGATGGTAAGAGCGAATAAAACGCGCCCGAATACGGTAGAAGTGTACCTTCGTCAAACAAAATTGACAAGTCATTTAAATTGGTATCACCGGTGTGGAAATGTTCTTGTCAAAAGTTGAAGGATTTTCGGTTGCGAGGGTTGGGAGAACCACTAGCGAGGATCATCAGATGGGCCGCGGGAATGGGGGACCTATGAATTTTGATGCATTCACTTGCTGAGCGGGCGTGCTGACTGAGGGCGTGCTTAGGGCGCATAAAATGAAGCAAATAAATTCATGGCCTTATCATGGCACGTTGAACTGTTGTTGGATAATTATAAATAGCTTCGAGGAAAGCAGCTGTTAGATGGATCACTTTGCATGGTTCGGTGACGAAGCTATTTCTTCGAACGGCGTCAAGTTCCAGCGAATTTGAATTTGCATAGAAAGTTTCCGATTGAATAAATCTTTTAGGCAAAAATTAAACTATTTTTTTCTTCCTACTACAACATCATTTCATGCCCATCGTTGGCACATTTTTCCAACCATGAACTCATCGAACAGTTAAATGGAGCCGATGTTTCCCGGTGTGTTTCTAATTTTAGTTGGTAAAAACGCAGTAAAGAACGTATTTCCTCACATGTCAGCAGATGCAGATGGGGTAGAATGGAGAAGAAAAAATATACATCCATAGCGTGATCTATCTGCTAAAAGGTTGAAATGGGTAGATGTGTGGTTTTTCTCGCGCTCATTCTCGGTAACTGTGTTCTACGGAAACGAACTAAATACGGTATGGCACATCACGCCGAACTGCCAAGGACAGAAGGGATCCCCCTTCGGGCAGACCACGCGCGTAAACTAGTTTGCTTAATTGATCTGAAAAAATAAATATTCCGCATTGCCGGTGCTGCTGTTCGTGACATGGAGAAAAAAGTCATCATAGTGGGTGGGCATGTTCGAAGGGAATCTCGACCTTGTCGTTAGTTATCTCTGTGGAAATGTTCCTTTCGAAAGGTAGAATTAGATTTTGACTAAAAGAAGAGCAATTCTACACTAAATTTGTTTTAAATTATGCATCAACTCTAAGGCCATGAAAAATATCTCTAAAGATGTCGGTTTTTTATAAATATTATTTAATGATAAGTTTGTTGAAGGTGCAGGGTTTTTGAAGGTATAACTGACATGTTGATCGATATGTTAGAGCACATTATTAACTCTTTCAATTCAGTTTTAAAAAAGATGGCGTTGACTTAGCGGTCGATAAGGCCCTTGGAGGCCCTAAGCAGAATAGCTTTTAGGGGCACCTATCTATACAAAACTGCTGAAAATGTTGTAAACTAAACAGAATGTGGTTTACTTACCCGGCTAAACGATAGTTTATACGCAGGACACTTTACTTTCGTAAACCGCAGGTATGCATTTCGGCCCCTTCGCGGTCCCTTTGCTTTCACACGTTTCACACAGTTTTCTTTCATTTATTCGAACATTTAAAACACCACACTCACCTTTAACTGTAACATTTTTCACGTAATAATCGAATCACAAGCTCATTAAGATAAGGACATCACTTTTTTACCAAAAAACAAAAAAAATAATTGCATTTTTTTAGCGCATAAAGGCACATACACACTGCAATGCGCTTCGGCACTTGTAAAACACAACACTCATCTACAATGGCCACATTTTTCCTACACAATTTCACGCAATATTATCATTGAAAAATGGACATAACTTTTTTTCACCAAAAACTACAAACCGTGCCCAAATGATGGAAGCCGCATGCCACAAAATGCCCCGAAAGTTTTCTTTTATTTATTTCAAATTTTATAAAATAGCTAAAGCTGGCACGGAGGTTATGATAAAAAAAACAAACACCACACGTTTATGGAATGCTTTTATGCTAAAACTCGTTGTACCGCACTGCACAACACAACGCAAAACGAACTGCACAACACAAATGCAAATACAAATTGTCATGTTTAGTGCAAGCATAGTACACGCACTGATTGTAAATGTTTTTACTCTCACACACGTATCCTCCGGCGTTAGCGTACATTCATTGCGCCGGTAAGCGTGATAGATCAAATCTTGTTATCCTGAGTATCAGTGGTGCTCTTCTTTCACTTACACGCTTTACGCTTTCTTGTATTGAACACGCCATACTCGTTCGCCAAACGAACAAGTGACACGCATACGCTGACACAACCCAAGCCTCTAAGCCAAGCCGACGCTGGCTACAATTTAAACACGTGCTAAACAATTTCATCACTGTTTTACATCACATTAACACTCGAATTGTTGTACTTTATCATTATTTGAACTTTGTTCACCTTTTGGCACCCAAAAAAAAAAACAACTGTTGCTAAATGTTCTATCTTCCGAAAGAGTTTTTTTACGCACCTTTAATGTACCGCTGTCCGATCGCTACTGATCACAGCTTCGGCTTATCTCATGATCATTATCTCTTCTGCATCGTTATCATGACGCACCTACACAACCCTAACTGGCGAACCGGTTTGCTCTCAACGTCTCTAACGCACTTCGCTCCTGCTTGAGAGACGAATGAAAAAAGGCTCGTAAAAATCTTCTCGATCAAATCTGTCCTTACATTAATGCATCTAAAATGTTGGTACATTAACACTTATTTATAACATAAAAAACAACACTCTTTAGAAAAAGGCACTGCATAACAAATGCATCTCATTTGTAAGTTTAGTACACACACTGAATGTAAATTTCCTTACTCACCCACACACGTACCCTCGAGCGTTAGCGTACAGCCGTGACTAGCAGAAAGATAGAACGCTAGAAGAAAGAAGAAGATTAATTCGAATAATCCGATCGAAGGGTATAAACGTAAGCTACTGTCAGGGAGAAGAGAAACGATTTGATGTTTTAGTGCGTAAGAAATCAATTCTTCCAAGTGGTATCGCATTATCTAAGTACTTATCAAAGTCGAAGCAACAGTGATGCCAGGAGCAACATGCGACCAATGCTCAATAGTTTTGTTAAGCATGTCAACGCCATCTTCTGTATTATTCAATAACTCGATAAAAGGGTCAATTATATGCTCTAATGAAACTCAGCGAGCATGTTTATTATATCTTTGAAAAGCCTTCATTTTTAACATTACGCAGCATGTTTTCTTCAATAGAAATATTAATTAAAATGGCCGTAAAAGGAATATTTTTGTATATGTGTAAGCAATTGTAAAGGACATACAGTTTTAACGTCAGTTTCCCCTTACCAAAATAGGGTAAGGGTTTAGCAGTTATTAGAGTTATTAGAGTACTTGTAGTTATTTTTGTTTGAGCTCTTAGTATGATGTTAACAAACATTTTTTGCTCAAAACATGCCTCTTTGTGATTATCAATTTGAATCCAACCACCTAATTGTACTTACTATTCGAATGTGTTATAAAATTATCAATTGAAAATCATTTATAGCCCCCACTACAGTAGAATCCAGTTCCTCCATTACAAAAACAAATGATAATTCCAATCAATTTTACAATCACCTTGAAGTTGAAACGTTTGTGGAAATTGTATCCAAATAGATGCTGCTTTGTAGTCCTATTGTTCACAAATCAACAATGTAAGCCTGCTCATTTCCATCTACTCAACCAGTTCGATGAATTATTATCACATGCTGATGGTTACACTACATCAAGCAAAAATCTCACATCTGTCTGACAGATTCTAAACAAAAGCCATGCGCGCCGTTTTGTGTGTTATTCCTAAACAAACCGCACCCTGCATCCCGTAATGTAATAAAAGTCACATCGTGATCATCAATACTTGATCGTTCGGTAGATTGATGAACAGGTTTATCGTTTGTTTCAATAACAGATTCAGTAAACATCCGTTTGTTTCTCTCCCTCTCTCGCGTTTTTTCACCACCATTGCTTATGATTTTCTTAGAACCCACGTTGCTACTTGATTGCCGTGTAAGCATACACAAATCCCTCACCCCAAAACCACCCCTCAATAAAACAACCCCCCCGACCGTACTTGTAAGTCCATCACGTGGGAAGTCCCATCAAGCCATGTTTATCCCAATTCAAGCGCTGTAGGCGAAATCGAGTAAATCCCATCGGCAACGTCGAGGATGGAAAAATTAATCTCAGTTCTTTCATCAATCAGATAAGCTTTCCTCTCAATTAATATTTGTTTTGTGGTGTATTTATAAGACAACTGCGTGTTTCCCGATGGGATCATTGCTGTGAAAAGCAGGCGAGTAAGGCAAGACAACAATCACAATCCAAAAAAAAAACACAAAATCCCCCCGCGAGTTAATGCATTAGAAGATCAGCCAAAGTGCAGAAGAACTTCAGGCCTTTTTTATTTTCTTTTTTTTCTCTCTCTAAAAGTGGTCAATAAGCAAAGAAAAGCATCCTCCGTGAGCATGTGTTTCTTTTTTATTTTTTTTTCTTGCTTCATTCTCCCTTGCTTTGCAAACCACGAACGAGAAGTTTGCCCAAGTCGAATAACTTGTTTACGTTTGGCAAATGTTTCCTTTTTCCGCCAATGATTTCATACGGCGCTCGAAGAGGGTGAGAAAAATTTATAGCTCTTGGGAAAATAAAATCGTTCCATTCTAGCTTCGACGTTGAAGCAAAGAAAAAAAACAAGAAGGGAGGAATTCTGCCCAAGACCCAACCAGTTTCGAATGGTCAGTTGGAAAATCATGAACTGTAAGGATGCTTATGGGTCGCTTCCGGTTTCATTTGATTCTACTACTTCCCAGCCACCAAGTGAGTGCAGGAAGGGTCGCTAAGGGCAAGCGCCAGGCGAAAAGTTGTTTATTTCACATTCGACGATTTTTATCGATAACTTAATTTAACTTCTCTGATTGAATTCATCAGGGATGGGAGTGAGCGAGTGGTACACCGGACTACTGGGCGAAACTCACCATTAAGTTTGATTTCGCCCTGGTGCACTACACGAACCGAAATGACGAAAAACAGCTGAGGTACAACAAGCGACTCAAACAAACCAACAATACAAAAAAAGAAAAGTGTTGGGTCGCCCACTCTCAAAAAACGGAACCATGAATAGATGAAAAATAACTTGCTCGAAAAGTGAAAATAAGCTGACTTCACAGAAGCCAAATGCCAGCTGGACAGCAGTCGGGAGTCAAAGTTGCTGAGAGTTGGAAACTCAATTTCTCAAGCTCAACAGCTCGATCGTGATCACATGGGGATATAGCGCTTGGGTAGCTGGCTAACACCCCAGTACAATCTAGCAAAAAGAAATGTCTCTTCAACTTTCTCGTTTGCCAAAACAAAAAAACAAATAAATTGGGAATAGTCGTTGTAGATTTTCTCTCCGTGGGTACGTTTTTTGTATAACTCATTTTATTCCGCATTTGCTGCTCTCTATTTTATTTCCCCAAAAAGGAAACAAGTTGTTTTGTGCATACGGGCGTATCAACACACCAGACCCGATAGCAAATCCCGACAAGCGGAAATAAATAAATCAATTTACTTCGAACGCAGCGAAACAGGAAACTTTTTGGACCAGCAGAAAAGAAAGGGCAAACGGAAATGGGACGATTTTTGTACACTTGTTGGTTCGCTTTTGCAGTTGCTTACGGATGTCAGGAACATTCTCATTCAGAAGGACGTTTTTTTTTCGGGGGAAAAATGGTGGATGTAAAAGGGAAGTATGCTCATTTGCCAATAAACTGCTACTGTATGTCGATTTAGCATTAAACTGATCCTAAGAAACAGCAGCGGAATAAAAATTAATTATGTTCAAAAACTGGACAAATAGCCATAATCCATAAACTGCTTTTTTATGATATTTCCTGAAAGCTGAAGATCTGACGAATATCTGGTAAAACTTAATGATCAAACCATTTTCTCCCGAAATATCGCTGTATAATTATATTCATTTCTCGAAATCCAGTAAACCTATTAAGTTGGCTGGTTCTGCAAGTATTTTTTTTTTTATTTTCAAGGACTTTTATTGAATGAAGAAACCTGCTTTAACTAATAAATTCTGTTCATCACATATTGGTTTCAATCGCGATTTTTAATGTTTTGATTCAATAATTTTCTACGAAAGGCCTATACTTTTTTGCTGCAACGTTCCAAAGGACCAACTGGAATGGAAATTATTGTATTTTTCCAATATTTTTCCTTTTCAAGTACTCTTGAATGTATTGTATTTTCTTGTGAAAATACTGAGGATCTCAATTCAAGCATACGAATGCTTCACAAAATTGGTTTATCTTTTTGCTTTATTATTATTTGTTGTTTTTTATCTTTTATTAAACATACCTTCGTCCTTATCGGTCCCAAGCAGATACAAAAGGTGGGAAATCATTTTCATCAATTATTATCAATTATTGTTCAGAAACGCTTAAATAATTTGAAAAATCTTTGAGAAAGAAAATAATCTGTATGAACGATTTGTTTGAACGAAATTGAGCCCGATCAATTTGCAGAATCATTCGGCACTCTGATGGCAGGTGGATAAGGGAATATATTTCACAAGGACTACAATAATTTCAGCAGGCTATCCATATATACTTACATATATTTTATACTGGCCAAAATGAACGCAATAATTGTATCTCGTTGGTGCTTAAAGTAAATAAGTCTTTTCATAATTCAAAACTCATTTCTCTCACCATAAAAAATTAAAAAACCAAAAATCCATGGTTCTAAAGAATCCATAAAACTCAAACAAAACAAAGTGACAACATAAAAGTTCCTTTGTATAGAAATAGTTTTCCGAGCATTTCTATTTACAAAGAAATTTTTGCAAACAATGTATGTGAGAGTATGTGATGTGGTGAAACTCCGAAAGCACTTACATTTCTTCGGCATAGTCATTTACAAGCAAAAAAAAGGTGTTTATTTACAAACGCTGCTCCGTACATTCGATTGGGTTCACTGCTTACAGACTGCTGCCATTGTCTCAAGCACAAAGAAAATCCCTTCCGAGTGTTAAGGATAAACTATCGAACCGAACAACATCAAACGATAGATTATGGTTGTAATGCCATTCCCCTTTTACAAGACCCCAGAACATTGTACCAAATGACACATCATTTCTGACTCCCTGTGAAGTGGAATGAATGCTTGGGGAAAAAGTGCTGAGAAAACAAAACCAACAATACGGCTCAAAGGGGAAGAAAAGGGGGGACCCTTTTCTTCTGAGCTGTTTGTGCAACAGAATGCAGGTGTTGATGGGTGTTCTAAGCCCCGATGTCTTGCAGTGTGGTTTAACTGGAAATAAATCCTTCCAACCGACACCACAAAACAGAAGCGACTCGTCGTCTTTCAGTGCCGTAATCCTTAATGAAAATGCAGATGAGTTTTCATCGTTGTTAGAGTGCAGATTTACATCGTTTCTTCCTTTTTTTCTCTGTTTCAATTTCTTTACTGTTCCTTTACTGTTGGCTGTCGGACGCAGTGCACCCCATTGCCAGTGCGGCCTTACCGTGCTAACTACTTGCCCATAAAAGTTATGAAAATCAATAACCATAACGGGAACGAGGCAATGAAATTACTAAAGCTGCTGGCTGCTGCTGTTAGCATAATTGTTCAGTAAATAAAATCCAGCAAAAAGGAAAAACAAAAAAGCTCAATCGATACACCGTCTCCATGTTCGTTTGCGATTTTGGGTTTGTTCCCACCATTACGGTCACTACCAAACACGGAATGGAACAGGAATAACCTCATGAAGACGGAATCTGCTTTCGTGCAGAAGGGGAGGATTAAATTGCCCAGACGTGGCCAATGGACCTTCCGTACGTAGCACATCTCCCTCCCCAACCCATCATTGCTGTCTTTGATGCTTAATGTCAATAACAAATCAGCATAACCTCAAAAGCGTACCTCAAAAGAATGTTTGCACAAAACCAGACACTGGGATTAAGGTCGTTTTCTTGAAGGGGGAGATGACGATCGTTTGGTTCTTCAGTTGCTGTTTTTTCCTCCGTTCTGCATGTTTTTGGTTTGATCTTCTGTGTACAGAAACAGATGGCGCAAAAAGTTTGTTGACCGTGACAAAAGTTTCGTTTGCGTTTGTCATTTGGCCAAAATGCAATACATAGTTTGTTCTATTTCTATTTGCCAAATAAGAAAATCCTGGAAGACGTTTAGCTCCTTTGGCTTTTTCTAAAGGTTTAAAATATATTACTTAATTAATTCTAAATAATTGAATAGTATTTCATAATAATGAAGCAATAAAAATACCTTTTTTCTCACACATTTCAATAAAAACATGACTAACTCACAGAATTCACCATTAAAGCCTCACATGCACAATATTCTGTTTCTCCGTCAATCAAATGTGTAACCGAACAACGTGCCGTCTGTTCCGCGCTGCAAACCATACAAAACGGAATGAAAGTCGTTCGACCATGTTCTCATTTCTGTTCCCGATCTTTTGCTGCCTTTATTAACCACCATAAATATGTCTAGCATTTGCTCGAGACGAACGGCATTGGGCTCATACATACAGGGGACAGTGTGTGACACATGCAGTGCCGTAACGGGGCACGTTCGTTATGAACATCCATTCTGTCCCAAAACCCCCGGTTGACAGTACGGTTTCCGGTCCCGACAGAGTGTCAAATGATGCTCCATCTCGTTGCGTGTTCCCCTAACCCCTGGTATTGCTGCCACCACGATCGGTGCCTCAGTAGGGTGCTATTTTAGATTAAATTTTGTGCCCAGCTGTATGTCTGTGCGAAATACTCCTTCTGTTTCGTATTAACCAAACGCAGATGTAACCTTCAGCGAAATACTGATTGGTTGGGACGCTAAGATGTATGTTGCATGGATGGGGATGAGTTTTCTTACATCGATTGTGAATCTTGGCAGATTTATTCTTAACCATTGAATATTTTCTAACTGGCAATTCTTTTCGTCTATTAAAAACTTAATTAAAATTCTAATTGAAAGATTGACTAACAATTTGTTCTTTTGTTTCGTTACAGGTACGTTGGAATAGATGACTGAAGGCATCATTTCGTGAGACCACAAAACTAGACGTTTGGGGATGCGTTTTTTTGTTTTGAAACACACTTTACTTACACAACCATTACGCACACAGTTTTATTTAGTATTACAACTATGTAACAAAACACCTTTCAGTATTTTTTGTACTAACATTCCTAATCCTTTAAGTTATCTGTTTGTATTAAAATGTTTTATAGATTTTTTTCCTTAAAGATGTCTTAACGTAAGACGTTCCCTTGCTAAAGATGTTAAAGGTGCGTAAGACGTTAAAAATCGTTATAACTGTAATAGTGGATTCAAAAGTTTCGAAATGTTGCTCTCGTTCCGTGAAAATAAAACCCACGCCAAATCGCAAATAAAATAAGTCCTCACCAGAAACATGTGTTAACAATAATTCAAGTTGGAGCAAATCAACGCTTCTACGAATCGGAAGATATTTACGATTTCAGCCCCTGTATGTTCCTGTTGTTTGTTCAGGGGGCTCGTTTTGTGAAGAAGAAGAAGAAAAAAATTGTCAAATGTCGCGAACGAAAATGCGCATAAAGTTTTCCATCGTTTTATACAGAAATTCCAAAAATATGGGTGGCCCGCTTTATCCGATGGCAAACAATTGGGATTGCATGCTGGAGCCGAATAAATTTTGACATAAAATAATAATGATTCCAAGAAGCAGGGCAACATTCTTCCACTGGAAGGGCAAAATTTGTATTAAGACATGTTTATTTTTTTGTTCTTTTACTTCACCCAACTATTGAAATTTCTTTTAAATATTCTATTCACTTCCATCCTACATAACTTACACAACAAAGCATACACAGCATATCGCCCACAAATGTTACACCAACGTTTATGTGAGGATATTTGCAACATTCTTTCAAACGACAGTTTTGTTCAAATGAAAATGTTTTTAATTTCAGGAAAATTTACTCCCACAACAGCAACAGTCGACACCAGTACGTACGACTTTAGTGAAATTACTTAGAATGATTTAGTCGCTCTATTTCCGTTCATGTAGCCATTCATTACCTATTTCATGCTCGTTTCCTTCGATGTCTTGATAAGATTGTTATAATGCTGTAGTTTGAAACGTTTCGTTACGGGAAACATTTTTTCTTTTCAATCTCAATTAATCGTTGCTAATGGGCGATTTTCTTTACAGTCACGCAGCCTTCAGAATCGTTTTTGATCCCTTATGAATGACTTGTTTATATTCATTGAACAGTTTCTTTAGACTAAACTACATTTTGATTCAATTATAATTTATTTGAATTGAAAAATGTTAGAATATTAGTTAAATTTAAGTAGAATTTTAGTAGCTTAAAGAGTTTAATAGTTTAATGAATAATATATTTTTTATTTTTGTAAAATTTCTAAAAAGTAGCTCTAGCTCGAAATAAGTTACTCGAGTATTTACTCGTACCATTCTCATTTCGGCAGTAGTTTGTCGAAATTGTGCATGTCTTCCTACCATTTTTATTATTAATTTTATTGATAAAGTTTAATAATTTATGAACGAATTATTTTCTAATTTATAAAAATTGTCCATTTGAAAATCCATTTTTCTAAAATTAACAATTTGTTCAGGACCACATCTGCAGTATGCATGGCGGTAATGGTTTTTGATGAATAAATTCGTTGATCCTTTAGTGAAGTGAAGCATTTGGTTTTTAGTCAGCATTGGATAAACCTTTCCCCATCCAGCTCCACCGAAAAAAAAATCCGCTAGACAAACATCGTTTTTTGATCGTCTTACATGGCGCATCTGGAACACTGCGAATGGGTATGGTACGTGCGGGACATCGTCATGTGGCCAAGAACACATGAAAAAGTGACGCCACCGTTTGAATCTGGCAACTGGCATTGCTGCTCCCGGGATATGGCGGAGGCTTATGTCAAATGCGAATGTATGTCGCACTTGTTCTACTTTTTTGTGTCCTTCTTGTCTCTGGTTGCTGGTTGCTTCATCCACCGTGAGCAGCTTGTACAGCCGGTTGCACATAATCTTCTAATCCTTTTTTAACATTCAACAAAAATAAGTCCCCCACAATATGTTGTTACTGCTGTGATTTTATGCCTGTTTTCTTCCCTTGCTCGACATCGGTAGCGTCCTTAGTATTTTGGAGGGCCTGCCTTGTACGGGGGTTTTTTTATGAACCGACTGGCTCCACAACCCACTGGGTTTGGGGCCCTTTTTCATTCCCATGTATGGTACTTGGGAGACGGGTTTTCATCAGTTTAACTCCCCTTTCAGAACGCTCGTCCAGGCGTTGATGCTTCAGGCTCAAGTCAACCTTGCGCTAGTGCCACGTGACGACGAAAGGACGTGCATTTTGGACGCTTCTTCACGGTGGATCATGTGGTTCCGTTCTTATGGACGCAACACAAAAAAAATGGGTTGAACAGGGCGAAAACTGGCTCTCTCACTGGGACAAATAACAACAATTTTACGCTTATGTTGCAGCGATTCGTTTTCCATTTTTTTCTTCTTCCTTCTGTATGTACCATTTTGTGCACTGGCGAAGGTTCGTACGGGAATGGTTTACCTCTTTTTTTTTTTCGTTGTTGTTACCGAGCCTCTGTTTCATCGGCAATTTTACACACGGCTGACGGTTGCTTGCAAATTTACACACCTGTACGGTCATCTTTCCGCTTAAGAGCCTTGGCACGGTGATGATGCTGAGAGGGACGATACTCGTGGGTGCTTGGCTCCAACAAAAAAAAAGGCTGGGACCGTTCAGACCCAAGTACGACCGACACGATGCTGAGTCGGGATTTATTTTTTACGAGTCTTTCGGGATAATGAGCAAAGTACTTTCGCTCGACGTGGTCGTCCCAATTTGCCGTTACACTAACCATGCCCGTTTTCAGCTGCAGGAATTATCTCTTTCTCTCTTTAGATAGCATGGAGAAAATAAGACACATGGCAAATAAAACAAACAAAAAGGAAGATGAAAAAACATGCTAACCAAATCGCTACAACCGAAAAACCAGGTGTACGAGGGAGATTAAAAATTAATGAACCGGACTTACTGGACCACAATACCTACCTACACCTGCCAGCGCAAAACCACCGAGTTCCCACGTGTAGCACGCGTGGGCATATCGACAAGGCATTGGAATGTTGGCGCGCCGTTTTTTTTTTTTGTTTATTTGTTGGGGAGTGAAGTAAAGACACCCATCCCAGAACAATTCCCCTTACCGCTTGACAAGGGAAAAGTGGTTTAGTTTTGATAGGATAATGTGGTAGCCACTAAGCTGGTCGATGCTCCTGTGGCCAGAGAAAAGCCATCACACATGTAGTAACTGCGTTTGCAATTATTTGCATTATTTAGTAGTTTTCTCCTGGTAAGATACGACGGCAGAAAATTGCATTGGCTACATTTAGAGCGAGTTCTCGATGCGGTGTAGTTGCGTAAAGTTCCTTCCGAACGGGCGCGCAAACCACACTGACATACGCTTCTGGTAGGTTTTAGGCTAATGCACATTCGCTTCACATTTGCCTGCTACAGCACAACAATTAGAATGGACAGACGAACGGGTATGCAAGCCACTATGTTTGGCCACTAAAGGAGAAAGAGGAAGAGGAAGAGATGAGGCTGACAGGCAAGCGATTAATAATTAACGCTGGGAGAGATACGCTTGCCTAAGGATTATTTGCACTAAGCTAGGATAGCCTGGTCTGCTCTAGGCCGATAGCCCCCGATAATTCTGAGTATAATATTTATTAGCATTTAAATGCAATATACATCCAGGATGAAGGGAACGTAGTAAGCAGGGAACAGATGCCTTAATTCAATACGGATCCAATGTTGTGTAACATTGTTGGGGAGCATATTACCTTTCAAGCTTATAGTTTTGTGAAGCATGAAGAAGCCAACGGAACTTTTTAGTTGCTAATGCATGACTGTTGCCTTCATAAAAAGAATAAAAGAGGACAAAGTCTAAAGCATTTAGTAGTGTTAAGCTTATCGAAATTTTTAAAAAGAGTCATTATGAAGAGTCATATGAATCTGAGAGAGATAGAGAGAGAGAGAGAGAGAGAGAGAGAGAGAGAGAATAATTCTGAAGAGTTAAATGAATCTTCAGTGAAGAGTCAGTCAAATCATGAACCGACTCCCAAAATATGAAACAATTTTCATAAATTCTATTCCACATAAATTCAAATGAATCCTGAACGATTCATGAATCTGATATCATTCGCTGCCAACAAACTTAAATTAAAAGTTCTGCTCGGAGGGGTTTGAGGAAGTAATGGAGAGACTATCACATATATCATCAGGCTGTCCCGAAACTCTAAGGATTAATAATTCAATGAAGATTCATGAATCTTCAGAAAAGAAATTCATGATTCATTCATTCAGCTCAAAGATTCGTTCAGATTCATGAATTTGAATCAGATTCACCCAACACTAATATTTTGATTGTATTAGAATGCTTACTCCTAGTTAAAAGATTCTACTTGTTAAAGCTTTTATACTTATTTAGATTACATTTGTTTTCATCCCTTTAAGTTTCCTTGTAGATGTAATCTTCATTCTCTACGTCTGCATGCCATTGGTAGTAAACGATCATCTTCAATGTTTCTCGTCCATTCTTTTATGGTTCATTTTTTCTTGGATAACTTCATGACCTTTTTTTTTGCTACTCTTTGCACATTTCATTTCACAGTTCCAGCGCGCATTGTATGGGCAGCGATTGATCATGATGCGGAGCTACCGTGCGACATTACGGCACCATCGTCACAGGATGGCGTCAAGCTAGTACTGTGGTTTAAGGATTCCACCGGAATTCCGCTGTACAGTTTGGACTCGCGCAGCGGTGTAGCGATATCGGCCGCCCAACACTCCACCATCGCGAACGATCTCGGCCAGCGGTTGTTTTTCTCGGTCGGGGCAACACCGAAGGAGGCTCGCCTGCAGATACGCAACATCAAAACATCCGACGGTGGCGTCTACCGGTGCCGGGTGGACTATTTCAACTCACCCACGCGCAACTACCGTGTCAATTTGACGCTAGCCGGTAAGATACGGGAACGTTAATGCCGCAAGCCATTCGCTGCGGGATGAAAGTGGAAATTTTGGTTCGTTCCTTTCTGCTTCGGTTTTAAACTTTGTGTATGAATAAGAAATAGGATAAAATTGGAAGTTGAATGAAATTTTATTTGTACAACTTTAGCATTTTAAATATTAAACTTGCACTCCTCTTGCATGCTTAACAGTTCCACCAGAAGAACCAAGAATATTCGACGCACAGGGTAAAGAGATATCAACCGTTGCTGGACCGTTTCGAGAGGGTCATGAACTGTTCCTGTCATGTCAAGTGTCTGGAGGTAAGCAAAAGCTGCGATTATATTACTTTATTTAATTTCTATTTTGAGAGTATGATTTCATAAGTTAAATATTTACTTTTTCCGCCAAATTCAATATGAAAAGACTTATATTAACTAAAAAACATTAGCCATTTCCCAGAAAACTAAAGCACCTCATGAAATGTATATAATCCTCAAATCCATTTCAACGCTTTTTACTCCAATGTAACTATTTTTTTCCAAACTTCCATAAACTGGACTAGATCTTGTAGCGGGTTTTTTCCAACTGGTTTTTATACCCTCGCAATCGCCTTAACGATCGGGACAATTCTAGCTGCAATGGTATCAATGTGTTTCAAAAACCCCGACTGGATGAAGCTCCTGCACTTCTACATTGCAATCCGATTGCCAAACATGCCTCGGGGGTTGGAACGGATGTCCTGAGTACACATCACGAAATCCGAGTCCCTCTTGACGTCGTATATTGAACGCTCATGGCTTATAGTATTTTTTCCCCAGTTTTCGTGGAAATTGAAGTTTGAACGGACCTTGGTTTGAACTGCCAAGAAATCCTTTAACCGAGCTTGAACTGTTAGTCGATGAGCGAGTAAAGCTTGCCAACAATAGGAGCACTACCATTTCGACCAGACGAGATAGTTGGCTTTACCGATTGGTACTTGGTGTGTTGGTTTTTTTTTCTCTCTCTCTCTCTCTCTCTCTCTATTCCTCCTTCAACTACAACTACCTTGTGCTACAGCGTTTGCAGGATTTCAGTTTGATTTTTCCAACATTTTATGTCAGCAGGTAACGTACACGATATGCCATACCCGTGAGACGTTCTATCCCCAAAAATTGCTTCACCAGTAACTGGCAATCTAGCGACCTACCTACCTAACTCCACGGTTTGTGAAAGGAAAAGCAAAATAAAATAAAAATAAATAAATTTTCACAACGGGCTGCTCGTTTACTGAGGAAACACACTGGCAAGAGATACCGTGGGCACCCCGTACGTATGATGTTGATGATGTTGATAACGGCAAACCGGTGGAACCGGTAATGCCTGCAAGCTCGTAAAAAGTCACCAAACATAACCCTGCAAGCTCGTGTCGGGCTTCGGTCCTTGGTGTCGAATGTAAATTGTTTGCATTCGAATTTAGGGCCATAGATTGGCGCGAAAAATCCGCTTCCGTTTACGACGCTAGAATGAACGATCCAATTGAAGACCCGTGGAGTGAGGGTTTTTTTATATATACCGAGATGTGTGTGTGTCGTATGTACGATCAGTTTTGGTATCAATGGATGCAGAAGCCATTGGAAAATGGGAATAAGACTTGAATTCGTATGAGCTGTGCAATCATATGTTGGTCTCTATTGTACAGTACATTGAACCATGTTTGGTTTTGTTTATTTTCAAAACATAAAAATTGTGTCTTTTTCTTCATAAAATATTTTACTGGCTGTAAAATATGTTAGGTTAAAAAAATATGTTTCGCTTTGTGGGTTTTGGAATTCACTTTTCTTGGTCTTAACAGTGTCAGAAATATGTTTTGGCAATTTTTTGAATAAATTTTCAAAACTCGAAAAAAGGAACTGGACAAGACTGGGCCATAGGGAACTATACTTATGGGCTTTTGTCGAACATAGTAAAATTGCAGAAAATTAATTTCGTTTTAATATTTTATACATTTAAGGATTTCCACATTATGTTTTGTTCTTGAGAAAAAAAAGTGTAAAGCAAGACTAAATTGTTCAAGAGAAAATGACTTAAATAAAAAGAAGAAAAAATCATTCAGAATTATTCTATCATAGAAAAACGACGGTCATAAAAGCAATGAATAATGAAATAAAAAAAAGTGAATAGGTTTCAACCATTGACATGGATGACTCTTAGAAACTACGCCTGAAAGTATGCATTCACTAGTTTTAGAATCTTTTTCAACTGCCTGCGAGTCTGTAATAAGTACTCGCAACTCTGTCCTAAGCGCTTTTTGTGAAATATTCAACAGAATATCATTTTGCCCACTTTTCAAAGCATTCATTGCATAAAAGCTGATTTATTTATTTTTATTTATAAGCCTTCGCAAAAATGCTCCGAATGCTCCAATTTACCACCCACCTTGAAACATACAAAAATGAAAATTTATTCTTTTTGTTCACAAAACGATGTACTACTTGGCAAAATAATGTTTCCACAGTTGGTCGACCGGTTCATAAACAGCGGGGCCCATTCACCCTAAATACCACCCGAAAATGTTTCCAATGAAACGAATTACATTTTAACATTGCCACCACACATCACTAAAACACCACGCAGCGCAATGAGAAGGGGCGCACAGCGTCATGGGAAAAAGTTGCTCATTCACGTATTCCACTTTCCAGCATTTCCCATTTAGCTTCAAACATTTGATAGACCATTCACGCTCAGAACTTAGGAATACGAGGCTGCAACAACAACAAAAAAACATTCCTAATCTACGCGCCGCAAAGGATGTTACTCGAAAATGGTTTTGCCGAATTTAGAAGGGTGCAACATAAAAGTGTGCCACGGCGAACGAAAGGTTATGGCCACAAGCGCCTATACTGTCACCATCGTCATCCACTTCTGCCAAAAAAACAATTCAACGTGCCACAGTAAATTGTTCGGCTACGTTAAGGTTCTGATTCGCTGCCGAAAAGCCCAGGGTAACAACACCACACCCCGCTCCGCCAGTGGATCTCACGCCAAGTACCGAGAAAATCAAGGGCGCGTATGAAACATTGTACTTTTTCAGCTACGTCTCCGCCGATGGCACCGCGCGTTGGACGGAAGCTGATAAACTGAATGTAGGAACTTATTTTCCTAAGTTTTTCTCATCATTGGAGGGGTTTTTATTACCCCCGGTCGCTCGCTCGCACGCTCGCTCGCTTCGTCCCTGCAAATAGGCTTATTATTTATTTAGATCTTCCATGAAGCGCACCCATTTGGTTGATGCAAACAACAGTGAAGTGAACGAAAGTATTTTCCGTTGTTCCGGAACTACATTTTGCAAAATGCGCAGGGGGAGAGGGTGGCAATAGAGAAGTGGTCGACTAGCAAGACATGTGTATGACAAGGAACATCGGACGGAGTGTATATGTGTGAAAAAACACTTTATATTCATGGTCGAAATGCGGCACGTGGCACATTTCGTATCCCTTCGGAGTGGTGTAGGGAAAATGGGAAAAAAGGAATAATCGAGCGAAGAAACTAAATCACACGACGAATGTCGACAAAGCGGGCGTCAGGAAAAAGCGCACACGCTCGGTAAATTGTAAGCGAAGCTTTAAAGCTTTTCGACCAAAGTTGTAACCATTTCGGGGGCTCGTTTCGCACACAGAATACATAGAAGCACGAGAAAGTGTGTGTGTGTGAGTTTTTTTTTTGTTTGTTTGAAAAGTAAATGAAAGTTTTATGACTTTTAAAGTGGTCTTGAAAGGAAAATGTATTTTAAGGTGGAAAATAAAATCAAAAAGAAAAGAGAAAAATACCATGCTACGGGGGTGATTTTTTTTTTAAATTAGCAACATAACCATTTCCACCGGTCCAACATGTTTCCTGTTGATCCCGAACAATGCATAAAACATTCCGCATTCATGTTTCGTAATTTTGATAAGCTTCTTCCTTTTTTTTTTTGTTGGCACAGCATGATTGCCCAAAACAAAAAGTAGAAGCGCAAGAGAAATAGAATCAAACAATTTAAATAAATAATGTACCTATTTGCAATACGTTTCTTCGCTGCCCGTCGCTGCAGGACGTCCACCGCCGCGCGTTACCTGGTGGCGGGATGGTGTTGAAATTTCCAGCACCAGCCATCCATCCGCCGTCGAAGGTACCTCCGCCATGGTTAATCAACTATTCATCAGCACCGTCACGAGGGACTTTTACGGCACGAAGCTGCAGTGCCGTGCCGCCGGTTCGAAGCTAGTGCCGGCCGTCTCGAAGGAAGTTGCCATACAAGTACACCGTAAGTATACAGGCACACCTGCTTCGTGGCGTTTCAGGAAGATTTCGGGAAAGCAAATAGCCAACCGGATGTTCACTACCGCCCGCAAAGCAAATCGATAGTCAAAACGAACCCATCGGTTTCTTGCGTTTCTATTTGCCAGTAAAACCGCTGCGAGTGAAAATCATTTCACCGAACGAGCTGCTGACAGCGGGTCGCCCGGTTCCAATTAGATGCGAAGCGTGGGGTTCCTTTCCGGCGGCGAAAATCGTTTGGCTGCTCGATGGTGAACCACTGCGCAGTGGCGACATTACGGTGCACACCGACAGCAATGTAAGTAACAACCCGTGTCCTCGCGTTTCGGCCACAATCCACCACAAAACCCCGTATTTCATACTTCCGTTTCCTTCATTTTTCCCATCCGGAATGCTTCGCAGGATTCGAACCTAACCTCCAGCATACTGACGCTCCGGGTAACGGCCGAAAACGATGGTGCCGAGCTGACCTGTCGCGCATCGAATGCGTGGTTTTCTGGCGGTGCGATCGAGGATAAGCGCATCATAAGTGTTGCATGTAAGTAAAACTTACCGCACCGTTCGCATCATCATCATCATCTTCTGATTGGACGGGTTTGTCTCGTATCGGGGTATAAATTACGCCCATCACGTCTGAAGCTGTGAAGCCCTTTTAGCACGCGAGGTGATGAAATCTTTAACGACTTCCGTAAATATTGGTGACGCCGGGCCCGGGCAGAGTGTTATTTATGGGACGCTCTGGTGTTATCTCTCAAACCCTTCTTCTACCCCTGCATCTCTATTTTTGGTGCAGAAACTCGCACAGAGTCATCGATCTTCAGACAAAGTCTAGGTACTTTATGGCGCGTTTTCGTTATCGTAACATGAACGAATGGGAATGTTGTTTTTTTTCCTTCTCTTCCTAAAAATGATACAACTTCTCAACCACAATAACCACTACACAAACTAATCATTCAAAACAACATAAGGCCGTTTTTGGGTAGTAGAACGGCCACACTTCCGGAAGTCGGGCGGTTTTCTCTGACGGTGCATCCATGCGACAATGTGCAGCAGCTCAGTCTGGATGAAAAATAGTGCACGTTACCGATTTATCACATGCTACGAAAAGCAGTAAAAGCAGTTCTATCTGCCACGTGTATGATGTGTCCCTGTCCCTGTACGAACCGTCCTGTGCCCGGAAAGATGAAAGAACTCCACGGTATGGGTAGCGCTTTTTCCCATCCATCCATCGGTATCCCGGGTGCTGGATAACTTACGACCGACCATTATTGCAACTCAGCAAACCGAAGAAATTGCTGCTACGTTATACTGCGCTCTGTGCAACAGAACAACCAGTACCGGGAAAAGCAGGATAATGGTGCTACGCTTTTCCAACCCGAAACCCCGGGCCAGTCGTTCCGTTTGGCGCACTGCTGACTGAACACTGCAAAAGCTAATGGTTTCTGCTGTGACCTTCTGCGGTTGTACATTGATTTATGAACGGTATGTGCGCTCGTGTTGCTCCCTTTTTCGGCTGGCCGCAAATCGAGGTCTGATGAGCTTTAATCATGTCATGCATATTGGGTCGACAGTGGTATAACATGGGGTGCCTCGCATGCCCAGAATGTTTCATCCCCAGGCTCCGGGCTGTACTTTAATAAAATAATTACTATTCAATTTTATTGAATTTTCCGTAATTAAAAGCATTTAAGCCTAAACTAGGAATTAATGAAATTTATTTGCCCCCCAACCCAACCCACTATTTCCAGCAATGTTCGGGCGGTTTTTCCCGTCCATACCGAAATTACATTGGGTGCAGTTTATTTTCTCCCCTTTCCACACCGTCCACACCGGATAAATGGTGCCCCAAAAGCCCTGCTGCACGAACATTTACATTCACCATATTTTAGTCGATTTCTATTACGTGCTCAACCGAAATGGAGTGCATTTTCATCTCCGTGAATCGCTCCATGTAACGCACAACATGCTTATCATCATTATCGGCAATAACACGATCTCCAGCTGCGTTTTATCTCCCTTACTGTACGGTTGCCAGTCACCACAAATCGTTTCGTAGTACCGAAAAACGAATCCCCTCTATATTGTTTGACCAGCTTGGGGAGAGGGAGTTGACCATCATTCCCTTTCACCGTTTATCTCTCCGGGTCAACCCTTGGTCGCGGTGCGAGAAGTGATGGACCTATCATATCAATATTTTACGCGACACAGTTTTCTATTTTCGGTGAATGTATTCATTCGTCCATAAAATGCTTACCACCGCATGAAATAGTTAATTATTTTCGGTAAATTTTCTAAATCTCCTCCGCGCGCTTTGGTCGTGGGGTTTCGCTGCCGGTAGTGACGAGCCCGCTGGGAGTGGTACATGTAATTTTCCATAGAGTATTTAGCTAATGCTTTGCCCTTTTAGGCAGATGTGGGCTGGTCAGTGTGTGTGGTTTTAGCTGCAGCTGTATCGAGCCATGAACAGTATCAACGGGGAGGAAAGATTGATGTTCGCTAAAGCACGTATTGTTGTGTTTGGAAGGTTTCTGCTGATGCACGGTTGGCGTTGGCAAGTAACAACGCTCATTACATGATAGATTTTAATTGAAGCTAAGCATAGCGAAAATGGAAATTTATCACAAATTAATGAAGGGTTTTGTTTGATCATGAAATGTTTCACTTATGTTTTAAGTAATTTAATATTATCTATATATAAATAACTCTTCATTTTGTAGTTATTTTTAAAGCCAATATGTTTATGTTCCCCTTTTGCAATTAATTAACCAAATATGGTTTAATGATGTTCAAAACTTAAACAACTTTCTTACAAGTATTGAAAAGTATAAGTTAGATTTAAAGTTTTATTTTCATCTTCGGATTTATTAGTAATTATTTGATTTTAAAATAAATGATTTATTTGACATTAAATTAAACCTCATTGAAAAATTTTTGACAAAAAATTACAGAAACTATTTGTAGGAAATTTTTAAACAGGGTTGCTTGTTCCTTGATACTTCGATTTTTACTTTACAATTAAATATTTTAATTGTGCAATTCGATTCGATTTTCTACTTCGGCACAACGTACATAGAGTCTTCTAAGAATTATTGAAAAAAATATTACGATGTCGAGTTTTTTTCATACAATATATTCTTTATCTGAAAAAGAAAAGAAAAAAATGCAAACAAAAGTTTAATATGGTGGCAAAAAGAAAAGAAGATAAAAGTAAAAGAAAAAATATCAATTATTGAAAATAAATATTTCAGAAAAATTACTCATACATTTACCACAGAGAGTTTGTTTGTGTAAAATTTAAAAACGATTATTTAATTCAGTCTTTTTGATATTATAAGTAAAACAAACTCAAATTATTTACTGTTGCTGAATAAAAACACATTTAGTAGTAACGTTACTAACGAAAAGTTAGTAACCATCCCAAAAACGATTTAATAGTAAACGATCAAACATTACTCTTCACCATGTCACAGGACAGTTAAATTTATGTTGTACCCATCAAGTTATTAAGTAATTGATGCTTTTTCACACATGAAAATTTACACCCAACGTGATGGCCAGTTATTTTCACACCCTTTTTTCTTAGTATACCAAAAACAAACACCAAACATAGTAATGTAAAGCAATCAATCGTGTCACCGAACACTATCAAAGTAAAATCATTGCCCCGTTTAGACAGCGAACTTAAAAAAAAAATCACCACAAAAAATGTGAACAGCAGCAACCTTACCAGTGGCAATGTCATTTAATTGAAGTTGAACAGACATCCGGCAAAACCGTGACCCATTACGGTGGAAATTTACACAGCCCAACGCAATGCGCGTGTCCTTTAATCATCCCACGAATGAGGCGTGTGCAATGGAACGATAAATTCAATTTTATAGTTTCCTTAATGGTGCGTCTGAGCCGACAGTGCAAAAACGATTTCACTCGAACGACTACCCATTTCCAACGCTACGTCCCACCAGACCCGTGCGTCACACGTACATACATGTACGCTTTCACCATTTGGTACTCCATTGTTGCGAATTAAAATTAACTTTTCACTGCATTGTTGCTGTTTCAACTCGTTTCATTCAGCGTATGTGTTTTTTCCTCTGTTGCTTCTTTCTTCCCGATCCACTTCACTACTGACCCACACAAATTTAGACGAACCGGTCGTATCGGTGCATCTGTCCAACGAGGATCCGAGCCGGGTGATAACGCGTGCTGAGGGTGAAAATGTTACGCTCAAATGCCGTGCGGATGCGAGACCACCGGTCACTTCCTTTTCCTGGTACAAAAACGTAAGTATTATTGCATATTTCCTCACAAACTACCGACTAACAAACACAAAACACGCGCAGCCGAGAGATAGAGACCGAACGCCCATCACCGTCATCCGATCCGAGCTCGGGTCGGACACGGGTTCATAATATAAGTGTACCCCCACAGTGCACTCAATTAGCCCCAAATGGTGTAGCGGAAGCCGTGAAGCAAGCTGCAGGAAAATATGATGCTCTCATTGGACAAATCAAGTGCCTTCTATTAGGTCGAGTACGGTTTCTCTTCGCCACGACGAGTACGGGCGAAACGAAAAAGCCACAGAAGTGTCGTGTTCTGGGTGACAACGGACACGAATGTGCACGGGCTCGAACGGGCAACGAAGCGAAGGCTTCATTCTTGATGAGATTCCCGATGACGCTAGGCAACTGGACTGTGTCACGGTGTCTTCCCGTTAACCGTCGGCCCAGTCTCCCCTCTGGATGTCCCTCTCTGTGGAAAGCGGAAAGAGTCCTTAATGCGACCGCCCGACCCCCGGGGGGTGCGAAGTTTTGCTCCCGGGTGGGAGATAGTAGGTTGTGGGTTTCCGGCACGTAATTAAATCATTAATCCCTTATTTCAAACAAATTAATCTTATTACCTTGCCTCAATCCTTCAGATATAATTAGTTTTACTATCGCCCCACCGAAAACCTTTACCATACAATCGCAAGAGTCCGGGTGGCCAGGATCGATCCTACTGTGGCTTCCGGTGTTGGGCGAAGGTTTTTTTTTTTGGGTGTCTGTGTGCGAATCGAAACCACTCACTGGAGCGCACTCAATTGGTCTTATACCTTCGATCGATCTGGGTTTTCAGCATACTTTATACGCCGCACGTCGGATAGCTTAATTCATCGAACGAGTACAGTAGCAGCTCTGGAGTAACCAACTCCAGCCAACGATAATCGACCTGGTAGCAAAAGGTGTACAAATCCAATTAAAGAGATACGGGTCATAATTCAATTTGTTTTAAATAGTGCTTACAAGCAGTTAATGTGAACAAAACCTTGGCAATGGTGCACTAAATGCTGCAATGCGGTTCTTTGCGGGAGGAAAATTGAATCTGTTTTTTTTTTAATTTTATATCCACGCCACCAGGACGATGATAGCTGAAGCTGAAAGCAATCTGTTATCAGGCACACAAAGTTTACGTTGCTTTTAAAGCTCTTAAGAATGCAGCTCCTGAGATAGGAGTTTTGGTGGACTAGAGTTTTATGCGCAAAAGGGACACTCCTGTTTTTTTTTTTTTTGGAAGATCTTGGGAAATACACAAAGACACACCAGCTTTAAGGTGACATCTCATTCGAAAAGATGTTGCGTTTTAATTCCTCCGTGTGATGAATGATACTATCGAGCTTAACTTGGATGCTGACACCATATCCCCCCGCCCTACCCTCCATTTCCGTCCTAATTCTTTGACTACTGAAAATGAGTCCTTGTGCTCTGAAGCTCAATTTAATTATCACTATGAACTCCCATTCACTGCTAAGCCATTCAACTGGCAGGACACAAAAGGTTCGAAAGATGGACGCTACAGACAACCCAGGCTTTTGCGCGAATATTGACCCGTTTTTTGCTGTCCCAGGCACGTTCAACTTCAACCGGCACCAACAACCATAAGTTCCTTTTCGGTGTAGCTTCTGGAAGAGATAACACCGAACAGTTTCGCTTTCGCATGCTTTCCATCATTCCACTGACCTACGACCGTGTGTATGTGTGTGTGGGTGTACCAATGGTTTTGATGATATCAAAATCTTTACCAGTAGTTTACAACAAGAAAGAGAAAGTTAACTTCACTGATGATGATTCCCTTTTTTTGTTGTTGCGAGAGAATCCTTCTAACCGGGGGAACGGAAAAGTTTGTCCTTGCAAAATAGATGATAACCCTTATTTTGACGATGACCTTACCCGTCATGTTTTCCTGAGCTCTGGCTGTTGGCTTGAAATATGGCTTACCAATTTTCCTGACGCTTCCGATCTTCGATGCTGAAACCATCACAAAAGAACGGGGGGTTTTCATTCTAGGGACTTTAGCTTGAGTGAAACCTATCATTTCTTGCCGGCCAGGATCTCAGCCGGGAATCCTTACGCAGGATTGCCAACCGGGTCGAGCAAAGGAATCGATCGGAAGCCGGGCATCCGATTTGGAAACTCGGTTTATCGAATCGGTATTTCGCCCGTTCTCCGAACAGTCCTATAGAAAGGCTTTACGAATCAAGCATCCAACCATGATCTTGCGTTTGCCATCCGGAATTGGGATGGGAATGGGGCAGCAAGGATCAAACAAATGGCCGACATTTCGATGGCAACCAAGATAAAACTAATTAATTTCCCGGCTCGGCAAGCCGGGATGACCGAATGTCTCCTGACTGTTTCTCGGTGTCAACCAATTGTTCAGGGTGGGATGGTGACGGCAAATGGCAGCATTTGCTTGCGGTTCGTCTCGAACTTTCGGCTCAATGTCAAAGAAATCGTTATTGGGTTGGCTTTTGCTAGGAAAGTGATGGCGATGCTGTGATGTAAACAGTTCGTCCCGTTTCCTTTCAATTTGCCGATTTAGCCGCTACCAATTTGTGGTTTGCCGGCGTAAAGTAAAGTTTGCCTGGAAAGGCTGTCCGGATGGAGGCCCGGCATCCTAAAGCGGGCCGGTATGTCTCCAGCTGAGGATTCATCTCAGCAATAATGGTTGGTAAAGTTCAAGTGTTAATAAGTTTGTAAAGTTTTCGGTTTCATTTTAAAATTTTAATATAATTCATTTCCGTAACAACAATTACCCGAACAGCTTGTTTTGGAAAGTTTTGTAATGAGTAGCTTACATTAAATTACGGTTTAAAGATTCGTAACATGCAACATCAGGTGTCAATCATCAGTTTGGCCATTCGTTCAAAATGCAAAGAAAAATAAAAATTTGTTCATTATTTTTTCATAGACGCTCAATTACGATTTTACGATAAAGATCTTACCTTTTGCGTTTGCAATATTCCAAGCAGAGCGTTGGCAACTAACACAAAAATAACCTAAGTAAATCCTGTTCAAACCATCACTCTACTTGAAATGGGTAAGGCTTTTGATTTTTACCGTCCCATTTGCAGGGACTACACCACCGATGAAGCTGTTGCCAGTGCTTTTGATTGATGCATGGCAACAAGAGAAAAAAACGGAAAAACAGAACGAATTGGCGAAAACCATGGTTCACCAATGTTGCAGCATGGGGAAATCAGAACAGTGTGGCAGCACCAAACACTGTAACACACGAGCTTGACAGTTCAATTATAGCTCGATTTTTTACCTTTCCGATCTCACCACTCCCAAAAACCCATTCCGGTACCAGTCCGTAGTGATCCCGACCTAGGATATTCCGTTCCTTTCCACCCAAAAAACCCCTCTTCATTCCCCGTCCTTTAACACCAAATGTTCTTTTTGCGAGCCGTGTAATATCACACGAAAACACACTCTCGAGCAAGAAGTGGTCCGGAAGTCCGTACCACAGGCGAACACAGTGCAAGGCAACCTTATCGACGGCTGGTGCCATTTCTCACCGCACGGTAAAACGACCTTCAAAATAATGGATGCCCGTTTTCCCAAAATGCTTCCCAGCGAACTCCACCATTTCTGCGGTACGAACGGGCTCGCAAACATGGCAGCTAAAGATTTGCTAACAAATGTTCATCTATCGCAACGAGATCTATCATTAGCTAACCGTAACACGGAAAAGATCGATCGGAGTTCGGTGCTCGGTGCACGACCGCAGCGCAGGTTTTCCGATGTTCCCGGTATAAGATCGAAACGCAATTGAAGGGCGCTAATGATGCGCTTGTTTCCCGCCAAATCCACCCACAACTACCGATACGCAACGGAACGGATTTTCCGAGTACTGGGCAAAGTGTAGTATGTGCCACACACATATTCCCTGTTACACGTCCGTTTTCCTTCGTCCACTCCCAACGTCTGAAACGCCCCTTCCCGGAGCGGAGAAGTTTTGGTGCATTTGTTCCTATCTCCAACAGTGTGACAGTTTTGCAAGCTTTTACGCCAACGTATCCCGAACACACACACTAACGACTTCTTTTTTCCCTATCGTCGGCACAGAATATGAGGATGTCCGGAGAAAATGGGGAAACCTTGTACTTGACACAGCTGGAGCGGGAAAGTGCCGGTTCGTATGCTTGTGCTGCCTCCAACACGGAAGGTGAAACTCGCAGCTCATCTCTAACGCTCAAAATACAGTGTAAGTAGTAGCAAAACATGACGGTTAAGATGTTCCTTTTTTCACGTAGACACTTTTAGGATTTATGAGCTTCTGGTGCTCGTTTTGCGGTGAAATTGTAGAGTAAATAAGATAAGGTTCTTTAAGAAAACTCAGACGCATCTTCTATAAATTTTTTAAAGAATTTTCCATATTTTTCTGTATTTAATTTAAAGGAATTATTTTTTTCACCTAATTTTGTTTACAAAAGCAAATAAGTTTTCCTTCATTTTTAAGATGTAAGATGTGTAATAAAAAATTAAATTGTTCATCCATTTTAGCGGCTCTTCCAACCCTCAATTTTCATAATATTTTGTACGATTTAACGTACACTACCTTTGACCCACCTTTTAGTATTACAATCTTGGCATGGAAAATGTTCTTTTCCCTCAATTTTAGATCCTCATTCAATCTGCTATCACCATCTGACTCATCTTAATTGGGGTGGTCCTATTTTTTCCATCTACCGCGCCAACCATTACCATAATTGAAAATCCATGAAAATTTAACATTCCGCCCTCCCCGCCCAAACAAGATCGTGTTTCGGAACGCTGCAGCAATGTACACACAGAGAAAGGCCATAAAAAATCGTACACTGCCCATAAATGCTCGATAACTTTGGTCAACCGTCGACCGCCGAGTCATTGGGCCGGGCAATGAGAAAACAATCCCCTTCATAGCTTGTGGAGGCGGCCTGCGTGTGTGGGTGTGAAATATGGCGTTGTTTTTTTTTGTATAATTGAAACCTATTTAAATGTAAATAGAAGCTGCGGTAACAAAATGTATAATTGATTGTTACGATTGATGAGTATTTTACTGAGTGATTTTACGGCAAAGAAATGCAACAAACCAAAACATGCTTCCGTTTTGATAATGTAGTAAAGAACATAAAAGAAAGGAAATAAATATTGTTCTATCTAATATAAAAAAATTACAAATTATTTCGTCCTGAAGTTTAGCACACTTTCATTCATAACTAAGCACAGCTGGCTAAATTTGTTTGACCAATCATTAGGTGAAGGCAGTTCGGGGGTTTTATGCTATTCCCACCAGTCCCTCATGTATGCTGCTGAGGGCACACATTAGGTATCTGTGTAGCCGAAAGCAGCAAAAAAAGACCCCAACCACATTGCACACATCATAGAGATAATTGAATAAAATGGAACCGAGCATAAAGAATAACAAACGATAATCATCGAACAGGGACGTCCGCATCGAAGTGGCTTCACGCTGCTATCAGTAACGTATCAGCGAAATGGTCACAGTTCATCGTCGGCATCGTGGTTGGCAGTAAAGTGCAAGAAGGACCAAAAACTGGAATGGCCAACCTGCCGAATGTTACTTTTTTCTCTCTCCTTCAACATTATCCATGAATCAGAATCGCAGGCAAGCAGAGTGGTAGAGGGTGCCCAATAAGTGCGGACGGACGGACAGACAGACAATGGCAAACAATGGCAAAGGAAAGGCAAATTCCCGCCGGCGATAATCAAGACAAGTTCCGCCGGTATCGTTTGCGAACATTCCGAACCTAAAGGACAGGCTTTAGCGTAGAGCTTTCCGGTTTCTTCTATCTTCTTTTCCTTTGCTTTTGGACCGGTAGCTTAGCACTTAGTGTCATCCCTATCCCTGGCAGTGGATCGAAGAACCGTCCAGAAGGTGGTAACATCGATTGGGACAAAAGAGAAGTGTTTGCTTTTGTCCGTAGGCGTTTCATCCTTTCCGACCCTGTCAATAACGGCAATGGATGCAGCGGGAGAGATAATAATATTTCCCGTTTTTGGGGGATTTTTCTTCTTTCCGTACTTTAACGGGGGGGTTCTTTTTTTCCTCCCTGTGGTCCTTGTGTGTGTCGTGTTGTACCAGCTGTCCCAGACAGAGAAAATTTCGCTACATGTGCTGTGAAAGCATTTATTCGTGTACTTTGAGCGGTTTCATTCTGGTTGGCTTCAGCGTCCAATCGAGAGAAATCGTTGTAGCGTTATATATTTAAGCAATCCCCCAACCCTCCCCAACAACATGGCAAACAATTGCTCATGAAAATATTATCATCAGACTTGGTTTCACTTTTTGTTTTGTTCGATTTTTTTACTTGTTCAGGGAACCGTGTAGCCATATGATCTGTGTTCGATATAACGAATAAGAGAAGTAGTTCTTTTATGTGAAAATTATGCTACACTACCGAATCACTTCTGGCTGCCTTTCTTGATAAGGTCTATCTAACACTTTTCCTCACACGTCGACTAACGAGTTCGAGTAGCGGAGTGCTACATAAATGCTTAATATGTTGACCCTTTCCCCCTACCGGACCGCCTCCCTCTCCCCCATTCTTCCCTAAAAACACCCAACCAGTAGTACAACCCGAGATTGACCGAAAACAGGTTTGTTCTAGTGGTTTAGTCTTGTAGTTCGGCACCTTCCCACGCCCGTATCCAACCCCATGTCCGTCGTTGGTAAAAATTAGTCTTCGTCCGTGGTATAAATTCGTCCTTCGTCAAATTTGGTACTTTTGGGGGGGGGGGGGGGGTGGAATTTTCCTCCCAAAAATCGGAACACCGTACCTTCAACGAACGGAATGGAATTAAAATGTGTGAATAATGAACGAAATGGTGTGGTCCCCCGCCCGTTTGTCGTTATGGGAAGATGTTCTGCCCTGCGCTGAAAGTGGGAAACCATTTCTTTGCGTTCCTTCCATTGTTGCCCTAAACGACCGGGGGGGGGGGGGGGGGGGGGGGGAGTTCTGCTTTATCCCTTTTTACCGAGCTGCCTGTTAAGATTGTTTTGTGTACGCTCACTCACACCGCAAACCCCGACAAAACAACAATGTTCCCATTTGTACGGTGAAGCTAAACACATCTCAAAATCGGATTCCGGCCTTACCGCGCACCTCGGCCGCGTCGTAACAAAAAGTGCACAAGTAGTACTAACCGAACGGAAAAAGGAAACCGTGCGAAGAACCGTGCACGGTGTGCTGAAACTAAAGCGACGACTTTGTTTTGTTTTTGTTGTGCCAAAAGTTTAAACAATTCCTTACGCCCGGAAAGCACGTGTTGGCGGATTTTTGGGTGCAGACATTTGCCGAGCAGCATGGGCTTTGGCGCTTTGGCGCTTTTGCACTAAAATATTTGTGTAGGGACTTTTCCAACGACATCCCAAAAACCCGGGCGAGGTTAGTTTTTTTTTGGGGTTATTGTTTGAGTATTGTTAAATTTATGTGAATATTATGTTCATTCCGTTCGCTGTTTAATGTTTAAGGGGTTGTAAGGTTTTAAATAATTCGGTGAAACAAATTCACTGTACAGAAAGATAAACTGTTAAGGTGGAAATACTTAGTGCAGTGTCTTATCAAGAGCACTATTCAATGCTATTTCACTTCTTCGCAATAAAATAAGTAGATTCACTTATATGGATAACATTTATTATTTTACAGGTCTAAAGTTATCTATATTTCAAAGAAGTATATAATATATAATAAAGAAGTAAAACAGAAGAAATATAATTGACAAGCATTTAATTGACAATAAAAAGGGAATGTAGAAAAGCGGTACAAAGTACATACAACCCTCTTAATCCCTACCAGCGTTTCAATTGTTGTGTGATATTGTGTGAAGGTTCTTAAGGATCGTGAAGAAAATAATCCATTCAACACTGAAAAATACCCATTTAAAGATCGTTAAATTTGTTTATTAATTAGCAAAGCTTTGAAAAGTTGATAACCGGCTGGTTCTCGGATGGCATTAATATGAACTGCTTCTGAATCAGTCCTTCAACTTCAACAAATCGAGCAACAAAAATAATGGAATTGCAGGGATGACAAAATGCACGTTTTGAAAGGTTTTTCTAGTTGAAAGCAGTTATTTCGTAGCAATAAAATTTGCTCGTCCAGCGAAAAACTCGTTATAAGGGAGTTAACTCTACTATTTTCTGTTGTTGTGTTAGTATATTTATTCAAAATTCTTATCTCTACTTTAATGTTTATAGTTGAGCATAGCAATGCTCGTTGGAGAATTATATCTTGCTTTAAAATGCCGTGACCTATGTAAAGATTTCATCAGTTGACATAATGGCCGAAAGAAGTCGACATAATGGTCGTTAGGACTGGACAAAAAAGGTGTTATATAGGGTACAAAGGCGCACTTTCGGAGTATTGTTTTTTGGTTTAGTAAACGGAAGTAAAGTAAAGTCTAGTAAAGTCCTGAGAAAATGCTCATTAATAAAACAATACAGATTTTCCTTAAATTTTCCACAAAATTCCACAAATAAATGTTACAGGCTCAATATTGATTTTCTTCTCAAGTATATTTATTAATCGCATCAAGAAAATTACCTACAACATAATTATACTAACAGCGTAGAATGAAAATGCATTCCTTAAGTTCATTAATCGTAATATTTATCAATATGAGAATTATAAAATGTAGATAAAAAAAGTTATAGGTTTAATTGAATTTTTTTTTCTTTATGAATCAGAAGTCTATAGAAAATCAAATAAAGATAAGCAAATAAAAGATAATAATTCGAATCAATATCGCAAACGACATTGAATCTGTTTTCAAAAAAAAACACATACAATTCTTGTATTTCCTTTTTAAACGTATTAATTAATGAAAGGAGATAAAATTTCATGTACGAGCTCGAAAAGATTTTTTTCTTGTCACAATTCTTCATGTCGTACTTTACTAACCAGCTGCAAACTCTCTCTCATTTTTCCCCCATTACAGTTGCACCACGTTGCAAACCTGGCTCGGAGCAAACCTCGGTCGGATCGCTTAACATGCATTCGCTGCACGTTAAGTGTGAGGTGGAGGCGGACCCACCCGATGGTGTACGGTTCAGCTGGACGTACAACAACACGCGTAACGTGTCACCGGTGCTAAACTCGCGCATCAGCTCACACGGTCTCGTCAGCACCATGACCTATCTGCCACAGTCCGACTCGGAGCTGGTAACGCTTGCCTGCTGGGCGATCAACAATGTCGGCCGGCAGACGGTGCCATGTTTGATACATATTTTACCTGCAAGTACGTTCTGGTGCGGCACTGTGTGCGCCTTCCCGTTTTTTTAAATCAATTCATCGTCTTTGATTGAGCCCAAACCGTAAGCTATCGTAACTGCGTCGGATGGACGTTGTACGCCTCCCCCCCGAAGCTTCGTGATTGCCAAAATGTAGGTTCGGTGGGTGAGAAAAAAACAACGCACAGAGTCAATCCACAAATGAGAACTGCCAAATCAAATAACGTTGCCATCGAGAACGGTTACACGGAAGGACTCACCTCACCAAGAACTCACCCACCGAATGTGTCCCTCCGTACGTGTTGCTACGATAGCTTCGGTTGCAGTGAGACGTCCTGCATTTCCTGCTGCCACAAAATTGAACCAACATGCAGTTACTGCAAATATGCTCGATTCCATGGCTTTTAATTAAAAATGCTGATGTTTGTGTCTTTTGCGTTTTCTCTTCACTTTTCTCTCTCTCTCTCTCTCTTTCTCGATTTCATGTTTCTGCATGGGGACGACTACCGACGACGATGACGACGACAATGATGATGATGTTTTCGGTGTGATGCTGTCACAAACGCAGAGATTCCCGATCCGCCCCGGAACTGCGAACTGCACAACGATACGGTGCTGGAGGTGGTGTGCCTGGCCGGCAGTGACGGTGGTCTAATGCAGTCGTTTCTGCTCGAGGTCGTCGGTGGTATGGCACCGTCCGCTTACAATCTCGACTTTACCCGGGGCCCACCGACCGAGATCGATAATGAAATTTCCACCATGAACGATCAGGTAATGGCATTTGTTTGTACGTACGGTTCACATGAATATCCAACAAGCAATGTTTAGCAGCACTGCTGCACTGCCCGAAGCATTTGGTTCGGATCGGAGAGAGAAAAAATTCTCCCCCTCCCCAACACACTGGAAGTTTCCAAAGATGGACAGGAAATTGCTTCGAAACCTCGTCGAAACTATTTTTGGTGGTTTTAATTGGCATTCGAACGAGTAATCGATTGCGTTTTTGTCCTTAACCTCTCGCCTTTCGCTGCACTGCATGGGACCGACAAAAAGGGTCAAACGTTTAAATTCTTCCACTTACGGCCAGCTGACTTATGGCTACTGATTGGGCCACCGTAAGCAGCCACTGCATTTAAGAGCTTCATTAAACGAACATATTTCCTAAGCGCACAATCCCTTGTACGCTGTTACTGTTGCTGCTAACGGAACGATGCGATATGGCCATTTGCATCCCTGGGGGAAGGTGGGTGATATTTTGAACCAGCTTCTGTTAGAAAATGGTGCTTCATTTACGAGTTTGTTGGGTTTTTTGGATTTTTTTTTTTTGTTTCACATTTTCTCCCGTTAAATCCACACTCCAGCCTGGGGGGTGGATGTCATTGGCGGAAGCACATTTCAGCCCATATGATAATGGCCACACAACGGCTGCATGGAAAAGCCCAGCCAGCCACACATCAGCTTGTTAACAGTTCCGCACGCTGGAGACTGGAGATGAGAATTCCAGCAGCGATGTCGGCAATTAAAACTTAATCCTACTTCTCTCTCACACACAAACACACTTCCAACACATATTCCACATGTGCACGTGCCGCTGCTCACCGTCGTATGTTTATTATTTTCATCCGCAGGCCACATTAGCACCATTATTCCGAATCCAGGAGCAGATACCGCAGTTTAAATTGCACAGCTTAGAACCGGGCCGCGACTATCAGCTGTTGGTGTACGCCGTCAACGCAAAGGGCAAAAGTGATCCACCGTTCGTTATCGATAAAGTGCGCGTCGGGTCGGCGCTGGTACCTCCGTACGGTAAGTTTCAGGACGTTTCAGAAACGGGTTTTTGGAGTATGAAAACCTTATGCATTCAGGCCGGGGTACGGTGGTACGGTGCTCACGTGAGCTTTTCCAGGCAACCACTTTAATTATAATCTGTTGCCTGCTAAGCCATACCATTGCTTACTAGTGCCTGGGATGTGGGGATATGAACGTGTAGAGGTAGTTCCAACTCGCCAACTACTGTTTCGTAGAACATTGGGGGAAGTTGAATGTTTTAACGGAATGATTTTCCCGGAATATGTGCTATTTGTAACGAGCAAACTTTGGTTGAAATTGTACGGGAATAGAGCTATTGAAAGTGCATATCGTTATCAGTGCTTAATTAGAAAGAATATTCGTTCAAATTTCAATTTATTAAATGATTTTATAGCATTTAAAAAAATATTAAGCTTCAGGAACAAAATTTTATATTAGCAAAATAATATGTTAGGTCGGGGTGGTCCCCCGATATAGATTTCATCGTGCTGCTCATAAAGATAATTGTTCTTATTGGTCCTTTCCTCTCCTACCAAACAACCCAGCCCTGCCAAAGGGCGCCAAAAAATAATTGATTCATTCTTCTTCTTCTTGGCTTAACGACCTTACAGGTCACGCCGGCCATTTCTGGCTTACTAGACTTATTTTACCACGTAGCCGGATAGTCAGTCCTTGCTACTTGGGGGACGGTCCGGGTGGGATTTGAACTCAGTCCGGCCGTGTGGACTGGCGCCGTTTATCACATGCACCACCGGACCGCCCCCTTGATTCATTAATTCATTGATTCATTATTTACTACAATTTCCTCGTGATTTGAACTTTTCAAGTTTTTTGTCCGCTTAGGAAAGAATCTATATTTCTGAGCTGTTTTTTAACGCTGAACTAAAATTTTCTGCTTTGAGAAATTCAAGTCGTACATAGCCTTTCCTAAGACGAGGCTAAACGGCCCGGTCTTCACATTACAGAACCGATATCACATCCTATTTGAAACCATCTCCCGTTCGCTGGCTTATTATTATGATTATTATTTATTTGTTTGCGACGTGGGTTTTACAAAGCAATTAATTTCACCTAAGGAAAAGCATGAGAAAACTTGAGCGGAATTAGGATACAGAAGTTCCAAAATCGTACAAGTGGTATACATTGTCAAAGGCTGAAAGGCTGAAGTGCTCTAACCAAAAGGACATTTTCACCATGACTAGAGTGACGCTTGAGTTGGAATGAGGAGTTGAGGTCTTTCTCGCAAACGTCAGGAGATCGTTCTGATGATCCGAAAGGAGACAAGCGAGAAAATATTATTTTGAGTGAGAAATTTGCGTTCTTAACGACTCCAGGTTTAGCAGACAACATAGCAGATGAGAGTTACTTCCGAATACTGAGAAAATAACCGGCGAATAGCAACGCGAATAAACTTTTGACGCACCCTTCCCATCTTGTTCATCATTGTTACACCAATTTCCGAAGCATATTCCAAACAATGAGCAAACCAAATAGAAGTACTGTGATTTTAGACAGAACAGATTACGAATTTCTGAGAATTGGACGATAAATCCGTTTGCCATATTTGTCTTATGGAGTGTGTTGTCTATATCTGTATAAAAAGTCAGCAGGATACCTCTTCGGCTATGTTTTAAAAAGTGAAGCTAAGCTAGAATGAATAAATCCACTCAACTGCAACAAAATCCGAATTTGACTTCGAATTACTCTGCACTCAACTTCTAAGTCAACTCCGGGCCCAACTCCGGTATTTCTCTGGATTCAAATCCGGAGTTGAAAGAGATATCGTCTCCAATTTCCGGATTCCGGATAAATGCCGAATTTTTCAGCAGTGTTCCATACGAGTTTTTACTAGCTTCCATACTAGCTTCCAAATAAGTATTTCCCAGTTTTACTGAAGTTTTCTTGTAATTTTCTTCATATTTTGTGGCATTATTCTACATGTTTTCCCAAAGTTTTGAAATTGTTTTTTTTTTCCAATTGGAGGTCTTCATAGTTTTTTTCTAGGTTTAAAATAATTTTTTTCGGGGGTTTTCAAAGTTTTCAATGCTATTTTTCATAGTTTTCAGTTGGTATTGGTATTGGAGTACCAATGTTTTGATGACCAATGCTCTCCCTAGTCATCGATGACTTTTTTAACAGTTTTCATACAACTGTCCATATTTCGGAATGAATCCGGTGTTGACTTCGGAATGTCCAGGAGTTGGATTACACCTACTCCAAAAAAAAAAATAGAATTTTACCCATCACTATATTAATGATCATCCACTGAAAATATAACACCGTCTAACAAGTGAAAATCGCTACAAATCATCCAAAGCGATGAAACACCTACTCAACTCCGCCAGAAATTCTCGCTTTCACTCAACACTCAGAAAAGGTGTAATCGTGCTGAAACATATGATCTCCGATTTATGCGTTGAGGTAGAATGAATTGTACGGATCACAAACGTTTCGGGAACGTAATGCGATGTTCCAGTTCCACATTCTTCAGGAAAACGAGTGATATTGGGTGGGTGGGAATCAATAGAAAAAGCAAGGATTTAATTTCAACCTGCTCACCTGGCATTAAACGTGTTCGACATTCACTTGCTGCCTATTGAATGGAGTTGGGCAAAACTCCTTCCCCGTTCATTCTATTCGGTCCGGTCGGGGTGTAGATCAATCGTCTATTGAATGTCATTTTTTTATATTCCACGTTGATGTTGGTGTGATACTTCAGATGCGTGTTTTTTTTTACTTCTCATAGGGTCTTTCGGTTGCGTTGTAGAGGGTTGAGATATTTCCAACCAACCCGAGAGGCTCGTTTGAGTGTGAATGATGTTTTTTTTTGTTATGCTTTTTTGCTACACATTTCCATTTCGTTACATTTTCGAACTGCTTCGGATGAGCTGTCGAGAAAGGATACGGAAGTGTCGGAATGGGAAATGTTGATCCTTTTCTCTCACTTTCTACAATTGTTCGCCTGCCCTTCCCGGCAGGTTTGGCCGTTGTTAGAAATGTTTTCTCAGCACAGTTTCCGGAGCTTTTGCAACACCCGATAAAAAGGACTAACACACTTTGCATACCCTTGCTCACACACACACGCTCACGATCGGTATTCGGGCCAGTTTCGATTGTTCGAACCCGGCTGCAGTTGGCTGAAGGAATCAATTTCAGTGCGAATTCGCTCCATTCGGCCGCGGCTGGAAAATGGCCGTTAAGGGGGAAGGGTAACAAAGCGAAAACTAAAAAAAAAAGAAAAACAGCGAAAGCCGTACTCCAACCATCCGGAATCGATCGCTCATAGTATAAAATAACCATCAATCTTGTGTTTTCATTTGCGAGTGAAACGCCGTGACAGGTCCACCACGGGTGCGGGTTGCCTTTGCCGGTTCACTGACCAGATTCCGTGTGTGTGTGTGGGCAAAGGGTAAGCCTTCACGAAAAGGGATCGAGGCTTGGCCCATTTACTCGTTCAATGCCGATCCGTATGTGTTTGCGAGGTTTTGCGGTGAAACCCGATCCATTACGCAAATGTTAAGCTCCCTCTTTCGTGGGCTTCCAATTTTTCCAACTGAAACTATTCAATGCCGGTTGTATTAAGAGATTGAGTAATGGATAGATTAATACGGGGGAAATATACCCATTCCGTTAAGCATCCTGGCAGGTGCCAAGCTGGAAACGACCCGGAACGGTTTGCTATATATTGCTACACGGAATGGAGTTATTTCGCACAACACATCGACCACTCAAAAAAAAATTTTTTTTGTAATGATCGATGTGTTTAGAAAAAGAACTAGTTTATGACTTTTTAACCTTTTACGGCATGGGTGAAAATTTTTTATCTTCATTTCTATTGGATCTAAAAAATGTATCTACGTTTTTACCACTTTTTTCACAGTGGATGAAACCATCATCTCCGAGGATCCAACACCGGCGGAAACGTCACACCAGGACAAGCAAAAGCAACAGTCGCAGATGGTAATGTTTGCTGCTGTGGCGGCTGCCGTCGGTGTCATCATAGCGTCCATAATCGTGGCCGGTTTCGTCGCGATATGTAGGCTCAAGCGGCAGAAACCTCCTGAACCGCAGGAAGTTCGGAAGCGTATGCGGTAAGTAATTTGATTATGTTTTATTATAATCATTTGGAATTAGAAACAAGAATTATTTTATGAAATATTAAGGATAGCTACGTGGCCATGACAGCTGAGACTTTTTCTCAAACTTCCTCAATCACTCAAATGTGTCTCAAAAAGCGTCTCATATCCGTTGCGTTGCTTTTCCAGATTTTTCTCAAATTTTGTCTCTCAAACTATCGCTTAAGGCGGCCATACTGCTTTTCTTTTCATTAGCATCAATACCCATTGAAATAAGATTTCAGTTTAGCTTGCAAAATAGAAGAACAAAATCTCCGTAACCTTTCATTTCACTTGACAATTATAGTTTCTTCAGATTTAAACATTTCCCGATCAAGGTCCTATTCCGTTCCTTTTGGTCCATCATTTATTTCTTCCACCCGAACATCACAAATGCCCAATGTTTGATTGCAATAGCGATAACAAGTTCAAAAATCATTCCCCTTATTTCCCCGAAGCAGGAGAGCAAAAATTCCTGTCTGATTTTTTGTTTCCATTTCATTGCCCTTTTACAGGGAAAATCATTACCTGCCCGAATGGTTTTCACAGCATGCCCACACTGGAAGTGGGATCCTTCGAAGATCCTTTTTTTTGCCGACTTCCCCACGGTTTTGTTTCTGCCAGTAGCTACAAGATTTGTCCATCTTTTTTTTGTGTTACTGTACGGTGTGATTTGAAATCGGAAACAGATCCGGAACCAGAAACCGAACAGGGTGTTACCGTGCTTGGAGCGAAATAATGATATGCGTCATTTTCCATCTTCACTAATCCCAAGGGTTAATGATGCCGGCCGTTTGGGTCGATTCACCGCACTGGCTGACTGGCTGTCGATGCGAACAGATGATGATGCCGCGCACCACCCATCCTGGTGAGAAAAAAGGCAAAACGAGCAAGGAAAATCTTCTTTCAAATAATTCGTAGCTTTTCATTTCCCTACCGCTTTCGGTACGGTCCGGTTCGCCTGCGGCAAAGTGAGTCGCGCACAGAGGCGTCGAATGGTCGCTTTCAGGGGCCATTAGGCTGCCTGACGAAGGGCTCAGCGTTTGTGTTCCATTCCCACCGGGGAACCGGAAAGGTTTGAACTGCTGGCGCCAAAGACAGCTTTACTTTTGCGGGACGAATTCTTCGTTCCTTCCTGGCAACAACAATTTTCCCCGACGAGCCGGTTTTGTGCGCTTTGTGGATCGAACATTTTCTCTGCAACATTTTGCTGCAGTCAGGCAACATTTCAGTGGAACAAATGACTTAGATTGTTTAAATTGATAACGTAATTTCTCTGACTTTATGGTTCAATGGTTCAATTGGAACAAGTCAAGGGTAAACCTGGACCCGTCCCTTCCCAATACATCCATCTGGCCATCGGGTTTCATCGTGCTTAGTGCAAAGAAGAAGGAAATAGCTTTTCCCCTTGTAGCGTTCGAGATGCTTTACGATGGAAGAAAATGAATTTGCCGACCGGTGTGCCGGGCCCGTATTGAATCGATTGAAGCGTTGTGTCACGCTGACGGGAATAATTACTGTCTGTGCCTGCTTGCTGCCGGCCATTCATTTATTCCTTCCCGAGCAAGCTCAACCATCGTTCGACGTGACTTTTGATAGATCTGTTAATAACACGCCAACTCGAAGTGCGCAATGCTTTTGTGTTGTATCATCCCCCATTCCCCCATAAAAACCCCCCGGTAAACGCACGGCAATAAATACCGCCTTTGGTCGCAAAAGCAAGTCCCATCAGGCGGGAAGTGTGACATAATTACAAGTGATTCGGCAATTGGTCCGCTGGACGGTTGGTGTGAAACAGTGATAAGCGAACCACTGCTTTTGGATGTTGGTGAACAGCGCCAATGGCCATCTCGTTACACTGGCACGACATCGTAATCGACACGGTTTTGTGATGGGTTCCCTTTTGCCAAAACCATTTTAATGCCATTCCAAATGATAGCCCCGCAGTGCTTTCGGTACTTGCATGGTACGATGGGAAGACTGATGGTGACTGGTGACTGTCGTTGGCCATGCTCATGTTCATGTTTGTCTCACGCTTCTCCATTCCCGTTCCATTCCACAGACCTGCCCGAACCGATGTGCCATCGATGTACGCCGAGGACGATGTATTCGATGATGAGTATCAGCGGCAGCTGGATGTACGCTGCAGTCGTGCCTCGTCCACCATTAGAAGTAGTCGTTACGTATCGGAAGGATTTGTACAGTATTCACAACCTAGTCTTAATGGTAAGTACCGCGTCGGACAGCGTTCGACAGCTAGTGGAAGATTAATATCCCTGTTCGAGGAATTTTTCAACGAACAAAATTTTCCCCCATTCTCATCTCGAAAAGGATAAAACAAACTGTTTGCTGTTTGTAGTACGATACGGGGAATAGATTACATCCGGGGGGGTTTATTCGTATGTTACATTTAGCTTGGGGGGGGGAAAAAGGTTGATCAACGTGATCTATATCAGATGTATGTCCTTTTGAAACAATTATCAAATATTTACGTAAAAGTTTTTTTGAGTTTTTGTGTAATACGAATGATCAAATCCCCGTTCATGTTTCCACCGTGCGACATTAATCCAACATGTGTTTGGGGAAAGCATTGTATCAGCTTTGTCTCCTTCAGACAAACCTTTAATCGAGAGGAAAAAGCATCTCCGCCATAAATAACACACACTCCGCGTAAAGATAAAACCATCTCCGACCTTAAGCTGGGCCAAAAACAAATCATAGACGGTACGCTGATCTATTATTTAGGCGGAACTCAATTCCACCAACATATACCGTAAAGCGGTATATATATCAAACCTCGATATGGTCGCATGGATCGCACGGGCTGCAGCTAATGTGCGTCTCCGATCTGTGTATGTGTGTGTCTGTGTGATGCAGATGCTTGAAAGTACCCAATTTTCTCTTCCGGAAATATAATCCCCATACTTATGCCCCACATCACCGCCGTTGTGACGTTGGGTGTTCTTTCTTTTCTTTGCGTTTCGTTGTTCTTCCTGGCTTCCCTGCCCCTGTGCTCGTTTGCATTTGGATGTTCTTAATCGCTTCTCGAAGGCAGTATCTGTTTCCTTTTTTTTCCTTTTCTTTTCCCCATCCCCTCGACTTCCCCTTTGGGAAGAAGTTTTTCCTTCAACTTCAAGCGGAGTTTTCCGGGATGGAACCGTCAGCAAGTGGCTCAAGGTTTCATTTGGCAAACGGTAACGGTTCCGTTTTCCGGCAGGCAAATGAGCATGGCACGTTAGCATTACCTCTGTCCGCATGGACATTTTTCCCAAAAACCCTGATGATGAATGTGAGTTTTCAGCAGCATGGGAAATGTTTTTGGGTGCGCTTCAACCCCTACCCAATACATACACAGCAACGCAACACAACACAACACACTGGCAATGCGGTACCGACTTTTTCGTGGCAAAGTCCCCGTACTGGCTGTATGTAAGTGTGCATTTGACGCTCGATCCTATTAATGTTACTGCTTTTCCTTCGATTCAATCAATGACGATTGTATCATATATCAACAAGATGAATGAGGCGATAAACAACCCCTCGGATGGTATCATCTCGAACGCCTGTCCGTTTCTCTCTTTCTCTCACACTTCGTGGTGTAAGTGGTTGAGCTTTTTGCTTTGCTTTCATTCTGTGACCTCAAGCACACAGAACACACATACACTAGTGAAATCTTGTGCTGCTTCCGCATTAGCATCCAATCACGTACGACCTATCGTTTTCCCAGTAAGTTGTGAGCTAGAAGTGAAAATATTTCTTTCAGTAGCAATAGAAGATGGATCACCAAGAGTGCAGAGAGAGAGAGAGAGAGAGAGAGAGAGAGAGAGAGAGAGAGAGAGAGATAGAGAGAGAAGATTCTTTTTACGTCAATCGTCAAGCATCAACTCTTTAATTTTTCTGAACTGCAACATTACGAGCTGCAAACCTGGCGGCCACTAACGCTTGCCCTCTTGTTCGATTAACATTAGGGCGGAAAATATTCGTTCCTCAAGAAGACAGGGTTTGCGTTAATGCGTTCTCTTACGTGGCTGTGAAGTTCCTTTTTTCTTTTGCATATTTCTCCTTTTCGGGTTTTCCCTTCCAGTCCAAAAAAAAAAAGCGAAACCTTTCACAACCGTCACTTATCAAAAACCTTGCAAAGAGCAATGGTTGTTCCGTGTTGTCGGTATCCATCTCCATTCCGAACGGGAGCAAATGGAATTCAGATTTGCCATCTCATTTTACTTAATTTCACCCACATTACTCGTGCAACGGGATCGGCAACCGAAGGTTGCCCGTGCCCTAACAGCATCCATCAGCTCGAGCACGGTTTGTTGTCGACTCACCGTACCGATGGATCGCCTGGTTGAACTGGGCAGATAGAACCGAGCGCGGAAACACTCCCACACACACACATATACAAGAACTCGGCCAGTGAGTGGTACCTTTTTGTGGACGAATGTTTCACCTGCTAGAAATACGCAAATTCGATTACGTGATGATGATAATCCAAATCAATAAATAAATGAGATTCGGTGTGCCATGCGCCGACAGCCACGGTTGGCACCATGGTCAGGTGTGCTTTTCTCACCGCCACCGGCAGACAGACAAGCCGCAAGACCGAACGATTTTGTAGCGTGGGTAAAGCGATGCCGGTACCATTAGTGTGGTATGCTGACAGTTTTGGTCCATCCAGGCATATCGCGGGTACGTCAGTCAGAACCAAATGGGACGGCTCGGGTGGGTTGTTTTTTTTTTTTGGGATGCTATACCACCTGTCTGGTGACAAAATTATGCGCTGGCACCTAGCACAATATCGACACGATCGATTTCAAGCAATTTGGAACCGCGCCCGAGCGGGCTCTGTCGGTGAGGGCTGTGTTTTTGGTGGGGTGTTAGGGAAAATCTTATGCTAGCCGTAAGGATACTTTATGGCACACTTTCCGCGTGGCGGGATATGTGAAAGCGAATGATTGTTTAACATATTTTACCACCAATGACTGGCGGTGATAGCGAGTGATAGGTTTTTGCTGAGTGGTATCATAAATGCAATCAATTAGATTTTTTTCTTGGTACTCTTTGCAATCATTACCTAAATTATCTGTTTCTGATTGCAACACGTCAAAAGTGTGTAGGATGAAATATTGTGTGATTGTGTGCACTGAGGGTGAAAATGTCTCAATTATTTTTGTTTCTTTTTTTTGTTGGTTTTACTTTAGTCGTTGTTTGACATTAGTTGTAGAGTGAGTTAGTTGGAATCTAAAAGTTAAGGTAAAAATGACCGAAATGGTTAATTTTTAAATTTGCAATGGAGGCACCTGGTGGATCACATCGGTTTTTGATAACGATGGGTTTCACACGACAGGAACACTATCAAATCACAATTTCGACTGTTCCAGTTTATATCAGCAACACGATAAAAATAATTCTAGAACTAGTCATTAATTACCAACCGCATATTAGTGGATTGTTTGTCCAATATCTAGCAATGGAGGCGCCTGGTGGATCACATAGTTGGTTCGTTTTGATAACGATGGTCTTCACCCGACAGAAACGCAATCAAATTATAATTTAGACTATTGTATTGGGATAGAAATCTCAGCTACATGTTAAAAATAAATCTTAGCTTTCAGCTGGAACATAAAACTTAATGTAAAAAAAAACTAAATGGAGAAAAAACTAAATTAAAACTTTAATGGAGACGCTTGGTGCATCAAACCATGTTTTGAAACCGATGGTCTTCACACGACAGGAACGCTATCAAATCATAATTTACACTATTGTAATCTACACCAGCTATACGGTAAAAATAAATCTTAGCTTTTAGATGAAATATAAAACTTTAGGTAAACATGACTAAGAAAATTAATTTTTAAAACTTCAATGGAGACGCCTGGTAGATTAAATCGTTTTTTAAAAACGATGATTTTCACACTACAGGAACGCTATTAAATCACAATTTAGACTATTCTAGTTTATACCAGCTACATAGTTAAAAATAAACCTACAACTAACCATTAAATACCAACCGCAAACTAGTGGATTGTTCGTCCAACATCTAGCAATGGAGACGCCTGGTGTCTTATAAATTTTGCATGTAAATGCACAGAAGCAGATCGTATGATGTACCACAAACAAACGATTCGAAGTTGTTTGTAAAGACATTTATTTGTCTGTCCTAGACCCGTGTACTGTTAGCATAGGGAATAATTTATTATTTTGCTCTTACATGTACCATCTCACAAGGCACACATAAACACGCACACACACACGCATGGATGCATGTCCACAATCTCTGTGGCATTAATCAAACGGACATCAAATATTGGGACAGTACCATGAGTACATTCTTCACTGTTACGTACCAAAAAGACTTCCATCCGGTAAGATGAGCGTGGCTGTCGCTTTCACAAACACTTCAAAAAATCACTTCAAATAAACTTATGTACCAAACAGTGCTTGCAATACACAAAACACACTGACTACACATTTCTAACCCCCTCGGGGCGGGGGTAGGTGCAAAAAATACTCCATCCCGCAGACTTGCACACTGCCGGTGTCTGGCTTGTGTCGTACTGGGAATATGGCCGATGTGATGTTGTGGTGTATGGAAATAGAAAAATTGATGAGCTTCCCAAAATCTTTCACGCCTTCACCTTAACCGGACGGAAAGGATGGAAGGACATAGAGACAGGATGCGCAACGACAATCACGGCACGGCCGCAAATGAATCTCGCTTGCTGTGTGCCCAGTCGTGGGCTGTGGGACGGACGTATAGAAAACCCAATCAAACACTGAATCCTAAACAAATTCCCACACTTTCAGGTCGCAACTGGTCGTAACCGTATTGATGGTACACAAGCCGGCACTGTGTACCAGTCTGGGTAGTTAGATGCGATTGAATAGAGTTTGCTACCCTGAAGCAGAAACTGTACTGGGTTGTACTAAAAGTTTGATTCTTTTTTCGATGAAAAGTCTATTTTTTCTAAATGAATCGAATTTTATTTTTTCAAACGAGCTCGATAGCAGCTCGTTGTTTATTAAAATGCATAAACATTTTTTTATGAATACTACAAACCACTTCCATTGTCTAGTGGGCATCAATCTCGTTAGACATTCACTACTTATCCTTCGGCTCTTGAGTTTGTTGTTTCAATATGATCCTAAATGGATCAGCGAACGATCGAAGCGTAACCTTCCAAATAAGACAAAAAAAAAGAAGTAATAGTCCACCTTCAAGAAAACCACCAAAAAGCTTCCTACCCACCCGGGTAATAAAGTTCGATCGGACCCTTTTTTTCAACTCACTTCCATCCAGCAAAAGGAGACGATCGATTGGGACAGCAAGGGAAAGATCTAACAAACCCCCGCCGGGGTTTCATATGCAAATATGTAATGTGTTTGTTAGATGATTTGAAGCTACCTTCGAACCGGTAGCAAAACGTTTCACTGTACGGCAAGTGTCTGGGGTTAGGCCACACCAGCAGCCACAGAAACATCAGCTTTACAGCGACCAAGCTTCCTATTTTCCTATACACATCCCGTTTTCTCTAGTTTTACGGCGCACACTTGCGCAAACACACGCACAAAATGCGGCCCAAATCTCGTTCCCTCTAGGGTGATGTCCTTCTGCTTACCGCCAGAAAAGGTCCGTGTTTGGGCGCCCTGTCCATCCAGCGGTGGTACGCTTCGGTGAACCTTTTCTCATTCGCTGTGCGCCGGAAAGAATTTTGCTCCATCATCATCTTCACTTCGGTCACGGGAGAAAGAAGATATTGTTGTAATGCTGCAGGGCAGCTTTGTTCTCCAACGTTTCGGCCGATTCTTTCGGGCAGCCTATTTGTGTGTGTGTGTGTGTGGTTTGAACCGCTACCGTACCGAAATCCGGCATATTTTTCACCAAACAGTCGCTTTCTTGAGGTTCCGGACGAGGCTCTAGGGGGTTATTAAGTTGCTTCTTTTTAACTTCACTGATCGAAAAAGGTAGTTAAGCATGATTTTCCTCTTTCTACGCTCGGTCTGAAGTGCAAGGAGAACAGGAAGAAAAAGCGATTTTTTGAGCAAGGTTTTAGCTAATGCAAATGTTGGTAAATAAACTATCAAGCGTGATAAGCCAGAAAGCCTTCAGATATTGAAAGAAGCTTTGAGTGCATTTGTGTACCGGATAAAATGTTTCATTTCGAACATCTGGTTCTATCTATATAAAAAAGATTTATTACTGATTCGCGCTCAATTTGGACAAACGCTAATGGGGGAAAAGTGGTTTTTCATATTGAATTGTTGATTACATGTTGAAAAGCATCTCGTTTTCCAAATTTTAATGTAATAAAAGGTTTTTTGTGTGTGTGTGTGTGTGTACCATTTCAAAACGAATTTAACCATCCACTTACCGGTGTTTCTCTTCTCTTACATTTCCACGTCTTTCGTTGGCTTTCGCTTCCTCTTTCGTTGCACCGTTTTGTTATAATTTTTTCAGTTTATATTGCAGATCCCGATCTAATACTGCCGCGCGGTGGCGACATCGAGTTTACCACACTATCAGGAGCTTAACACACACTGCTGGCTGACCAACGGACACCTGCGGGCCAATAGAGGAATAGCGACCGGCTGGAGAAGTGACAGTCCAACTGATGCAACTTACACTTAATCACAGTAGTGCGATGCGTACGTTTTTAAACAAAACTTAAAACAAATTCAAAAAAACACACACTGGTAGGGATAAGATAGGGGAAACAATGGAATGGCGTTAGGCTTAGCCGGTAGGAAGAGAAGAAAACATACAAATCAAAAGTAGCTAATCAAACCAAATGAATTAAGATGCATAGGCACGGCCGAGGGTGAGTGAGCGAGTAAGGATAAACGAGTAAGGATGTAAGAAATACAGATTTTAGCGTTAGTGTTACAACCCGAAAACGTTGCAAACAAAAACAAAGAGAGAAAGAGAGAAACAAAACACAAAATTGTTGCCCCCGTTTGTGGTTCCATTGTAAACACGTCACAATAGAGTTTAATAGGAAAAAAAAGAAACAAAAAATCAAGTGGGTAAAAAAGCAAAGTGGATGGGAATAGAACAGTTTTACTTTTTCTGTTTGTATTGAATAAGCTCATCAAGTTGACCTGGAAATTGGAACAAACAAACAAAAAAAACACTAAACAAATTGTGTTGGTGTGTGGAGTTTGAAAGTTGATTTAGTTTACGTTATTGTATAAAAGCGTTAAAATTTAGTGATAGAATAAAGGAACTTACACACACACACTGACACACACATCCATCTGTAACGATACACATGCCGTTACGTATGTGAATGAACTCATCATTGTACGATACGCAAAAGTGCAAAGGGAAGTTTTGCGTATCATAATGGCCAAAAAGGAAATAAAATTGTGTTCGTAAAAGATTAGTTACGAAACGTTCCATCGGTGGAAGGAGCTCAGCCACACACAAAAGTAGCACAACGTGCTGTAATTTACAAAACAAAAAAACAATTGCTATTCGAATCTAACAAAATTGGGTAATGTTGCTAACATTGTAAATCATACACAATACACACACACAAACACGAGTCATCAGGAAGTTAATGGAAGGACAGTGGGTTTTTTGAAGTGAAACAAATAAATTCAGAAACCAAATGATAAAACCAATGTCGACGGTTAAAATAGACTATGAAGAAACTTTTAGCGTGTATAAAAAAAGGGAGAAAACAACAATAACAGAAGAAAAAGAGCAAACAAAACAAAAAAAATGGTGTAAAAGCGAAACAGTATGAAATACAAAATCAAACAAAAACACACAAAAGAAGAACGGGAGAAAAACGAGCGAAATACCATAAACCAAATGCCACAGTTTTCGATGGAACAAAAACTACTAACAATCAAACGAATAAAGCAAACCAAACAACTGGATAACTTCGTTTAAATGAAAGCTCACGAATGTTGGTTTAATTTCTTTCGTCCTTTGTTTTTTTCATTAAATATTTTTAAACATTCCAAGCGCCAGTTGTTCTTATCCGTTTTGGGTTTTTTATGAAAGATTGCTTTACGCACTCACGGGTGGTACATTTGTTGGGTTCAAAAATCATCACTTTTATTACCGGTTCACAGATTGTGGTAAGTATTTGCCTGGCTAAAATCCCGAACCCGGCGGTCCGAAAGCAAAACTTTTACCGAAAAACCACGTGTCAAACCACTCAAACCGAACAATTTTCCCAAGGGAACCTACCTGCCTGCCTACCTGCCGGCTTCTCTGGTCCGTCAATACTGCTGCTACGTTGCCGCTATCCTCAGGATGGATGTATTAAAATGCAAAACACTTGTTTAGGACTCTAATCTCAGATCTCGCTCTTTTGTCCATTTACCGGATGCAAATAAATACTGACGTGAAGATGAAGATACTAGGGTACGTGGGTAGGGTTTTGCTGCAAATGTGGGTGTTTTGCTGACACTGATCCCCAAGGAGGCACGGTCACCATCCCCCCCGGGAAGGGGGTCAGCAAAAGTGCCACGTGTTTTGCAAAGGGCCGGGATGAAAAGCCATACCGTGGAAAGGTTAAAAAGTCCTGATCGTTATTGTTTGTTCACTTCATCCAAAGAAAAATAAAAAAAACCCCTGGAGTTCCCGTTATGGGTTTGCTTCCGGTGGCACTTTTACAACCACTCTGCTCCATTTATCCCTCCAACCCTACCCCTCTAATCCTCCTTTCTTCCCATACCTTATGCGGCATGGCTACAAAACCAGTAAAAAGGCAAAAATGGTTGTCCTCTTCTGGGCGAACGATCGTAAAGGTGAACATCGTAACAATTCCCATTGCGTCTGTTTTTCCACCGCGTTCTCTCTTCACCGGGTGCAAAGGTTGGTGCGTTGATTCTCAGGCGAAATGGGTGCCAGGCCCTGGACATTTGGGTTTTCTTTTCGGGTGAGATTTCGCTGACACCAGCAGTAGGAACGGCAGATCCATTGAGGACTTTATGAAATTTATCACTCTCTTTTTTGTGATTGAGTGTATTGCAGGACTGTTACTGCAAAACGTGTTTAATTCACGAAACAGCCGTGACGAAAGATAAAGGGAGAAGGAAACGTACACAAACGCTCCGTCGTCACACGACGGCACACCCGGACGGAAAGATCCACTCCGGTTGATGGTTGTTGAAATTAGTAAAAATTAAATGTGACAATTACTTGCCGCTGGCACAAGGGATGTCCATTGCAACGATCCAGGTGTGTGCTGGAAATGTTCTAAAATATTAATATTAACTCCCCCGCGTGCCGGTGTACGGGCACGGGGAGTTTGAGATCGTGACAAATTACAATGGTACGGCGCAACGTTAGGAACAAACCTCACATTAAACGTGCAATATTACATGTACTGCAAATCGCATTAAAATTATACTATTTCATAATAAAAGGGAAACAAATAGGTTGAACGCAGATGACCGCACCAAACACGGTGCAGTTGGTCGCACAATGGTTCCGATGGTGGACGTTTAGCTTCATTTTGGAAAGATAAATTTATACACTGCAAGCACATTGAGTAATAATCACAAAAAATCAACAAAAAACCTAAATTTAACTACCTTTAATACATTAATTTGTAAGTTATAGCCACTTTATTTGGACATTTACATGTAATTGACCTATTTAATAAAACTAGTGTCGAACTATTAAAACAACTATCAGTGTTATTGATTTTATTCTATATCTATGTAATTATTTGTTAATTTTACCTAGTTTCATAGAATTTTCTCTCTATTTCTCTCTACTTCAGATCTACAAGAAATTGATTTGAATGTTCATGTCGGCCGATATATTTAGAAATAAACATTAGGAGTATACATTACATATTTTTATGGTTACAGATGTTCCTTTTTTATTTTGACTGCGACTTTGTTAAAATTCAAAACAAAATCACCCCAAAACATTAATAAATTATAGCTTTTCAAGACTACAGAATTATAATAACCGCGATCATGAAAACATTGAATATTTAAATTTTATGTTATGAGTTGAGAATTTATGAGATGAAAGGTTGAGAATTAATTATATAGTATGTTACACGATTTACATAAGAATTTTTCAGGAAACATTTCCAGGACGAACTGAAACAAAATTAAACTAGATAAGTTACTTCAATATGTCATTCAGGGAAGTTAACCAATAATAAAACTATTTTTTTATTAATATAAAAATACAATTGAAAAAATTCTTACGTCCACCTATTATCCTTAACTGGACCATTGTGCACCGCACCAAGCATGATAATTGCACATTTACGGCGATCGTGCCTTATGAAGCGAATGTGAGGAAAGTAGCAAACAACGAAAACAAAAAAGAAAAAAGAAAAATTTTGAAACAGGCAAAAAAACGTATCCTACACGGCAAAGGACCATTTGCTTTATAACGGGGGGCAAAAGGTCGCGCTCGTTCCCATTCCCACCCAATGTCAACAAATCTGGGCCCATCTCGTTTGGATGGATGGCAACGCAAAAAGAATGAAAAAATAATTCCAACAAAACGGTTACTGTTTGTGCTGCTAAAACACCTTAATCGGTGTGTATGTGTGTTCGCTTACCATAGGGCAGGCTACTCGAGCTGCAGCTTACTAAATTGAAGGTAAATTGTGTGTCATTATAAAATGCAATAAATGGACGTTGGCACGGTTTTGTGATAAAAATGGTTCCAAATGAAAACAGGGTAAGAAGGTACGGTATAATGGTTAGGTTAAGCAAAACAATTAATGTGAGGTAAGGCTTTTTCTTCTCCTCTCTTAAAATACTAACATTTCTTTTAGTGCTTAGTTTTTATTTTCAAAAAGAAAACTATTATGTTTCCTCTTACCGGACGCTTGCACGTTGAACGTTTTCAATTACTTTTGTGTCCTTTTCAGCAACAACAACTAAATCCTAATCACAACACACTAATAGCTGTGTACGAAATTCGCGGCAAGGAATCTTCCATCGCCAATCATCATCATCATCATCATCATCATCACCGCCAAGGACAGGTAGATTTCACCTAGAGCAATATTTTTCTTCGAAACGAGCTTGTTGTTTGCTACCTGGTTTGGACCAACAACAAAAAAGGTGTAGGGAAAAACAAAATTCGCAATCATCCCGTCTATCGTGCAATGGACCCGCTGCTGCTGGTGGAACATTTTAGCAATGTCATCCGACTGGTCCGGGGGCGGCAATGGGTTTTCCACCGTTTTTGGGTGGATCGTTGGAAACTTTTCCCCTGCCTGCAAGATGCCTGCAAGTGTTGGCGTAGTTCTCTCAGGTTTTGCTGTTCACTGTTGATGCTTGTTTCGAATTTTCACCAGCCGGATAACAAAAAAAGCTCCCCTTCCCCTCCCACCCCTTTAGCCAACAATTTTCCAACCCTGTTTGTTAACGGCTTGGTTTGGTTCCGACACTATCCGGAACTAACAATACAGGACACAGGCACCAACATTCACAACGACGTAGGAGAAAATGAAGAATGCTAGAGAGTCGGAAGCTAGACTTTGAGTATTGCTTCAAACAAAACTTTTGATAAAACGCTTTCCTACACCCCGCATTTATCGTACGGGCTCGATTTGTACTGGCTCCACTCCGACGGTGTCGGAACTGAGGAACTTTGAGGAATGGTGAAGCTGCGAAAAAAAAACTTTCTCACAGCTTGCAGAACATTTGTCCTTGCGGTTTGCTGGTTGCGAAGACTAGTGTGTCGAGTGGGTAAAGCAACCAACCTGCCACATTCAACCCCATCATCACCGTGTTTTCACCGGGATGGAAAATGCCGGAAACGGAACCTCAAGTGGGCCGTCACTCGTTCGGTGCATTGTTTACTCGCCGTAGCGCACGGGCGAAACTACGAAACAGTTAAGCGATAATCCAACCCTCCTCCCCCCAAAATGGCGGGAACCGGTCACAAGCGTGCGTTCCAGACCGGCGACCCGGTGATGCTTGCTGACGCGATCGATTCGCGTACCTACCGACCGGACCGGGAGGTACACATGAGTGCGCTGCTAAATTTTAGGGAAATGTGCTTGAGTTTAAGTAAAACCAACAACAAGCGGAAGATTGCATTCTTCACTTTTCTACATCAATTTTCCTTGAGAGTGGGCCACCAAGTGCTAGCCAAAGATGCTTTCCGAAATGGTCCGTGTGTGTGTGTGTGTGTGTGTGTGTGTGTGTGTGTGTGTGTGTGTGTGTGTGTGTGTGTGTGTGTGTGTGTGTGTGTGTGTGTGTGTGTGTGTGTGTGTGTGTGTGTGTGTGTGTGTGTGTGTGTGTGTGTGTGTGTGTGTGTGTGTGTGTGTGTGTGTGTGTGTGTGTGTGTGTGTGTGTGTGTGTGTGTGTGTATGTTTATGGTACAAAACGGCTCCACCGAGTATATATGCGCCATAGATTGGTGTATATTTAAAGGAAACTCTGCACACTGCTGATAAAAGCAATAGACTGGCGGAATAAAACAAACAGTGTAGGAGCATTGAAAAATTGTTCGAGTTTGCTATACAGTCATGTATGAGAAATTGTAGATTTTCGAACAATATTTGGTAATATAATTTTAAATAAATACATCAACCAATTACGGAGTAACAGCCAAAAAAATACAGCAAAACTTAAAATTATATGTTTTATTAAAGGTATACGTTTTACATTAAATAGCGTTTGGTGAAAAATAGCAAAATAAATCTCAAAGACTTACTCAGAGGTTTTCCGAGGTAATTGATTTGTTTTTATTTGGACAAAATGGTGACTAATTTTCTCTCTTTAAAATTATGTTTTTAACTTAAAAATCGCCATTCTGTTTATAAGTTCAAAGTTACAAAATCTAGCTAATCCAATACTCGCTTAATTGCATTAAAATATTAACAATTTTTTAAAGATAATTTACAATACATATTTAAAAATTTTGTAATATTTGATTAAACGTTCGTAAATAAATAAAATAAATTAAACATTATAAAAACATTTTCTGTTTATTATTTAAATTAGTTTCCTTTTTAAAAATCTTTTTTTTTAGTATTAGAAATTCTTAGTGAATATTCTTCGACTCAACTTCTCTTAATCTTCCTTTAAGCAAACACGTGGAATTAAATATTTTTTATTTATTTAAAAACAAACTACCAAAACTATGCACACTACTGTATGAATGATCTCATTCACAGGACTCTCGTTTACGCTCACCAGTATGCTCGACCGACCGTGACTAAAGGGTCATAAGAACATTTGAACATGTGGACGGAAACACTTACGCCGGCATTCGACTAAGGAGGATCAGCCAAGCATATGTGTGCAAGTGCAAAAAAAAGTATACTTCCGGCTACATTTCCGAGCCAAAATTAAGACTGTTATTATTATGATGATTTTTAAAAAGCACTTGCACACTTTCACTGCTTCGTTTAAATCGTGTTGCTTTGCAGGGCGTATTTATGGATCTGCAGACTTGCTTAATAAAAAGAAAAACCAAGGAAAATTTTAAAAAAAGTTACAGAAAATAAAAGAATAATTATTAACATTTAAACAAAGCTTCCATTTCATAAGCTTTAAATCCTCTTTCAACATGTGTTAGATTGTTACTAGCTGCAAATAATATCTAATTTCTATGTCAACTTAACAAATTCCTAATTTTCAATAAACATATTCAAGTTTACAAACCAGTCAAGTTTCACTCTAAAACATCAGAAAATTTAAAAAAAAAACAGTATCACATACATAAAATAAATACACGCGCATCGTCATAAATCCAACCAATCAGTATCATAAATCTGGTTTTCTTATGAAATATTTCAACGTAACCTAGCCAGAGCTAAAAGCATGACTTACTTAACGAGCTACCTAGCAACCGCCAACCGGCCAACCTTTTAACACTAGAACTACCGGACCAGTCATTTTGACTGGAACGCTTAATTTTCGTCACAATATTTTTGGGTGTTAATCAATCCTACTGTAGTTGAAACATGAGTTTTACAAATATATTCTATGGTACGATCTGCAATAAACAATAAAATATACTCCAACTCTTCGGATTTGTTTCAAAATCAAGTAAGAACGTAAAACGCTTAAAACGCTTGGTAGTTCTAGTGTTAAGGAGTTGAGCGTCCGCTGTGAGTGCTCACACCTTGCGTAGCGTTTCGCCATTTCTCTTCCCCAGCACCAAACGAGTGGCTAAAGCTTTAGCGGTAAGCTTTACCGGTGAGGGAATGCATAACCGGCACCGGCAGCAGAAAAGGCCATTATGAAAATGAAAGGATAGTGAATATAAACAACAAACTCCCAAACAAAGTTTACCAAAGTTTTGCAATCCACCGTATACAGGAGTTCCGGGAAAATGCAGGGCATGCTGCCAAGTTAATTTTGTTCCGCACATTCGCAACAAACACACTTTACGTTGGCAGGTTTTTGGAGGCACAGTATTTTTGTTTGTTTTTTTTTGTGCAAACTTTTATGGAGAAAAAGGTATATAAGGTGAAAGTACATTTATTTTTGAGGGCCAATCTGTACTAAAAAGTAATCCGAACCAACGGTTTGGATTTGTTTTGTTTGGGAATTAATTTTTAAATATCAAATTTAATACTTTACTCTAAACGGTAAGAGCTTATAAAGGTGGAATTGTAAAGTAATATATCACTTTCCTGGATATTTCATAAACTACGCAAATCCAATCATTGTTTTACAGGTTACACCTACATTGCTAAGCAGCATAACGAAGCAAAGGTCACGCACCACCTACAAATCTTCAGCCCTTTTTCACCCCTCTACCCCGCTCCCTCTTGACCCAACCAACACGTTCAAGTGGGTGAGCGAAAGCTTCACCAACTTTACAACCCAACAACCCAACTCGAAGCACCCAAACCCAACCGACGCGTGAACAAATGCAAACTAATTCCCAACGAACAATCAGCGCAAAACCGTCCCCCCGCCGTAAAAAAAACCGGAGACCAATCGCCAAAAAACGGAACCGCTGCAGCAATATTTACAACTAAAGCCAACCATTTTATCGCCCCCAAAAATGGATCCGTTGATTGTACCTAACAATGTTAACGACCACGGGGCTCTGGTGGGGGTGCTTTGCTGATGACGATAATCATGCCGAGTGCGCCTCCCTGTCGTCAAACCGGCACGACTCGCACAGACACGCGAGAACAATGCTAATCAGGGTGGCCAGTGTTGTCCACTACCACCCCTACTGCAGCTCATTGTGCATTTTTCGACGAAATGCAGATTAACTTTATTATCCGGCATGGAGCAGGAGGATGTTTTGCGTCTGTCGCCCAACGAGCATTTTTGGGGGGCCTGAAGGAGCACGGAAAGGGATAAGGGATGTTGTTGTCTATTATTTCCGCTTCCAGGACGGCTTGGCTGTTAGCTGACAAAGCCATTGTGTTAAGCTTTCGGCTCGGAGTTGTTACGGGGCTGTACGGAGCATGGGGATGATGCCAAGACTAGCACCATTAGAATGAGCTGAATGTGTCTCGGTGGAGTGGCATTTCGGCATTCGGCTGCTTTCGAGACACAGTACACGGCAGAACGAGCTGGTGATTTTGGGTGATGGTTTCGCTAACTGGAACCTCCGTGACATTGTATCCTTGACGTCTTGGTAAGACACTTTATGGATAAAACAAGAACACAGCCTTAGCGAATAATGGGGAGAATACACAACGGGTGACGGGTTTTTGCTAGAAACCATGGAAAACCGGTTCCAAGCTAGACAGCATCTTATCGGACATCAAAGGGAAAAAATGAAGAAACAAGGGATGAAATTTGATAGCCATTGTTTTCTACTAGGCCCCCGATAGCTATCACACCGGTAAGCCGATGAAAGCTGCACTTTGGAGCGAAAGATCAGTTTGAAACTTCTCACTTACAACACACAATAAGTACAACGGGTGAATGGGGGGTTTTTGTGTTTTGTGCTAGATTATTGTTTTGTTCTTCTATTTATTTACAACATGTCCACAAAGGAGTTAGCTAAACGTTGACAATAAATAACGAACGCATTATTTACTACACATGCCTTTTTTCCCGTGTGGGGGAGGGAGAGCAGGATTAACTCGCTGCCTTACATCACTATTAAAAGCAAAGTTACAAAATAGTTTTTTTATTATTATTTAATTATTAATTTTCTAAATTCTCTCTACATGTACATAGTACCGTTAATGAAATAAACTACTCTTTTTAATTTTAAATTTGCACCAAAAACAAAAACGCTATAAAAGGACACTTGATTTGGAACACGTTCATCACATCGAGAATGTATGAAGCTTTTGCGGGAAACTACCGCACACGATAATCGTCAACGAATACGCGGTTTTGTCTGCTTAATACGGTTCCATAAATGTCCCGATGCATTGAAGATGCCTGCTGCACAAGCTCGGCAGTATAGTTGCGCATTGTGCTTCATGGAACATCAATCGCATTAGTGTATGTAGTGTAACCGTATTACTATCAGCACTTTGGCAAACCCATCAGGAACGAGCAGCAACGAGGAAAACAGCAGATCCTCACATCAACAGCCTCAGCAGCACCAGCAGCAGCAGCAACATCAGCCCCAGTAACGACTGCACCAACGATCCCGGAACTTGATATCCGCTCCAAAACAAAGAACGCTTTCCTGAAACATGTTGCACGTCGGTGTACGTCGGCTGAAAGTTTTGCCCCATTCCTCACCCGTATGGAGTGAATTTCCCAACCACGCTAGGAGCAGCCGCAGTATGAGCCTCGATCGGTTATTAATAATGCGCACGCGGGCACCAGGTACACCAGACCCCCGGGAGGCCCGGGAATCGGAAGTCGCATAGTGAAATAATGATGAAGCAAAAGCTAATTAAATTTTGCAACAGTTTCGCTCCGATTGATGATGTTCCGGAAGACTTCGTCGGCTTTACATTTTACTGCCACACATTGTTTGTGAAGCATGGGGAAAGTGAGGTTGCGAGAGAGCAGTTTTTCTTGCCCCATTCCCGGTAATTGGTAGCAAAAAAGCAGGAAGTAACGATCGTGTGTACGTTGCTTGAGAAGGAAACTGGGGATGGAACATTAGATGATACAACAACAGCAAATGTTCCACAAATTGTTTGATGAAACAAAACGGTTTTTACTCTAATGAACTAATAAGGAAACTCTCGCACGATGCTGTTCGTTGTTGAACGTTTTATGCTTTGAAGAGGATTGTCTAACTATGAACAATTGCAGTTTTTTGTTTTGTTCTTCAATTTATTAAGTGACCTATTTCAACATGAGAAAGTGTGTTTGCACGCTAACGCACAGAATCCCATTGCTGTGTGGTGACGTTGGAAAATTGCATGACCTGGGCCTGTGTTTTACGGCTCGTATGCAAATCATCCCTTAAAGTTAAGGAACCTTTTCCCACGAAGGGAAAATGGTGGAAAAATGGGGTAAATGGTGGGAGACTATAATTACCACAGTTCCAGCTGATTTAGGTCAAGGACATTCGTGTAGGCTTCCTGGGAAGCTGAAAACCCCACATGAAAATGGGGATCCCACACTGACCTTCAACCCTAAAACACGCACAAGAACTTCAAGGACATATTGGAACGTACGGAAGGGTCAAGGTGACGATCATTACCAAACGACCTTAACAAAGAAAAAAGCAACCACAACCGACGAACAAAAACGAGCGAATAGTTAACGAATAGTTTATACCATCGTCTATTTTCTCCAAAGAACGCACATTACTCCCACAAGGCTTTTCCCCCCCAAAAAAGGAAAAAAGAAAACACGAGTCAAAGAGTTGAAGTTGAATGAATTTGGTTTGATTCTTTGTTTTTTTTTCCATTTGTTTGTTTTTTTTTGCTTCTTATCGAAGGTACTTAAGCGAACATTACAACACTCTCATAAACAAGTGAGCCCCTCTGCAACTCGTCCGAATCCCCAAAAACCAAGAATGCCCAAAACCCTAGACCAAAGGATCATATATTTACAGCAAAACACACACACACAAGCCTACCCACACCGGCGGGTATAACCGTGCTACCATTACAATCTCATTGCCACACGGTTACCGTCAAGCTTCGGTGTAAAAAGAACCCAACCCAACCGAACACCAGACCCGTGGAGCGAATGCCGCAATGTCGGTGCTATGCAGGAGTTCCCCCGGGATTGCCAACGGACCGATGCTCCTCTACTGTGGGAAGGGCACGGGACTGCGGCTGTGACCCAACAGACGGTGACCGTTCCGTGGCTGAAGGATGGTGTTGCTGCTGTGGCTGATGTTGCTGCCTTCGTTGTGGCTGAGCGTTATCTTGGGCATCAGCAGCTGATGGTTGCTCGGAGGGCTGCTGCTGTTGCGGTGCTGTTGCTGCTGCTGCTCGTCCGGGTTCGCCTGTGGATAGATGGGGATCACCGTCAGTGTTGGAGTCCGGATTTAGCGTGAACGTTACATAGTATCGCTTATTGCTATCGAGCTTTTCCGATGGCAGTGTAATGACCTGCTTGCTGTTACCATGCGTCAACTCCAGTGCGACCTTCCCACCGGTGCAGCTGCGATCCGTCGGGTGCGTTAGGATTTTCGGCAGGAAAAAGCTACCCACCCCGGACGTGCTCGATTTGTACGGCCCAAAGCCAAGCTTCGGTATCGTGTGATGGTTCATCATCGGTACTGGTCGGGTCGGGTCAGGAAGATCCATTCGGCAAATGCACAAGGAATGCACAATTAGATCACGCTTGCTAGCGGTGTTGTTGTCCTTGTGGACAGAGCGGGTTTTACTTACTGTACGCAGCGCAGGGGATTCCCGTGTAGGCGTGGGTTGCATGAAGACATCGGTGTGTTTTGGTTGTGCAGTTTAGGGCCCGCTCGTAACGACTCACATCCGGACTGAGCCTTCGTTCGGCCTGGGAAAAAAAACGGTGGAAATGTGGAAATCAGTACCGCTAGCAATGGACATGAATATTTTCATATTAACGAATTTATCTAGCAAAGAACATCTTGACCGACCGATACGACGAATCGTCATCGTCTCCAGCAATCGTCTCATGATTGCTATTTGAAATATTAAACTGTTCATCACCTAAGTGAAAACGCTTGACTACGACAATCAGTACACACGGTGGTAACGAACTTTCGCAGCCAGCGAAACGATAACCGGAGACCCTTCGATACGATGCAGAGTAACGTCCTGGGCAAACAAATTTATGTCCCTGACGTGCTTTCGTTCCTCCCTGTCTAACTATCCTGTCCTTCATTTTACGATCGGTAGCCGGCATATCGGTTCTATTTACTTTTCATCGTGTAAAAGTGCACCATTCCAGCACTGCGAGATCATTATGGCATTTCTACGACTGCACAAAAAAAAACAACATAAAACAAACCTTTATGATATCTCGGAAACGGTGCAAAGTACAAAGGTTCGTGACAATTGACGAACCTTGGATGTGACGAACGGAGAAAGAAACAGAGAAAATACAAAAAATCGCAAAAAAAACTCAAGATCCGCCAACAACACCCAACCCATCCGGACGGTCGTTCGGATTAGTTGCCGTACGATACTGAAAACTGGACAAATCTCAGCCAGACGTTACGATGTAATTATGGCGACAGAAATGAAGGACTTATGAATAAATCTCGTCAGCAGCAGCACGACATCAACGAGCACGAAAGATGACTGGCGAACTGGCGCACTCGTGCGAAAAAGCTTGAAGACTAATGAAGTCCCCCGCGGGCAATGTGACTATCAGCAAATTGCAGAAATATGCTCAACTTTTCAGCGAAGGAGGTAGAAACCAGTGCGAGAGTTTCAAAACAGTTTGTGTGCAATATTGTAATGGGCCGCTTGGAAGATATGGTTTTCAATCTCTTAAATCGGTTGTGAAATGAACGCCACGCGCTTAATGGAAATGGACAACCCGTTTAAGCCGGCACTTAACTTTCATACTCACCTCATCGTACACCTCGGAGATGTTCTGGAAGTTGTACGTCTCCTTCTTCTGCAGGCTCTTGAGCGTGTCGTACAGGAACAGCTCAAAGTTCCGGAACGAATACTCCGTGTAAGGGTAGCGCTTGAGCGTGCTGCCCGTCTCGTACCCGAGCTCGATCGTCGACTTGTGGTAATCGTCGACGGCCCGCTTCACCAGCACCGACTCGTTCACTTTCGTCGACCGTATTTGCAAACTTTTCAGTTCTAACAAGTGTTGGAAAATTTTTCTTTCCATATAATATCTGGGAATAAGAGCGGGCAGTGATGGCGATTGATAGGTTGTTTTGTAGAGTTACAATTGATTGTTAAGCTGGTTGTTGTTGTGTGTCTTTTTTTTGAGGGCGCAAGTTTTCAATGTTTTTTATGGTAGTATATCGCAATGGGGTGTATAATTGGTTGTTTATGTTTGTTACATTATTTGCTATCTTTGCTACCTCGCTAGGTAAACTTTGTTTGAATCTAAATAATCTCTTCAATGTACGCGAAATATATATTAGAATCGGGAAACAATGAAAGCTCAATATTAATTGTATATTTTGAGTATCTTATAAAAGCTTCTTGAAGCATTATCGAATGTGTGACACGGCACAGATGTGAGCAAATGGTTAATCAACAAAATGGATATTAGTGAAGTCTATTGCTTTTAGTGCACATCTACGCCTGAAAGTATGCAATCTCATATACATGTAGTACATCATCTAAAAAAGTTTGGAGCTAAGTTTAACCACTCTATAATCTGGGATACTCTGTAAGAATATTAGGATACCCTATAAGAATGACCCTTAGATGGCTGAATTAATTTTTCTATTTTATGCACTCATATACATCTTAAAATGCTCTATAACGCAATAGACTTTCACTAACATCTGAAAGGGATAATTCAAGTACTATGTAACGCTGGAAACAGGAATGGAGAGGGATTAACTTTGTGTTACTAATATAAAAATATTAGGTTGGTATAAAGGTATAAGGTATAAAATTATTAGGTTGAACGCACTCCAACAGAAACCTAGTTTTGGGTTCTTGGCAATAGACGCATCGATAAAGTGCAGCAGAAAATAAGGATCAAGACCAAGGGTAGAGTAATCTCACCGTTACACCAAAAGGTTTAAGCCTGCCTGAAGATCCGTTATCAAGAACAGTGCACAAAGGAATACAGAAGGGGTGAGAAAGTTTTGACGTAGATCCCTAATCTTCTAAATAGTAGTAAAATGTATGATAGACATAACAGTTTCGGGAAAACTTGAATCCAAGGTAAGTTATTTTGCTAGTTATTTCAAGTTTAAAACGAAGAGGCAATTTATTTTATAAAGAATTATCAACATTTTTTATCTGGCTCAAAAGTTTTCAAATTGTATTACTATTCAAATAGCTAAGGGAGATGGGTCTAATTTATATTTTTGAGCGTTACCTAATAGTTGAATGATCCCGAAGGAAAAATGTTATTATGAATAATACAAGCTGACGTCAAAACAAACATCATTACACGAAAGACGAAATTGCATACGAATGAAAATGAATGTCCACAAATGGATGTTTTCGGTACAGGTTACGAGTAGGATGCTTTGTAAGGATTCCGGTTCACTAGTTTCAGAATAAATCGTTTGCTCAAATCCATGACTTGCACTAAGAAATTGCCCTTTTCACTAGCAAAACTTTATTTTGCACCACATTTTTCCTAACAGCTATTCAAACACTAACACTTTAACACACATTAACACTACTGTTCTCTTTCTCATTCTCTCTCTCTCTCTTTCTCTCTTTGGTGGAAGATGCTACATCGGTGGGTTGATATTGTTGGCTACAAATCCTACTGTCATTATATTTCCTAGCGAAAAATTTCACACAACAAAACACGTTTCGAAACACACTCACAAAAACACGCACTAGCACTAGAAAAACACCTAGTTCAGTATTGCACACTAATTACCTACAAGGGAAGTTGTCTAACAAACATGGCGCAATCACTCCTGTCAACACTTACAGCTAGCTATTAACGACACAGTAGAAGAATCGGTGGTCATTGCTATCACTTGAATACGGATCAATTACAACTACACAAACTGTTGCTGACTACAGACACTAATACTATGTCTTTTGGGGTTGTTTTAAGCTACAAAACTGGAATATTTAAACCACTACAATCACTCGGACGTGAAGCTTTCAGGGGTAAAGGGGATTTTCAAATATTTATTAATTCTTGTTGGAAAAAGTCGGGTATTTGATGACAATCCCCACATTAGTTTGATGTTTCCTGCTCTTCGTATGGATGACTGCGTTCGATGCTTCTCATTGCTTCGTTTCTTGCAGCTCTTCCACATTCAATGCACTTACGAGCATGAAAAGTGAACAACTTTACAGAAGCACAGTAATGCCTGCCGGATGTTTTAGAGTATTGTTATCTGTATCTGTGTTCGGGTTTTTTGTGTTCTGGTACTCTATTTCATTTTTTTTTTTGAATGTTTTTAATGTGTTACACTCTCTCCGACACAAAACACTTCTTGATTTCATTTTTACTTTTATCTGAAACAATAATACGGTGGAGGGGTTCGGCTTCAGCGTTAGGTCTCTTATTAGGTGGCAAAAACACTAGTTACTGGAACACTAGGAAGGGAAAGGACAGAAGGACGATAGAGGGGTAGGGCACGTGCAGACACTCCTCAAAAAATAATCGTAACACCCACACAAACACAACACAAAACACACACACACGCATACAACCTGGCAGGATAGGGGTGAAAAGTTAAGGAACGGTAGCGAGTGAGATGATGTCTAAAGTGAAGGGTGGCCACCGACCACTAGCGGAGGGAACTACTCACACAAAACGGTTTTTAGATAACGTGTTCATGTGTGTGTGTATGTGTGTGTGTGTGTTAGTGTGTGTATATACTACACGTCTAAATGGGCACTCAATTGGGACCTACCTTCGGATATTGCGATGGATCGACTGCTGGACGGTCGTCATGTTGACTGCATTCTTGTCGCCCGGCTTCCGACCTTCGGGCCGCGAACTGACCGCTCGCTCTTCCACCATCGTGAAGGCTGACCTTCGCGGTAGGGTAGCCGTGTGTGTCGGACGCTCGAAAATGGACGGTTTGCTACGTATTGCCTGCGGGCTCGGTTCGAACCCCGAATCCTGATCCTTGCTGCTTTGCTGCTCCTGCTGTTCTTCTTCCTTCAGGCGAGGTTTCTTCTTGATTTTCTTCTTCTTCTTCTCATCATCCTCGGTACCGTCGAGACTGACGAAAAAGCCTCTCGTTTGATCTACCTTCTCCTGATCTAACAGCTCCGGCACAGCCGCATCCTTTCCCTCTTTTGTCGGTTCGACCGGTGCCACCATTTTTGTATCCTCCTCCACACTTTCCATTTTAGATTCCATCGAACGGCGCAACTTCGGTCGCTCTTTAGGATGTTCTGGTGGTTTCGGTTTTTCCACCACTGGCGGTATCTCTTCCACCACTGCCGGTGGTTCGTCTACCGTTTTTGGGACCGGTTTTTCGGTCGCTTCTTCCACAACGGATGATGGTTCTGTCTCTTCGCTTGATTTTGAAGGTGAACTTTCGGTCGATTCTTCAGGCGTAGGTTTCTCCTCTTCAACCGGTACCGGGACCGGTTTCGTTTCCATCTGTACCGGTTCTTCCGGTTCTATTAGGGGCGGTAACGATTCCTCTGCTATTAAAGACTCATCGTCACCCATGCCTCCACCACGGTCTACTTCCAAACCCTGCAGTGGCTGCGATTCTACCGCCGACTCCCTTCTGTCCTCCGTAACTTCTGGCAGTGTTTCTAGCTGTGGCAGTGATACTGGCTGTGGCTCCGGTTGCGGTTCCGGCACGGGGATTCCTTCAGGCTTGGGCGGTACGGGTGGCTCTGGTACCGGTTCCGGTGTTTTCTCCTTTACTAAAGGCGACGATGGTGGTGGTGCCGGCGGTACTACCGGTTCCTCTACAGCGGGTTTCTGTTGCACTTTTGCCGATTCCTTATCGGATGATTCGGACTTGGAGCGACTTTTGCTATCACTCTTGGCGGATTTTAGCTTCGAGCGATCCTTCCGTACCTCCACACGGGTTGCGGCCGTCTGCTGCTGCACCAGCTCGACCGCATGCTCGTCACGAACCTCCTCAATAGTTTCCGTCACTGGTTTGCTCGTCACGCGCGGTTTCCCAGCGCGATCTTCCGTCTCGCTGAGCCCCTCCACATCCGACCGCGTTCGCTGCTCAATCGTGTAGGTTGCATCCGTTGCTGCACCATCATCTTCCGTCGATTTCGACATCGATTCCGGCGGTTGATGTACCTGCGCTTCCGTCACAACCTCCGTTGAGCTCGGGGGTTTTGCCTGTTCTTCCTCGCTTGGTGAGTCGGACTTTTTGGTTGACTTTGCTAGTTTGGTTTTTTTGCCCGTTCCCTTGAGCTTTTTTTTCTTCGTCGTGCTGGAATCCGATGATTTGCCTTCGCTCTTCGTGTCCGATTCTTTGCGTATGTTGAACTCCGCACGGGGTGGTGTCCGTGGGGATGTTGGTTCGTCTAAAAAATCACCCAACCCACCGGAAGGATCAAATGTACCTGCGCCACCGTACTGCAATCCGGCCGGTAGTCCTAAATGTGTTTCCCGTGCGGTCCGTTCGGAGGAGAACTTTAATGCTCCCGTACGGCCACCAACGTTCGACGGCGAGTCATTCTCGGAAGAACCACTGTGTACCTGTTTTAGGATTATTTTCCCACACCGTTCACCTGGCTTGCGTGGTCCAGCATCCTTCTTTTCGGCATACTTAAACTCGTACTCCTTCATTGCGTCCTGCTGCTTCGGATCGTGCGGCTCTTCCCGTTCCCGATCCTTGTGACGATCTCTCGAGTGTGAACGTTTGGAATTGCACTTTTTGTAGCATTTGTGCTTTCTTCGTACATGCTTGCAGCAACTGTCCGACGACGAACCGGTAGTGCTAGCGGACGATGAGCTGCTAGTTCGGCGATGCTTTGTCGATCGTTGATCGCTACGATGCAGCTCGGCATTGCTCCGCGATCGACTGATATCGTTCGACCCATCCCGGTACAGATACACCGTATCGCTGCAGCTACTAGTACGACGGCCACGATGACTTCCTTTTCGCTTGTGGCGACTCTTCCGGTGTGTCCGATCTTCTTGCGATTCACTCTCAGAGTTGGAGTTAAGGTAAACGATATAACGTTTCGATGTTTTCAGATCAATCAACTCCTCTTTCTCCGTCAGCTTGAGTGGCTCCACACGATCAATGTCCGGAAGGATCTTTTGCTGCCGGCCGGATAGTCGCAGTTTGTTAGCTGGCAAACCACCCTGCATTTGTAGGTACTTGGCCGTTGACCGGTAACCCTTAACAAGCGCATAATCTAGCGGTGTCAGTGGTGCACCCTTGGACGATGGTCGATACAACAAATTGATGTCTGCACCCAGCTCTAGCAGCAGTTTACACATGTCCACATTATCGTGCCCGGCGGCAATATGTAGCAGCGTACGTCCATCGTTGCTGGTCGTGTTGATGTGCTTCGGTTTCATCTGAATCAACCACTGTACGAGCTGGCGCCGTCCCGACGATGCCGCATCGTGTACCGGAAGATCACCCTTGGCATTCCTCAGCCACAGATTACCCTTTTTCGTGTGTAGTATCTTCACCGTTTCCATCTGTCCCTTCGCACAACCGCAGTGGGCCGGTGTACGTCCTTTCCGGTCCTGTCGGTTCGGATCGGCATCCAGCTTGAGCAGCAGCGAGGTAGCATCGGCATGGCCGAGTGTCACCGCATAATGCAGCGCGGTGCAACCATTCGAATCGATCTGATCGGTGTGCGCACCGCAAAGGTTAATCAGCGTATCGATACACTCCGTATGTCCGCGCGATGCTGCACAGTGTAAAGCGGTTAATCCGTCTCTGCGAAAAACCAAACAAAAAAGAAAAAAAAGTGTTTACGTATCAGATGCACATAATGCAATTTGGCTGCTAGTTTGCAGCACATACTTATCGGCACTTTCGACGTGAGCACCAGCTTTTATCAAAGCCAGCACAGCCTTGGCCGAACCGGCGGATGCGGCCCACAGCAACGGTTGTCGCCCATCCTTATCCTCTACTTCGACCGAAGTATCAGGATGGTTCAGGAGCGTATTGAGTATCTCGAGCGCCAGCTTCGCCGATGCCCGGGCCGTCTTTCCCTCGTAGTTTGCACCACACATTTGGGCCGCATAATGGAGCGGGCTGCCACCGTTTATGTCCGGCGTGGACACATCCGCACCGGCTGCTAATACTGCACGTAGTGCTTCCACCTCACCGCACACTGTGAAAGAAGGAAAAGGGCACCGTTTTCACACTGTTTAGAAGAAGAAGAAAAATGCTACGGGCGCAAATGTAGCATAGAAGCGCCTCCGGAACACTAACGCCGGTTTGGCGGTGACTCCTACAATAGCAACGGAGCGCCACGAATATCGATTAAATATGGTTTGCGTTACGCGAAGCGCGGTGCTTGTTTACGAAAGGTCTAAATTACTGCTCATTTTAGGTGTTTCAAATTGAAATGTAATTTAAATTACGGTTCGCTAGGCTTTGCAAGTTATTAAACTAATTTTGAAAAACTATCGTACGTATCCTTCAAAGCATCAATATCGGAGGTTGCCACAAAATCACAAATTTGGAATAATAATGTATGGCTCAAAAACTAATGCCACCCGGGCTTCGTATCAAATTTCACAATAATTTTCACGTCAAAAACACATCCATCAAACAAGCGGGTTCAACACGTACCGGTGGCCCAATGGACGACCGAGTGGCCCTCGTTGTCGAGCGCATTTACATCGGCCCCGTTCGCCAGCAGTAGGTTGACCAGTTGCAGATTTCCCTGTATCACCGCCAGATGTAGCGGCGTAAATCCATCCTCGTCCGCTGACTCGATCAGCTCCGGTGCTACCATGGCGACGCTGGCAGCCGCAGCAATATCCTGCGCACTGCTACAATAATGTAAGGCACTTTTGTTGCTCCGATCCCGTCGATGTACGGCACTGGGCTGGAATGGGATAAAATGGTATGAAGCTGTTAGCAAAAACTGACCGTTCGATGTTTGGTGCTCAGTTTTTAATAGGAAGAAAAGTATTTATCGAACATCACTTTAATGCACATGAAGCAGAACCAAACGAAACCGGAAGCTGACAGTTGAAAGATGGATATGGACGGTTTTTGGCACGGCGGACAAATGCTTCGTGGCGCACTAATGCACAAAATTAACTATTAACTTGCACGAATACCACTCTTATGATGATGCCATCGAAGCGTCTCCATTCCAGTGGCGATTGTCCTGTATCTTCTGTGTTTACTTCCAGGAAGCACCGGAGTCACAATATGGAGCTCAGTGCGAATCACACCGGAATAACAAAAAACCCCGAACGACTGCGCTGGTTCCTTCGCACAAATGTTTGTCAAAACTGAAGTCTGAACCAAAATAACAACTACTAACGGTTGTAGGCATCCTATGGGTACCACCCGCATACTGTTGTGCTTCCAGGCAACCGTTGCTAGGGTGAACATGCTTCCAATTGAGCATGCCGCCGAAGGCTTGTTTGATGGTGCAATCCGACACAACACGGTTGGGCCAAAGTGTAAATACACACAAAAACAGACATACACGACGCAACAAATCTGACATTGGTTGACGAATTCTCAAAAGAAATGGTTAGTTAGGCTTGTTTGTTGTTACTTTTAATATGTTTTTTTTGTTCCAGGAAGTATCTTTTAAAAATAGAAAGTATTACAAATTTTTAAAAAATATCTAGGTATTCCACTTTTACTAAAACTTTTTTAATACTTCCCAATGTAATCTCCTAATGGAAAAAATGTATATAAAAATTATGAAAATTTTCAACTAATATATTTTGCTAAGCAATTCTACAATCTGATCCGCTTTCAAGGTTATCGAGTGCTTTTTTTTCTTAGTCATTCCCAAATCGTCTCGTAATGCCATTCAACGTCCTCGACCTCAAAAACCATCGTCTACGTTCAGTTCCGTCTGATCCGTTCTAGTGCGCTAACCTTCTCCAGCGGTTATCCTGTCAACCGGCACCGGCGACGAATTGAAATGTCCCTATGAATCAACAAAACGTACCATCGTTTCCGAGCAGACAAAAGTGTACTACCTTGAAAAGCGAAGAAAAAAAAGGGAAAAAAATCCACCCCTACCGACAGCCAATTCAGTTCCGTACCTCGAAACGAATCGGTAGTATACCGTGAATTATTAACGATCCGTTGACGACAGCGTATCCGCGCTGTATAGCAGCGGTACACGGCCAAGTGCCTTGCAGTTGACGTGCATTATTTCTCCGCTCTGGCTCTCTGCGTCGATGATGCGCTTTAGTTTGTGCAGTTTTTTTTTTGAGTTTCTTCCACTCATCCCATCCCATCCCGCCGAGACCCTTGAACTCCTACCGTATCACCTTTTGTGCTGTACCGATTGCATGCCACCGGCATGTACCCTTGTCCATTCACGCGGCATTGGATGGATTTGAAGGAAACACCTACGCCCGCACCTGATGCTCTTTAGCCTCTAGATGCCAATGCCAATCGAATTTTGCACCCGAAAATGGGATGATTGGTGTTTTTGACGCCATACGCTAGCATATTCATCGCGAAACGTTTCGGAAAACTGCACCCGGCTGGTTTTTGGACCAGGTGAATGCATATCGGTAGAAAATCGGTTCATCGAAACTGCTGTGCAAGTGATATGGTTTTGGATCTGTTCGGTGCAGTTTGTATTTACGAGGAAAAAAATATATATGTTAAATGATTGGCCCGAATGAAGTTAAATGGGGCAATAAACGAGTTTGGCTGAATGTTTGCGTGGAATAGTTTTGCATCGCACCGGCATTTAATATTGCACAATACGAGAAGGATTACTAGGAATTTATTTCGATGTCCGATCACTCGAAAATGAAATAAAAAGTTTTAATTTCAGCCATATTTCAGTGGAATGTTCCAGTACGGGGGCCAAACAACTTGTCTTGAGTAATGGATCGAGAAAGGAATAATCAGGATAAGGAGCTTTAGAGCTGTGTCAAAGACAGCTCGTAGTTCTGTTTGACCAACTAGAGCACATTGTTGCTAAGTGAAGATGCTGTACTGTTTACTAGCATCCTTGGTTCAGTGCCCTTCTGTTGCATGTTCCCTGGCACGGCTGGAGTCCATCAGCAGAAAATCACTCAGTTCGATCTCCGTTCTTGGATAATCAAAACGGATTACGAAGGATCGTTACTTGACCCCATTGACTATCGAATCGGCTTGCTGGCACTACTCTCTGTCCCACAACTCAACCCATAATTCCCGGTGAGATCGCTACGTGATCGTAGATCATACTGAGTAAGAGTGAGTGAGTGAATTTAATCCTGCATGTAGATTTATGGTTTAAACTAAACATGAAGAGTTTTTTTTATTAATCTTTTACTCACTCCTTTAACGTTTTAACTCACTCAAACTCTCTGCCAAATAGCGACACAATCTTTAGTGTATCGTTTTGGATTAAAATCACTCAATAAGAGGGAATTAAACAATTTACAGTCATCGAACAAAAAAGAGTAACTAAATTCAAATGAATTACCATTACACAAAAAAAATGAATGGAATGAATAACTAATAACTAATCACTGCAATAAAGTGATTTAAATAAATAAAAATCAGCTACGAAACTCTTGTATTCAATTTTATTGAGTGATTTTAATTAAAATAAAAGGACAAAACTGTTGTATTCATTCCTATTGAGTGCTAAACATTGAATCGCAAGTCGGCACATAGTGTGAAAGAATTGAAATACAAAACTGTGAGTCAACTCTCGCTAGTCAACTCAGAGAGTGAGTTACTTGAAATGTAAAAGAGTGAGTCACTAGTCGGCGAAGTGAGTAATTGAATTAAAATGAAATAGAGTAGTCAAAGGATTAGTTTAGAGCAATATTGTTTTGAATCTCAAAAGAGCGAATAAAAGATTATAATCTTTTCACTTTGTCTAAACTCTTTGAAAAGAGTCCTCTGATCCGATCCTCATTAAATTCAAGTAATTAATAACTAGTAATCAATATTTCAATGACATGGTCGTGTAATTTTTACCAAAAATATATTGCTTATTGCAAAACTGCCATTCTTATTGAAAATATGTCTACTACCGAATGATAAACTTCACTCTGGGTAACTAAAAAAATTTACATATATTAATTTTCTCGCAGATCTTCTCTGTCCCGCATGCAAAAACCGCCATCAACGAAACAACTGTTGATTTTGTAATGAGGAAAACTATTTACCAAAAACCTTACTGAGCTACTTGACCGGACACTTCCGCAAAATGAGACAGCTTGGCAAGAAGGTTGCTAGAACTAATTGGAACGACCAGCTCCCAATCACCGATTCCAACATCAGCTACCAAAAACCAAACCTAGCGCCTCGTCTCAATCGGGGGATTGCCTTGTCAGCTGGGTCATTCATCCTTGTTTACCATCAACAAGAGACCGATTATACCGGACAGCCTATAATTCAATACGTCTTCTTCGGGCACGTCCGGCCGATTGTGCCCAAATCACAATCGTGGCGAAGTCATCCTAAATGCCCGCGCGCCGGCCCGGCCACGCAAACGCAACTGGCCGACGATAAGAACTGCCGGTGACGACAGGCAAGTGAGCGACCACGCAACATTTCCTACACTTGCCGGCGGCCATAAATAAATCTTACTCGCTCCTTGTTTCCCATCCTTCCCCACCGGTTTAGCTTGGTGACTTCCGCCGAAAAAGTGAGTAAGAGCCGTTTTTTTCCCCCCAAATGCTTGAAAATAATGTCTCGTGGGATAAATGAGTTTTTGTTGCCTGTGTTTTTCCCCCGTTTCATCCCCCATTCTCTGTACCATTTCACCGATTGCGTCACGAGGGGAAAGACATTCTTCAGTTTAAGCCCATCCTTAAAACCCTGTTTGAATGATGAGCACGAACGAGTATCTATCAAACTGAAGAAGGATAATATTAACTTGAGCGTAATTTCTTGTAATCGAACGGGGAAGGAAAATCTTGTATCATCAATTAAAAAATTGGAAAAATATTGTCTAATCCGATGATGAATTAAAGCAATTTTCAGGAAGGGAAGTAAACACAATAACCAGTCAATAAATGGTCTCCTCTCCTCCGTAATGTTGTTGTGTACTTAAATCAAATTCTTTGGAATAAAGCGATCGGATTATGTTTTCCGTACGGTGAAGGATATAAAAAAAATGTACTTTAAAATGGACAAAAAAATAGGGAGGACAAGAAACGGAAAGAAGGAAAACAGGGCTTTTCTTTGGTTGTTTCCTCCTTTCTTAACGGTTGAATGGGAAAGAAAATTGAAAATTCTTCACTTTTCCAGCACACGACCAACAGTTAGTTCCCCCCAGGAAGCTTCAAAATCTTGCAAGACACCAAAAATAGATAAAATCCCATCAATGTCGCCTGAAACTAAAGCAGCATCGGCAGAATACTGAGTCTCAGCAAAATAACTCCACTCACTTGCACTGATCGTACTTAACGGATATTGAGAGATGGACACGACACGGACGATGGATCAGCCATGGCTACGGCGAAACCAGTACCAGTTCCCGGAAGTATAGACAGTATTGGTGGAATTTTACACTTCGCTTAAAACCTTAACCAGAGACCTTCCATATTTAGTGCTAGACGAACTCCATCACATCATCAACTTGGTTTCACGAACGAATGCAGCGCCAATGACCAACTTGACCAACAAATGGCGAATGCCGATTCACTCAGATAAAAGCGTATGCGCTTCAGATTAAATGGAGGTTTACCGAAATAGAGTGGCCTCATGCACAGGATCGTATGTGGTTCAGCATATTGTCAACCTTTTTGGTGACCGAAGACACCCGATCAAATCCCCCCAGGACAAATCTGTACCCGTGTCCCGTGAATACACTCCCAAAGATGGCAGATGAACACGTGTCCTTTCCTTGCTAGAAACCTGCCCCCCTTTCCTCCCTTCTATTACTGTTCGTTCCTTATGCAACTCACTCTCACCCTCTCCACCACCCCACCTTGGTCGGGTAGCTTATTGGTAGAGAAATGGAAAATGACCCAAAACAAGCCTTGTTTTGTCAAGCTCCTAAACCAATTGACGTAATGGGTTTCCGGACGCTGTTCGGAAACTAACTTTAACTATGCTGGTCGGACCATTTGCCGTCCACACAGCACGGAACGTTGGGTTCGGCTCGGTTCCCAGAGTACCCCGTGTATCGTGCTCCCTTCTACAAATACAGCCAAACCGACCAAACTCACCTATATTTGCTGTAACAAAAGGAAGCTACGACTATTAGCTCTCGGTTTTGATAGTCTGCTGAGCCGTCCGTTTCATGTGGGTTTGTCCAGCGTTTCGCCATTGGAAAAGGGAAAAGGAACACTGTTTGTTTTATCCCGATGGTATGGCGCTTTATCGGTCAGCATTCAACCCTTTTTGTCACCGATACCGGACACGCTAGCTGTGTGCGTGCCTGTGCCTGAATGCCCACTACCCTTAGGTGTTTCGTTATTCATAAAAACAGGCGAAATGAAAGTAACCTTTGCGTAATTTGCGAAAGAACTTCTTAAAGGTACGGGCGGTTCGATTGTCTTCGAGAAAGGTATACAAAATTTATCAACAAGTCATATATTATGAAGCTCTATTTACATCGGGGCGGTGGCTTACATCCGAGAATTATCTATCGATACTTAAGAAAGCAAGCTGCAGAAATCGCAAAAAAGAGATTGTAACACTTTTTGAAGAAATACATCGCATAATATTTGTAAAAGTTTATATTGGTGTTGGTTGAATCTGTACGAATCTTTGATGAATGACTCTGAATTTCTATTCTGAAGGTTCATGAATCTTCACAGTTTGGAGGCAGCCCAGGTGTTTTATGTGGTATAGAGGACGGTCTTTTCGGATATAAAACTCCATCCGGACCATACTCAACACTGGATATCTCGCTACGGCTAAAGCCAAAGATAGACAGAAATGGCAGGCGCAACATACCTTGAAGTTGTAGTACCACAAAATAAAAAGATTTTATAATTTTTATTCATAAAGAAGGGCTTCGCCTAATTTCTTACCAATAACTTATAAATAAGATAATAAAAAGTTGTTCGAAAAAAAAATTCAGCTCAATCCAGCTTCACAATGGAATTCTTGGACTACGTTTTCTACGTACGACTACGTTACGCCGAGTAACAAGGGATCTTGGTTTGAAGTTTCATTTCTTGTTTCAGTTTATTTCTCCATACCTGAGTAGTCGAGAATACGACCCCATGTGGGATTTCATACCATTACATTCGTGTAAAACCCGACGCCATTATCATCTACACACTGGGTTATTTCTACACATTGTCCATTTCATTTCTGAACCAATTCTGAAACCATTTCAAAAAAATCTGAAACCCAATACATAACATAATTACATCACAAAAATTCTTTAAATCATAATTCTTTAATGATTCATGAATCTTTGAGGATATCTTAATCTTTGAGGATTAATAGATCTTCAAGGATTCATTAATCTTTTGATAGTCGATTCACCATTTGAATTATTCTTGACTAAATATTCTTTTTGAATGACTCTTTTTATGAGATTCATATAGCACAACCCTGCCATAGATTAACTCGATTCTTGTAATAAGAGCATCCGAACAAGATCAATCCCTTTGCAAGACGACTATCATCCAAACAAATGTTTCACTTCACACCCATGCAAAATTGATTGAATTGCGCTCGTTGAAACAGTTTTCCCTTTTGCTTTGCAAAGTGGCTCTAACAACTTTCACGACTTAGTTCGTTTGGTTAAACGCATGTAAAGTGATTGTCCCATAGCCGTAATCGGAAGCTACGGGTAGCACTGTTAAAATATGAACCTTTGCCACTGCATACGCTCGCGGAAGCCACAACTTCACAACAAAAGGGTACAAGCTTTATTTTTTTTTTATTTTGTACCAATTCACAAGATGCGCATGTAAAGCTTGAAGCATAAAAGCGAAAGATTATCGATAAAATGCTCTGTACGGTGTATGCTGCTGCTGCCTTTTCCGCCCTGCCCCGGGGGGGCGAGGGGACATTCATGCAAAGAATGTATCGTTTTGCCACACTTCCATTTGTGGCCACATTCCAGTATTCTGCGAGCTACCACTTTGATCCATCCAGGGCGGCCTTAGGCAAAGATGCAAAGATGCAACGATAAGGATGCTTACTGACATTGCTGCTGCTGCTGCTGCTGCTACAGGAAGCGTGATGGAGGGCTTTTTCATCGGCACCGGAGTGGTTCGGTGTGCATCGATCGAACCCGATTACGATTCGCATACCAGAAGTCATCGACATGTTCGTGTGTATGTGTGTGAAGCACTCCATCCATACCCCGATACAATACGGCATCGTTGAACGATAAGATACCTTACGATAAATAGCTACAAGCACCGGAAGCGCAACGGTAAACGATGTTTGATGTAATCTTTCTATTTGTTGACACACGCACCAATGGAATGCTGTAAAAGCTGTTTCCACTTTAGCTCGTATGCGCCAGTATTTGCTTCGTTTGATATTTGGATGAAAGTGACTGATAAATCCTTGATTCCTTCGCCCTCCTTCCCGGTTACGTCCTGCGCTCTATTTGCCAATGACATACGACCCGAACGATATGATGTTAAATTGAAACACAAAGTCATTTGTGAGTTTGCATAAACGATCAGAATCTATGATTTTCCGATAAAAGAAGATAAGAGATTCCGTTTGCACGTTTGTGTATTGAAATTATTTTAATTGGTTGAATACTGCTGTAAATGGTTCAAAAGAAATTGAACAAATAGCTAAGCTGTTTAGAGAATATTCACTTTGCAGCAATCTATGAATTGAAATTCATGTTAATTCTAATTCCAAAATGGGAATATATGGACACAATGGAGGGAAAATTTCTTTGGAAAACAAATGCTACTCACAAAGGAAAAAAAACCCTACATTTTTCACAATTTGTACAAACACACAAAAATCTCTCCCCTAATCTAATAACACTGAAACATCTCATAATTTGTCAGTCATTTTTCTCGAAGCACTTACCACCCCAAAAAAAAACCATTCAGCCCACTTATTGTATGAGTATTTGATCAAATTGTGCCACCTCGCGCCTGCAACGGTACAGTCTTAGACAGTTTGCTTGCCTGTGTCCTGATGCCAACCGTAGACAGTGACAGATGACAACAACAGGTGTACGTACCCCGTTCCAGCATGGAACTTTTTTTGCTCGGTTGGTTAAAATTGGAAAGAAAACAGTTCACACAATGCCACAATGGCAAACGGCAAAACGGCCAATCCAATCTAATAATATCTGATTTAATTTTGATCCCTACCAACTGACACACATACACAATTGCTTGCTGCCGTTTATACAATTTAGCCACATTTATCCCGTCACACAGCTTGCCGTGCGTTGCGCAACACGAGTGCACGATTGTTGCGTTTGTTCTTTGTTGCGTTCGTGTTTTCGCAAGAGGGTTTTTTTCATTGCACGAAGTGCTTTTCTTTCTTCTTCTAGCAATAAGTGACAGCACGGGAAAGAGATTAAGTTTAATATCATTTAACATTGCTATAAGTGGTGCCCGTAGGTGTAGGTGCTTTTGTACGAAGTTTCATGGAAGATTGTGTTGAATTATATTACAAAAATATGGTTGACAAAATTGCAAACGAGTGAAAGACTGGGCGTCTCCATTTGCTCTATGCAATGGGGGAAAATTTTAATAAACTAACAATCATTTTCAATGTGATTTTTTCCCCCACTTGAGACGTCAAATATATTGATAAAGTTTTATTTTTATTATTAATTTTGCTTTATAAACTCAACAAATTTGTTTTTTTTTTGTTGTAGCATAATAAAGCATTCGTTTATATTCGTGCCATCGATTTCGATTTATTTCACCACATTATTTCCATTTTCTTTGTATAGTGCTCGTTTGAAACATCGTTGAAGAGAGTTTTCCTTGACTTATTCGCTTCCGCAAGGTCATTCCATTCGAATGGATTCGGATAGCTACTTGCACGATATTCAGCTCTGCCCATGTGGATCATGGACTAGGAAAACTGATTAGGAAATCTAGATTGATGATACCGTTTTTTTGTACGGACCATTGCTACGTTCGAGTGATTTAATAGGCATTTCGCTTATTAAAGTTAGTTCGAGCTTTCCGAATCGTTCCGGTTTGATCATTGACAGTTTTTTTTGCGGGAGTGGAGGGAAATTTTAAACGTCTCCAAGACTGTGGCCAATCGTTTCAATGACAAAAGAAAACGCAACAGCGTGACGAATGGGGCACAACTACGGCTACATCTTCTTGCCCAACTCGTCCAGTACGGGTACGAATGAACTGACCAGAAGCATAGCAGACGATTGAAAGTATAAGGCAAACGGAGATGGTTTTGGGTGGGAAAGAATGAAAGTGGAAAGAGGGGGAGACGGGGAATGCGAAATCTCACCTTTTGTCGCAGCTCCTTCAATATATCACCGGTAAGACCCTGCTGGCAGGCGTACATTAGCGATGTACATCCTTCGGATAACCGTTGCTCGCCCGGTTTCACCTTCTGGCTCACCTTCGCATCCACCTTCCTCGGAAGCGCTCGTGTATCGGCAACAGACTGTTCACCGGTGGTGGCGTTTTTCGGCCGCGCGGGCGTTAGCGGCGGAAGCGCAAACGTTACGGCCGTCTTCGGCGGGGTCGGTTCGGGTGAACCGGGTGACGGTGACGGTGGTTCGACCGTTACCACCAGCACGTCTTCCCGCACATCACACTGGTCCTTAAACTTGACCGTATGCTTGGCGGACTTTTTCTTCACCTTCACAGGCGAACCGACGGGTGGCCGGCGGGTTCGGGGTTCACTTCGTGGCTCCATTTATCGCCCCTGTCCTGGCACGGGGTGAGAGCACTTTTCATTTTCTTCCACACGGCCACCGGACGTCGGGACAGACGCGAAACACTCAGCAACACACCGGTTCGTCTCACACCGGGGCCGTTTCTATCCATTTAGGATGCTCATTTAGTGGGAGATAGCAGCGAAGAAATAATTACCTAATTGCACTTTACACCGAAAATTTTTGCCCTCTCGGCCGGGAACTATTGATTTACAACTTTTTGTGAAGCAAAGACAAAATAACAAACAAACAAACAAAAGCTAACCCCGCGAAAGCGAAATGTTTCTATACAAAACGAAACGTTCAATCTTGGTTTCACTTTTGCTTTTAACAGGAAATTGATTTTACAAAAAGAAAACACATCATTATTTCACGCTATTATTTACATTAATTAATATTATTGAATATAATTTAATATAATTAGGTTTGTAGTCCACTTTTTATGTAAAGTTTTTTTAGCTTTAACTATACTTAAACTAAAACTAATAACTTTAAATATTTTCCTCAGGCAAACTATTGCATATTTTACACCAAAATAATTCCCCAAGAATACTCCATTTTTGTGTCGTTTTTTTATCTATACAAAACTATCCACAAGCGTTTAATCTTTAATACACTAAGGTTTTGTGTTGTCGCACCAAATAAACCCCGCTGCGAAGATAATCCCCGAACAAAATCATCAATCAACTGCGCGAATATGTGAACAGCATCCTAAAACCCCACCGACTGCAAGTGTCCCACTTTCCTTCCAAAATTGTAATTAATACCATCCACGTGGCCATCGGCAGTAAAGAACGATACTGCTACCGGTGCACATTAGCCAAAGAAACGCTGCAAGATGCAAGTTGTACAGTCGATTAACTGCGGGTTTAATTTATCATCATTATCGATGGCGATCAGATATTATTTTGGCGCTCTTGTTTTGTGTCCCTTCCCTACTTCAACGCCACACACCAATATCGCTTCTTTACTGAGCTCTTCAAGGACGCAAGTGTCCGTGGTTTGTACTTCTGCTGCTGACCCGCTTCTTGTTGCCTATAGCGCGAACGTCAGCGATGGATTTGTGCTGATGACAGCACAGACACCCTTCATATCGCACCCTTCCCTATTAGTAGTGGTCGGATTGCTTTTTGGAGGGCTGTGGTCTGAAATATGTTACACTTTCGGTGTTCTACATTCTCCTCGTCGTAAACACACACACACACATCAACCTCGGGTGTGCGGAAGACATGACCAAGTGCCAGGTCCGGGGTCCGGTTGCACGGTTGTGCTACATAAATATTGATTCCCTTACCATCATCAGAGGCACTGATTAAGAAAAGCGAGTCAAGGCTATACGTCCAGTCGTTTTCCGATGCATCCGATTACTGACAGGCAAAATGGGCACCAACCAACCAGGCACCGATCAAGATGTGAGGAAACGAAAGTAAACCTGTGTGTACCAGCAATTAACCTATATTCAAGTGGGTCTATTCAACAGCCGGTACGCCCTTGCAGGTAAGTGTTCCGTTCCGATCGAAGAACCCGCTTTTGGATCGCTTCGTTTTGTCCACCGAAAAACGAGGCCCGTGTGCCGCTTCATTATGCAAACCACCGCTCGGGGTGCCTAAATAGGAGGTCAGCCTTGCGGTCGTACCGAACTCCGAACACCCCGGACAAACCTCACTCCGAGGGAAGGTGATAAATCACCGGAGACTACACTAATGCTGCTGTTGCTGCCGGAACTGTTGTGCCAGCAAGGTTTACTACTCGGATGTTGCTGCCTTACAGAATGCTGCCTCCCCGCCCTTTTTAAACTTGAGTGGAAAGTATGGACTCAACAGTAAACCCGGATCAGGTACTCGTACAACCGTTCGAAACGGTATCCCACAGACCAATGGTTGGACCATCGAGAGACCAATTTGCCCCCCAAAAACTATGGATACGGTTCCATCTTGTTTGAAGATGACCAAAGATCACAAACTAACCCACTCGCAGACCCAATGTCCGGTACTCATATTCCCTATCACGACCAGTAATCGATGAAATACATTAATTAATCGATGGTCGGATTATATTCGTGCTAGTCGCTCCACTTTGGTGGTTTGTGTGTATTCGTCCCTTTTTATACTTCGTAACCCATTCCGGAAGCGCGTTATTTGATGCGAGCAAACGATCGTTCAACCGGACCGGTTATGCTGGCGTTGAGCTTGATTTAACGGCTAAATGTTCAGGATACTGGCAACTCGAGAAAGATACTTATTGAACAAAACTGTCGGAAGCCAATAGAACTTCCGCTCTTGATGGTGAACGTCGTTCTGCGATGACACTCGGTACGCCATTGTACGATGGCAGCTCAGTTTTGCAGAAGGAAAATTATGATTCGATGAAATCAATAGCTTGTAAGTCAACTCACGCAAAGCTTCGTATGATATTTAGCTGGCACACTAATCAATATCAGATCAGATTGTTGCAATATCAGTAGATACTTCTTATCTACTGTGGAGTAATTAATTTAATTAACTAACAATTAATAAAACTATTCAAAATATGAACTGTGCATGCAGACTTGGTGAGCTTTTAATCGGTGGAAAAAATCTCATTTCTACACTTTAGACAAAGAATTCTCATCGAGATTAAAATTACTTGGAGTTTTTCACTTCATAAGCTTTTTTATTAAGCTTTTCACTTGTTCTTTTTTATTAGCAAGAACTCCCTGGTGTAAAACTACGCTCGTATACAATTTTCTGCATAGTGTGCTGCTGTGTGCAATCCTGCTTTCTTTAGAACTTTTCGAACATTTCAGTGTCCGCCATGGCTACCATGAATCGGTGTATGAAGTATTGCCACTAAAGAGAGGAGAAAAAAAGTTATTAAATTCCAGTAGATCTATTAATCCATCGGTTCATTTCATCCGGTCCCAGGCAGTCGGCGAAGCACCAGAAGAAACAGAAACAAGTCTCGACAAAATATAACCGGAAATGAATTAAGACATCCACCGGCATCATATTGCACGTCAAGCGCGTATAGTGTACCCGGGAGGGGAGTACCGGAAGAAAGCGTAATATGATCCGTACCGTAAACTACTGCTGCACTACACTGACGCACTACAGCGCCACTACTAAAGAACGGAGCATCGCATAACGCAAGCAGCAATGCAAGACAAGAAGATCCGCTAAGCAGCATGATAGCGCTCCTGTTCGTCGCTGTTCTAATTTTCTCGCTTGGCAGATGAAAGCTAAACGTTTCGACATCCTTTTTTTTGTTGCATAAAATGTTGCCACACCTCGCCGTTTCATTTGTGCCGTAAGTGAGCATGCCATGGTGGAAATCTTTAATAAATTCCTATTACTTTCGTTCCATTTCTTGTATGTTTTTTTTTGCTGGTACTCATATTCTTATGACAAGAATTATAGCTGCAAAAAAGAATCGTCCAAACGAAGGGAAAAAATTGTGCTCTTCTAAGCTTTTAAGTGAAATCGAAAGAGGATGAAAAAAGAGAACCGAGAGCCAAACGAAAGTTGATTCGATGTAATGTTCTACCTTCACCGGTACTACATTCCTGAGTGGGAGAACGAAGAAAAAAATTGGATCTGCTGCTAAATAACGTACGAGACTGAAGCATCTGCTAGAGTAGAGTAGAGTATTTTGTGGACACTCAAAAAAAACTCTTCAACATTTTTATTTTCTCCATTCTGAAGAGTGAAGCGTATATTTACACAACTCATAGGAAACCTGAATCGGGTATAGTTTTAGTTGACCAATGCACAATGGGCTGTCAGGAGATAATATCAAACGAAAATTATCGCTCATGGTGCAAAGCTACTATATTGTGTAGTATTTTTAAAATTTATAAGTGATTTAAATATTTAAAAATAACGAAATTTATTTCTACGGAACAATAGGTGATATTTAAAAAAAAAAAAATAATATAATATTATAATTTAAAAGGGATAATTTAAAAAATTTAAAAATCATATAAAACGATCAGGTCGTACAGCGCGAGTAAAGTTTCAGACGATTTAACGTTGTTTTAACTCGTGTTTTATGAATAGAAAAGTTTTATATTTTTACTAAGTTCCCTTAACTCATTGATTTGATTATTTGATTGTGTTGGGCAATACTTTAGGTTCGCCAATAATAGATCTTTGTTAGCTTTAACATCTAGAAGAGTCGAAGAGAGTCTTCCAGAAGCTAAAACAAAAGAAAAGCACGTTTCGAAAATTATTTTCTTGTGAAAATACACTTTTGAGTTTTAAGAATATTTGGCCAGCCTTTTACCCACTGTGCAATGGAGTGATATTAGCGTTAAAAACCTATTGTTGGAAGTGTGATGGCTTCTACTGAGGTAATATTAAACCTAAACTATGCTAAACAAGATCACCGTAATGATGAAAAAGCTTCATTACAATCCTCCTTCGAATGACGTCCAACGGTGGTACAAAAAAATCGAAAATAGTTCCTATTTGCGAACGCACATAAACTTTCCAACCAACTCTCTGCAGTAACCTTTTTTAAAATGCTACCATCATGTCACTGGCTTAAAAATAGCTTACAATCCTTGTTCCATTAGAATATCCATTCTATTTCTGAGACTTTCTATTGCGCACTTCTCTTTTATTTATGTGCAATCATCAATATAGCTGCTTGGGAAAACGGCTTCACAACGAACAGGAATTAGTATTAAAAATGTCATACTTGGGAATGAACTCAACACTGTTTAAGCTGAAATATTGCGAACAGGTTCATGACGCGCACTTGCTTGTCCATATTTTTTAGTACACCCAATTCAATTCTTACGAATTCTATAATGTAAAATATAGGTTCGGCCTGACCCTTCTTACAAGAATAAATAAATAATAAAATAGTCTCAGGTCAAGCTTGTCAAATATGTTTTCCTGTAACTCAGGACAAAAAAATTGTAGAAAAAAAAAATAAAGCCGTTCTGTTTGGTTTAACGGATATCTTCAAATTCCGGACGTTTTCCATGTTTTTACTAAATTTGTTCCTAGACAGACTATAAATCATATCATTTATTATTTTTATTTGATTTCCATGTTTTACTGCAATTTTCGCGATTACCCTTATTTCATGAATAAATATTTTCTGTACATCAATCCATCACCAGTGACATTCTCATACTCCAATGTAATTTCATCATTAATTCTCTTTAATATGAACCAACTGCATCGGAGTACGATGGAATTCATTATTGAAACAATTACCGATGTGAACACTATAGTGTTTTATCATATTTTACGCAGAGGTTCATAAAAACTCTCCTGTCACTTTGTCTGGAATTGAGAAATTGTCCGGAATTCAGAAATTCCTTGTTCTACATTCCGGATAGACGAATTTTAAATTGCATTTATATGTAAAACAAATATTTTAGATTATGATCACTGGAAAACTACGATATTTGATGATGAGTGTGACCAATGGCTAGAAATAACGAAACATGGATACTGTCCAGAATTTGAAGCAAAACGTCCGTCATGTGACACATGACATACAAAATGCCTGGAACTCGAACCACGATAACGTTACCAGATTTCATGGTATTGAGTGATATTCTTGGAAATTCTCATTCGTTTATGAATGGTCTAATATTATATGACTGACATTTACCAGGAGCTGCTTTTTTGTGAAAATATCACTATTTTTATTTCTGTGTGCTTCTTGATACTTAGCTCTATTATCGATGCTTAAGGTCGAAGTTTATATTGCTAAAGAGGTAAAGTTTGAGTGGTTTGGTTTGAAGTTTGAGAATAAACTTCATCTATTTTTAAACCAAAATGAAAAGATCTTTTACACAAAAGAGCTACAAAGACTTTTCATTATTAACTATCATCACATCTTATCTCTCGGATGATATTTTTTTCAGGATGTATTCGATCAACCAACGCTGCTGCAATCGCATCATAAATCACTGGAACTCACTCCGCAGCATTGTGTCCATCAGTAAGATTCGTATCTCGGATGCAAACAACATTGACCAACTCTGACATGACAAATCCCATTTTGTGCCTTCGCAAAACTTACATATGGCGTTATTTTCCATCACAGCCGAACCACCACCGTCGCGATGTTACCGCATTTCCAGCGGGTAGAAAATGAATAATTTATTTCACTCGCAGCTGAATACGCAACCGACCAACGGTGGAAAACAAGATGATGAATATTTTCCACCTCCCCTGGCAATTGGACGATTTCTGTTTTTTGTACAACTTTTTGTTGTTGCTTCATATTTTTTTTGTTGTTGTTGCCAAATCTATTCACATTTCGTTCATCTACATCTTTGCGCTACATCTGCTTTTCTTTTGAACTTTTTCTAAATATTTTATACGCGTTTTTCTTGTGTTTGTTTTTTTTTGTTTCTTGCATCTTTTTCTATCACTTTCTTCTGCGTATGTTGCTTTAATGTTGTGTATTCTGTTTACGTTTCTTCTGTGTTTTTTTTTATTCCTCTCCCTTTCTCTCTCGCCCCCAAAGTCATCAAAGCTACCCCCATACAGCCACTGTGCGGCACACGGGGCTACAAATTGATGTTGCAAATAGCAGACCGCAACCGAAAGAATATGCACGGCCAAAAGTTTTGTCATTTTCATCGAAAAGTTTAGTCCATCTGGGAGGTAGCGCAAACGTTGTACGGGAGATTTTTTTTTTTTTGGGAGAGGTGAAATATTTCATCCAAATCTACCCTAGAAACGTGTGCCTGGTATTCGGTGAGCTATTTGATTATTGTGCTTTATTTTTTTCCTTTGTTGTGTGTGAATCAGCAACGGTGGCACGTTAGTGAGATTAGCGGAAAGTATTTTAAAACACAAAAATACTTCATCAGTATGTAAATCAAAACTAGCGTGAAGCTTTAGCACGACCAACAGTAATGATATGAAAATTCATTCTCACCTTTAAACTTATTAAACACCCAACTCCAATCTGATATAACACAATTAGATTAAAAAGAGAAGGAGCAAAAAAACGCATCTATAAATCGAAGAAGCAACCGGCAAAAAGCAGAACCACTATCGGTTCATAACTAAACCAACTTCAGCTTTCTTCCAATCGCCCGCTACCAGGCTGGTTGGTTCCCATCGCCCGAGGAAAATGGTATCGTTTCGAATAAATCTTAGCTTTGATTAAACAAGGGAACGAACGAATCTCCCAGTCATGGTGTAAGATTTACAACGGAAGCTTCTTGTGCCTGGTGCTGTTTCGGATGCGGGTTGGCAAATGGTACGTACATGCATGGCAAACACATGTGCAAAAGTTTTCCCCGATGGTTTAGGAAGCAATTTGGCTGGGAGGAATATGCAGCGCGATTTAGAAACGATGTAAAGTAGGTCCAAGCCACTAATACGAAACGCTTGAGTTGGTGGTGTGTTATCGAATGTCTCTCCCTTTCCCATCCTTTCCCCTTTTCCAGCTCCCCAACCTGTGGGTACCAGTGGGTTTTCGTATGATTGTTTGTGTATCGGTGTACGCGTGTTCCGATCGTCTATTACGAGCCGTGCGTTGATTATACACCGGGGATGAATTACAGATGTTTACAGCAGGTTGAATAATTATCAACGAGTTATTTATTGTGTAGAAAACTCGCCCAACCATAGCTTTAGGTGCGAAAGCTTATTAACATGGAAATTTGCCTATAATTCATCCGAATATGTGCCACCTACTGCGGTCCCTTCTATATTAAAGCAAAATATTAAAATAATGCTGTGAAGCCCTATTTTTTTTGAAAAATAAAACTAAAGAGCAAAGCAATTTTGCCATACTTCAAACTTTTGCAATAATTCCCTGTCACCTCGTTCGGTGAAATGAAAACTAACAAAACTATTTGCACCACAATTTCCCCATTCCGAACACATCCGTACAGGTGTGTCCAATGCTGCTTTGTGCATCGAACCATATTTCCCACACGATATTTATATATAACGCAAAATATATTGCCCGTTACAGTGGGAACGAAGCTCGTTCGTGCCAGCTTCGACATTCGGTTCACAATGTCTCCTTCCAGTATCAGAAATGTGCTTCAAAGTGAGTAAAGTAAAGACAACAACCAAAGAAAAAAAAACCCGAGTCACACATTGGGATACGTTTGATTGTCTGTTTGTGCAAGGACATGGTTGATTTCCATACCGGCATACACACACACACATACCAATTTTGGTTCATTTTGACTGTTTTTGGGCCCTTTTCTTTCGCTTCGTTTTTTCGTCTTGCTACTGTTTATTGTGCTCTCCTACCCACCAATAACTGGCAATCGCTTGATGTCAATTCGATATTCCGGAATTTCCGACTCACGACACATTGCCATCGAACGGCCACATATACACACATACATGCAAATGTTTTTCGCACCCGATGTTACCACCCAGCAGACCAGGTGGATATATGTTTGTGTGCGAGTTTATACGAGTTTCCTCTTCCTTAGCTCAGGACCACAGTACGGTTTCTTGACTCTGTTTGAACTTCGGCAGTAGCGAAGGCTTGCTAACTTTTCGTTCAATTTTTTCATATCCTTATGCCACCTTTTTTTTGTCTCTAACTTCCCCAACACAACCGAAAAAAGCGTTACAAGGGGCTGGGGAGGGGGAAAATAACAGCACAACTGTGAAAGAATTTTGCAACCCCAAGGTACCGTACACCGTACAAAAGTCCGAAACAAGCGTGATGATTGTGTTTGAATCAATTTTTGTTGAGAAAATTGCTAGCAACAAACCGCATCGTACCGAAAAACGAGGGACACAAGAAAAAATAAGTCTACACAAAAAAAGAAAAAGAAATCATAGCAAATATTGGATGAGAATTGAAATGGGAAGCAAACAAAAAAATCCGGCCCAGGATACTGTTTTGTAAAAGCAACAGTATGCAGGCAATTGAGCTAGATTTTTTACGCAAGGCTCGGCTCGGAAGAATAATCCGAAAGGTGAGGAAAAAAAAGGAAAAAACCCCCCGTAGGACGCAAATTGCAAATTGAGGAAAATTCGCGGTACTTCATCATTCACCGTCCGGTGTAAATCGCGGCTATATTAAATTGGTGAAAGCGCGTGAAGGAAAAATGAATTGCCCTAGATAGGCCTGGTGGAATGTGGCTGCTGATGTGCGGCTGTACAAGATTTTTTTTTTTGCTTCCTTTCGCTTTTCTTCGGCCGCTACTAGAGCGAAACTAGTGGTAGCATTTGCAAAGAAAGGTGATAAACTTAGTTGGTGATTTTAGTGTTTGGTAGTGGCCCAAAATCTGAGAAAACTTGCCTGCCTTTTTTTTGCTCACCTTTCCCCCAAAACGGGGTGTTTTATTTTCTTCTCTATTTTCGCAGTGTTACTTAAGTTAGATTAAAGAAAACGTCAAAAATAACCGCGCTTGAAACTACATTTTCTTGCGCTAACACACACTAGCAGCCATTTGAAGGCAATTCTGTACAACATCACACAACCCTGTAAAGGGGATTCTCCCCCAAAAAAAAACAGGAGCACGACAGCAAACACAACCACGCGGCTACAAACGATGCTACATCCCGGATGGCGAGTTCTGGACAGTAATTGGGTCAACTATTCCAGGCAAGGCCGGTAACCCGGTTTTTGGATCACTTTAATGTTCAATCGATTGTTACAAGTTTACTGTTGAACGCACTAATACTACCAACTATACTACAAAGGTACCTTATCTATTTGGATTTTTTGCTTTAATATTTACATTACTTTATTCTGATTTAAAATTAACACTTGTTCTTAAATTAGGTTTCAATTTTTCCCAACACTCAATATCACATTTAATATTTATATTAAATTATTTCTTACAAAAAAATTAACTTTCATTAACTTGAAAAAAACAAATAGTCAGCCATCTTTTAAAAAAACACCTTTAAAAACGATAGGACTGTATACGCACGAACCTAACCGATCGGCAACATTGTGCCCTTATCACACACAAACACACACAAAACTCACACTTATACACACGTACACCCACCACGATCGCAGTACACAGGCCCAAGCGGAAGCACCAGCACGAAATCACGGCCCGCACGGCATATACACACGGAGGTCCGAAAGTGAAATCCACCCGTCGTCTAGTGGAGCAAACTTTTGACTGACACAATTCGCAGCCAAAGTTTAGCCCGCGACCGACCAGACCAGCCGAAAGACCTTAGCGAAACAGCGGAAGCTTTGCGTCTCCACCAATGGTACAGGGTGCGTCTGTTTTTTTTCTTCTGTCTCTCTCTCCTTCTGTTCTGCACTTTCCCTTAGTGGTAGTATCTCACTGGTGGTCGCTCACATCAGTATTAGTAAGACCCTGTTTCGTTTTTTTTTCCTTTTGCTACGATCTCAAACTACAAGTTGCCGTCCCACTGAACTTATCCTGTACGCCTACCCGACCGTAGGCACAATTCTTGCTGTGCCCTTATTCATTGCACCCTTCGAGCAAATGTAGACCCTTTATAGACAGGATTGATTAAGCACCCACACAGGTTGGGGGGGAAGGATGTGGGGTGTACCATGCGAGAATGAGACAGCCTATCGGAGGTCAATGGAGCACCGAATGAAGCGGCCAAAAGCAGAAACAGAAGACGCTATATAAAGGCAACACGGGGTTTTCCCCGCGTTGGCTGACTCTTGCTAGTAGTGGTGGGGAGAAAATCGAAGCCCACCATCGATGGAGCTCGCCGCTCGAAGGACGCAGACCCGTCGTCAGCGGTACCAACAGCCAAACATCGCCAACCCAGCCATCGATGAAAGGTGAAAAACCACCCGGAAGCCTTTGCCATTTGGTGGTAGTGGGAGGGGGGAAGTTGTGGGAGGGCGTGTAGTATTTCAAGGCAAATCGGTACACTTACCTGCCAACTGAGACGTGTCTGGTGGAGTACATTGGCACACAAGGCGGTAACCGATGAGTTACCCTGAAGGACTTAACTGCTAGCGAAAGGTGCATGCACGGTACACACGATACTTATACACACAGGTGTGACAGGATTGACACCGTACGTATCGGTACTGGTGCGTGTGGTTTTGATGTACACACTTGCCACACACCGTTATGCCAATGATTGAAAAGCGTCCTCTGAAGTCCTTCCCGCGTCCTACCCGACCACGTACGACCGGCACTATGGTGGTAAAGTAAACTAAACGGCAATGAGCTAAAGTTTTGCGAAAGAATTGGCCACACTCTCGTATTGCGGGTGTGACGAAGGAAAAATATTTGCATAATCTCATTCGCAACACCCGGTGTGCTGGAATCTGGTTACTGCGGCAAGGTTTTGTTGCAAAGCCAACATCCGTAGTAGTAGTGTTTAATGAAAACAACTTCCCCCCATCCCGCAAAGCAGACTGTTTCTTCCGAAATACTGAGCTGCCAATCTGAGCTGTCTTTTGCTCACTATTCCTGCCCTGAAGCTCACCCCAACAACCAACAAAAAAGGGGTGTTAAGGCTTTCGAGCTTTTTCGGGGAGATGGGGATGTAACGGGGGGTGAAGATTATGCTTTTTTGTATGCAAAGTAAAGAGATTTTCCCGTTTTTTCCGGCAAACGACGTGTAAATATGTTTGTGAAAATTACTTCAACGTAGTGTAAATAGCATTTTAATGCAGCCCCATTCTCATCTGTTGGGATAGCTTTGTTGCAGGTTGCTTGAGCCCATTCCAAAAAAAGGGGAAGTTTACATTCTTCACGAAGCTCCCCGACGAAGGTTTTCCTCTACCCCGTCCCGCCGTACTCACTTTCGGGGCAAATAAGCTTCGTCCAACTGGTCGCTGGTCAAGGCGCGTGAAAACGCGGTCAGTTGCGCGTCAGTTTGTTGGTCAGCTAAACCCAAACACTGGTAGCCAGGCAACTGTGGGGCGTTAGTGTGCGTTCCAAAAAGCTACAAGAAAATGCCCATGTTGACCACTTACACCAGTGCACCCTTAAGTGTTTTTGGGGAGGGTGGATGACGCCACATTCAGATGTAAGGTCTGACCATGAATTGTTTCCGACGTTTGGATCGGACGGTATGCCTCCAAACGGAAACCACCAACACATCAACCCTGGGCGATGAACGCTTAATGGGTGGGTTTGTTTTTTTTTCACCCATTGAAGGTGATGGAAAATAGAATAAATTATTGTCGCTTATCCTGGGCAGTGCGTTCGCTAGCAAAACGGCGCATGGTAGATAAATATAGCATCATGACGATGACCGAGTGTTTATTGTGCTAGCGAATGGCAAGCTTTCGTTTACTTGCGTTTATTTATTTTTAAAGTTGCGAGGAATAAATATTGATCAGCAAAACCCGGTGTGACCGTCATTATTAAAATGAGTGAGATGAAATGGAAAAGGAGAAAGACTTGAATGAAATCGAACACATGCATATGATATTGAAAACAAATAAATAGAGAAGAGTTTACATTGCTAAAAAAGAAAACATTAAAATTATAACCGATAGCATGAAATTTTGAGGCATAATTTTTAAAAATATTTTTTTTAATTTACCAAAAAAACAAAGTTCTTCTACATTCCTAACGATACTAACTTGATTATCAAATAACAAATCGAGTTAAATCTGGATTCAATCCACAAGCGTCGTAAGGAAGGATCTACAGTCAGCATTCACGAAGAAATTGATTTAAATTTTAAAGCATTTTCTTAAAGCTCAAGGTTTCAAGAGAAACTGGTGAAAATGTTAAATCAATATATCGATAAATGTCGAAGTTACAGAATAAAGAGTAAACATATCTCCAAAAACCCGCATTCAAAGTTTAATATTCAAACGGATTTTTCTTTAAATCAATTCCTAGCAAAACAGTACCCAGAAATTGTCTGGAAGCCTTTGTTCTATACCCGAAATAGGGCACATTTTTGGTTAAAAACCATTTGCCTAACTTTAAAGGTCTGTCATTTTGTTATAAACAAATAGTAATCAAAATTTGCTTTGTAATATATTAGAGTTATGTATCTTCTTTCAAAATATTTTTAAGTTTTTGGAGTCCAATGCTTTTAAACGAAACGATAGCAGGTACCGTAAACTAGATTTTTGCAATACTTCGAAGAAAGGCAGATAAAAACGTCGCTTATTGTATACAATATTATTACGCTTATTTTATTCAATATATTTTACTTTCTTTCATTTTTCTTTGAATATAACTATACATACATTCAAATAGACACGCTAGTCTTCTTATATATGAGAAAGTTTTGGTTTTGAAAATTCTTAAAAATGCTCTGTTTTTCACCGTCTGGGTTCATTGCTAGACACTACTGGACATCCATTTTTGGATGGTTAACTATTGAAACGACAATAGCTCTTAGGTTTTAAGAGAAAAAAATTCTCTAAGTTAAATATTTTTTAGTAGCAATACGCCGTAAAGCCGTTATAAATAAATTGAAAAATATAAGAAAAGATTTTTGGAAAATCGACTTAAAAAAAATTACCAAAAAAAATTACTATATTAATTTCAAATTCATTCTTTTATTCATTCATTTCAGTGTTAAATAAATTCCTATTTTGTAGAAACCATTTTGTAATCGAAACATTGTAGCTTTAAAAACAATTAAATTTCATTATTTAAAATTTTTATTTTTTGACGATCGAATTCCATTACATTCAATTCAATGAAAATACGCAATCGGTATGCTTAAATGACTCGCTTAACCAACCGGCAAGGCGTAACGAGACAGTTGTAATATGAACTTACAGTTTGTCGAAAACAATTGTCAGGAAAACAACCAAACAGGCACACATGCAACATTACACTTTGATCGAAATTATTCAATTCGATGGAAGTTTATACATAATGCTGGTGCAACTTACCACGAAAAATCCCGCACTGAACGACATTAACAGTATCTGGCTGCATTCTTCTACCTCATCGAAATGATGAGAAGAAAAAAACTACCAAACAATAATGATTATCAATTGTTACTTTTAATTGCTTTCCGAATCATTGCATATGATCGAACGTACTTTGCAATTATCTCCAATGGAGGTGTCATAGACCATGCAGGTTTGGGTGCAGGTGTTGCAGTTTTCCCAAGGACACACAATCACGCAACCCGATGAAAGACACCAATACTTTTCTGGTTGTGATTGAAATGGCATTTTACGAGTGCAATCGGTTTTATTGCACCACATTGATATCAGTTGACCTTCCCTTTTTTTTTGCTTGCTAGAAACAATAAAAGTGCAGTTCCCGCTTAAACATCCTATATTCACTTACAAACCTTTACAGATTGAATTAAGGATAATTTAGGTAAGCTATTTTATAGGATTATGTGATTGTGCTTGGTAAAACACAAATGCCCACACAGTGCGGCTACAATCGAAACCCATCATGGATACAGATATTTTGTTCGTAGTGAAACCCTTTCGAGGACAAAACCCACAAACCACTAGTAGCAGTTTCGGGTTTTTTTTTCTTTTTTGGGAGGGAGAAATCTGCATCCCATCATTGTGTGTTTTGGATGCATCCTATTTGCATGCCGCATTTGATAAATATTTCAGTCGGATGAATCTAAACTGCATGCCAAGCATTCAACCGTACCTTCTTTTGAATGCCATCGTGACGCTTCCCGCCCTACATGCATCGGTTGAATCCGATGCTGAACCCAATGAAATATGTTACAAGGCTGTACATTAATCTCCCACTACAGCCTCGAAACCTCGGTTCCGAGAGCAACACAGACCTCCACTCCCACCCGGGGACAGTCGTCTAATGTCCTTCCGGTTCGCCTTGGGACATTGTGCTTTTTCGGAAAATTATTCCTACTACCACTACTGCCAATGAAGTGACCCAATGTTTAACGAACGATAAAATAAATATCCGATCGCAGAGATTCAACAGTGTCGTTGTACCCGTGCCAGAAATTGGGCAAAACCGAAAGGCCCATGTCGTACTGTGTGACGGTACGGTCGGGTTGAGATGATAGTTCACTCCTTCACCGGTTTTTGGGGCTGCTTTCGGAAATCGAAATAGAAGGTAGACTCCCGTTGGTCCTTCAGTGCCCGATTCAGGTTGAGGTCGAACGGATACCCGAACGGATACGGACGGGCAGCAGGAAGCAGGAACGGAAACCACGCCATTGGTGGTGAGTGTTTCCGATCTGACCACCAGTTTTGTGCTAACTGCCAGTAATGTCTACAGCACGAAGAAAAGTAATGCTTCCCAGTGCTAGGAAACAGTAAACGATGGTTGTGAAATTTAATCCAACGTGAGCTTTCGTTTTATTACGTTTGAGAATAGAATAAAAGACATTTTTGTTTTGATTTTATATTTAAAAAAATAAATATTAAATAATCAACTTTAATCGATTACTTTCCAATCACTTTCGCGACAATTTATTTACTTTCTTAAGAAATTGCAACATCTCAAAGAAAACATCTCCTCCACAAACTATCCTTCTGAACTTTGAACAACTAGGTGGCAAATAGTTTCAATAATGTTGGCCATTTTTATTTCTGTTGCTTCTGCTTTTTTCCCCTCCCCAATTCATTTACCCACTCCATGAGCACTCAGCACAACAACGACCGAAGAAAGGTGGTTCTGTCGTTGATTGAAAAAAATATATACCAAAAATAAACGAAATAACAGAACCTCCTGCTCCTCCAGGAAAGGTGGAATAAATTTGGTCGTTTCGATTTGGGAAGTAATTTTTCTCCTATTATCTACGGAGAAAGAGGAAGAGCAACCAGTTATCTTTTTTCTCTCTTTTAGGCTGTTTTATGCTATCTACTCTTTCCCCTTTCAAGCAAACAATCCAGCGCTCGAACCGTGGCTCGTGAATCTCGCAACGTGCTAATGATGGCCTTGTAAATCGTTTACGCCGAAAATGATAGCTAGCAAAACGTGCCAAGGTTTCAGGTACCGGTTTCATTGAATTTTATCAATGAGGAAGGGTGTAAATGGGAGAAGAGGTACATGGATGTTAGCCTGGGTTAGTTACTCAACGAGCCGATGCGCAAAATTGAATACCGTGTCAGCATGAGCGCTAATTCTAGCAAAATCCCCAACGATAAACGATGAGCGGATGAGATATGTTTGGACGGTGTTTTTCGTTGCCGTGGAGGTTTTGTGGAATTTCAGCATAATAAACTAATTTCTCGTACCTCGTCCCTTTAATCAGCTTGAATACAAATGAATTTTCTTAAAAATGAAAATGGCGAAATAATCTTCCCTGAAAAATGTCCGAAAATTGGTACGTATTGCGTAGTTAAAAAATAAAATAAACTCAATTATATTATTTTCTAACCATATCAAATTATGAAAGTATTAAAATTGTACCTTTCCCAAAACGTACATTAAATTAGGCAAAACGATAAATGCTTAATGCTATTCGCACGTTTTGCGAAAACTTTCACCACGCACACTCGCGAAAGTGGATTTGGTTTTTTTTTACACGAACTAGCAATAAAATGATTAATCACCACAATTTTTCATTTCAGCAAAATATTTGCCTTACGCCCATGAGGAGCGTTTCCCACCATTCCATCCCTTCCAATCCCCCAAAAAGTGGAGGGTGATTCTATCTCTTTTTTCCTCTCCTTTTTACGGGGTGCTCCCAATGTCACACAAATGATGAATGGGATTCCGCTGCAGTAAAGCACTGACCCTCCCGCAAACGACCAAGACCCTTATCCACTTCCGGCAAATGGGATGCTTCGGTTCAGGTTTAATAAATATTGCCCAATACCTACCAGACGTCCGGGGATGTACCCAACTGGCACTTGTTTGATTTTTAACCCAAAAATTATATCGATTTCGACCGGTTCGCATAAAACCGGTCGCGCGGGGTTTGACCATTAGGCGGAAAGGGGAAAACAAGGGAATCGTTGCAAAAATGTCAAGGCCAGTCAAAGTCATTCATCATACGGAGTAGCTGATGAAAAGAAGATTGCCTGACGACGTACCCAAGCAAAACATTAAATCCCTTCACAATCCTTACCTCATCTACCAGATGTGCAGTACGATAATTTTTGTAACGATGGCTTAAAGATAAGGAACTGGGATTTGTACTTTCAAGAATAAGGAGAAGCATATTCCGTTCTAAACATCATGACCCTACTCACCATGAGCTTTTGAAAGTTTAAATTTTATAAATTACTTAGCCTACTATGCTACTGTCCACGATGCTGGAATGATATATATTTTTATGGACCCATTCAAGGACTACGCTTCATTAGATAGCATCACACCAACGCCCTCGTGTTTTCAGTTTTCGACACCATTACCAAAGGTCGAACACCCTCCCCCCTCCACCCGTCTAACCACCCCGTCTAACCATGTACGGTGTATACAGCATTGACCCAATTCTCTACCATCGTCTTACCTCGTCGGGCTGCCCATAAAAATGCCGACACGGATGTCGGTCCGAGCGTCGTTGGCATCTGGCATGGCAGGAAAACATAATTGACCATATTCCCTTCCGTTCACCCGAGTGGTGATGGTTTTCCTTCGCATCCAAAGTCCGAATCCGAAACCAAACTGGGACCGGGGTAAGAGAAACAAGGGGGTAAGAAAACTCATGAACGGAAAGGTAATTTGAATGTTTCCGTTCATCATTTTATTTCCTTCCATCTTATGCTGGTAGGGGTATATACAGCCCCTCGGTATGGCGTGTGATTTGCTGCTTCCTTTCCCTTCAAGTCAAGAGCAACTCGAACTTTGGTGAGAAAATTCCTTTCCTTAAAAAAAGGACCCATCCCCTAGGGAAGGAAGAAAGTGTTACACCTTCGCGCATGATTATCATCTTTATAATGCTTGGGTCAGCTAAAAAGAATAACCTAGACACTGGGTGGGTGCCCTGCCTTGATTCTCTGGTGCGAAGGTCAATTATGCTGTCACATGCGAGTCCTAGATCAAGCTCCCCGCGGCGTACCGCATCCCGACCGACGGTTCGTTAGGCTTGAAAAAGATGAATGGGTGTAGCACCGACGTTTTGCCTTTTACCATCCACGGAAGGTTATTCTTGTTATTATGGTTCAATTTTCTTGCAACGAACCAACCAAGGCCAAACGCTCTAGATTCACAATTCCTGTGGAAATCCCGTTTGTCTAAGCTCCACCAGCTTCATCATCACATTAAGTTCGCTTGAGATTTTAATGCATTTAACATGCAACATCAACTCACCTCACGGGTGAAAAGAAAAATAGTGATTAACACGGCAAAGCCAACCGAACGTACCGAACGGCACGTTGTACGATGATCTCACGCACGATGCATCAATCGTCCACGTCTCGCTACTATCACTGAGCGTCTTAAATGCCTTTCGCTAAAGCTCTTCACGTAGGCATCAGCAAACATGCTGACCCGCCTGGCCACGTGAGTTCGTGCTCGTTCGCTATGCAGCAATTCTACGCTCGTTTCGTTGTACGCTGCCTAGGACATATGCGTCCAGATGACAGAAATGCATACCTCGAAGAATGGTTCGAGATTTCAAACATCAATCGACGTGGTACGTGGTGAGCTATAATTCCTCGCTGGGAATTTCAGATTTTTTTCCAAGGCAAGGTTCAAAGGTGAATCGTCGATTGATTGCAAAACGAAAAATTGAGAATTTTCATCTCGTCAGCAAGAATTAGCAAAGACTCGTCCAGTAAAATATTCCCGGTATAGTTAACGAATATCCTATCACAATGATCGGGTATCTGAATAACGAAAAAAAGAGAAAAAGAAACAGCACACACTATCGATGAACTATCAGGTCCGGAAACATGTCCTACTGACAGCTTTCCCGGCCCTGTTTTTTTGTGCGTAAAGCAACAGCTTCAGCGAAAAACACTACAGAGCAGACCGAATTCAAGGTTAACCGTGCACAATTGAGCCAGTCAGTCAGTGTGGTCGGGGTGGGATGCAATCGTTCATTCATTCCGATTCCGTTAAAACCTTGCCTCACTTCCTCAGCTTCCTGCCGCGATGGTACCGACGATCTATTATTACTACGTTATCTCAACACAACCACATTTGCCCGCTAGCATTTTATCACGGGCATTTCCGCTCACAGTCATAAATCAAACAGGTTGGACCGTTCATTCTCCCTCTCGTTTTTCCGTAGCACCATCCCACCCGTCCTGGATGTCATTCTGGTCAAGGTTCTGTTGAAATCGAAATTTCCACGTCCCATTCCCGCATGTCTGTTTTTATTTTTTGTCAATAAAAAGCTTTGCCTGAGCTTTGCTGAAACATTCCAATTGCTGGAAATGAAATGGTATTCTGGGTTAGAGGGACATCATTTTTTTTAGCCATTGGATCAGAGTGATTTTTATTGTCGTTTACTAGTACCACCACAAAAGCGGAGGTGACATCTGACTGGGTTGGAATCTCAACCGATGTATGTGAAGCTTCAGTGAAAGGGACACAAGGTAGAAACGAGACGGAAATCCTTCATCAACCATTATCGATAGAATGTAAGCAAATGTCCAAGGACATTACTGTTGAATTGCGAAGTGATGCTTTAAACTTTGTTTCTTCTAAATGATGAAAGCTGGGAAAAATTAAAAAATTGAACAATGAATTTTAAATTTGATTCCTACAACAAACCATTATTTCATCGACTCATAAGCGGATTATAAAATTCACCATGTTTTATACTTTTGCAGTGTTAAGCATTTGTTAATATTTATAGTAATCGGATTTCATTTGCAGTGTTAAGCATTTGTTAATATTTGTCGTAATCGGATTTCATTAAATTTTAAAATAGGGTATATTGCACAGTTGATGCTTGGATGGATGAAAAGCCTACAAGAATCGGTATTGAATAAATTTCAACAATTCGTTGGATTCGTACTCTATTTTTTAACATTAATTGGTGAAACCTTCAACATTTAGCCTTGAATAAGCCAGCAACTATTGATGATATACAAGCTTTAAATATATATGAATTAAACGATGGATTAAACATATTTGTATGTGTCTTTATAAGTTTTCCTTCTCGGAGGCCCTAAGGGGAATGGTAATTGGAACTAGAGATGTGCAAAGTGAGTAAGAGTGAGATAGTGAGCTGAAACGTTGTATTGAACGAGTTTCGTTCACTCACCACGAGGAGTTTTAGCGACTCTTTTTTCCCTTACTCATTTCTATAGATTTAAAAAAAAAATATTACTTTTTATTTTTTATTTAAAGCATTGTTTGAATAAAAAGAAACTTATTTCAACAAATTCGCATTAAAATACATCAATTTATAAAATTTTGCTAAATTTCTCCAAAAAAAAGGTAAGGCTATAGCCTTAGAAAGTTTTTAAATTTTTAGATTTTATTTTATTTTTTTTATTATTATTATTTTTTTTATTAGGCACGGCCCCCAAGCATTATTTTGCGCCGCTTGCCAGAACCATTTGGTTTGGTACTTGAGATCGGGACCCCTTCAAGCCGGTGACCCCACGTGGCCGGTTAGACCGATTATAGGAAAATCCGCCTCTGGTCAGGACAAAGAACTCAGAATGTTCACTTGACAGCTGCTTAGGTTGTTGAATTATTAAGAAGGACAGCAATTTAACTGGTTACAACAGTTAACAATTAATTGCTTATTATTCGCCATTCACTAGGTAAACAATAATTTTAATGAAAAATGTAAAATAAATCCATTTACAGTGTAAAACGCTTACAAGAGTAAGGAAGAAGCAATACCTACAGACTAAAATGGTGTTTTATAAAAAAAAGTCTTTCAAAAGCTTAAGTCAGACGATGGACTTGATAAAAGGAGGTATTAAAATTGTTGTCGAATTCATTTTCAACTATTAACACCAATAATGATTACTTGTTTATCACCTAAAAAAAAACACAAAATATCACCATATCAAATAAATTATTCCAACCCAAAAAGGGGCTCAATATAAACCCAAAAATATTCATTTCTGGCAAATCAAATTTCACCAATAAATATCATCTTCAAACTCTATGATCTTGTGTGATATATGCTGTCTGCTTTCTGTTATCATCTCATCTCGTACACAACAACACTGCAAATAATTCCTTTAATGTTAAATTCATGTTATAATTATCACCCCGTTTCATTAGCACCAGTAACAGCGCACAAACATTCCGCACTTATCTTCATTTCAGACATTTAAGCCATCAGCTGAAAGCTTTAAGCTGCAGAGTATTTTCCCTTTTTACCAGTGATTTTTAGTGTTGCATTACTTCTGTGTGTGTGTGTGTGGGGGGGGGGGGAAGTGTTTCATCACAAGGGAGATGATGACGAGAGAAAAAAGGGGATGCTTTCCGTTCGTCACGGGATGTTGAGCTACGGGACTGTCGGCTGTACTGTACCAACCCTTCAGTCGCTATCCTTCGTTTCCTATGATAATTGCTTAATTTCCACCGGATGGGGTCCTCGTTTTTCCTAACCATTCTAACAAAAAACAAAAATAATACCCTTCATGTTAGATTATTGTGGGCTTCTTCTTTTTTTTCCTCTCTCCCTCTGTAAGGGATGAAAAGGAGGTTTTCATCTATTTTATATTCTGTGTTTTAGTTAAAGGATAGCATAAGTAGAAAATAAAAAATAAGTAAAACCAAAAAAACCAACAACACCCTGCTATTAAAAACATGCAAATAGCTCCACCATCCCAGTTGCCAGCAATGTTTTACCCAAAAACAGCTTTAAAAAACATTTCATCATGTGACACACACATCATGCGATAAAATACGACGATAAGGGTATTGCCATTCCGTTCCCATCACGCTGGAGATGGAGAAATAACAATTTTATAATCACTTCGTCTACCGCACAGCACCCACATTCCGGCACACACACATTCCGTATCGCATGACAAACGCAACATGTTCCGGTGTTCCCGGACGGTACCAGTTCGAAAGGTTCGACCTCATACGACTTCCGAAAACGCGTTGGATAGGTCATAAAACAAACGCCTGTAAGCGCACCGCAACCCAGTGTATCCGGCCAGCAAAAGGAGCAGGACGTGGGTGATCCTTCTTCAGTCACTCACGCACGCAATACCGGAAGTGACAATGAGAGCAAAATGTTCCGATTCATTCGTTCCCACACTTGAAAGTGTGGTGTAAATTGAGGCGTACAATGATGTGTTTTTTTTCCTCCCTGTCTTCATTGTCCTTTTTCTGTCTTCATCCTCAATTTTTTACCGGTTTTGATAAATGGTTCCAACTTTTATGCATTTAACCACACACACGCACACACACACGCACATGCCCGATGTACAGTGGCAAATGGGGTTGTAAATGAAACGAGCGTTCGAGTGGAAAACCACCCATCGCCGGTGATCCCGTGCGATAGGCGGATGTGTTTTTTTTTTGGTTCGCTCCTCCGGGGCACTGGCCATGATGTGAGAAGCCGTAAAGGTAATCGTAAAAGATTGCCAAATGATGATGCCGGGTGTCGATTTGTCTTTATTGCTTACCGGGCTAACGGTAACACTCGATCATATATATATATATATACGGATGGAAATTTGATTTTGTTTCCACACGCAATGTCGGGTGTGGTGAATAAGGTTAGATTCCCTTCCTTAAAAGGGGAAGGTGTGGGGGAAGGACATTTTTCTTAAAAATACCTCTCCTCACCATCTCTTCTTCTACAATTCCTTCTACGCATTCCGTTTAATCGCTACCTTGTATCGTAAACGGTACATTTATGATATGCCGCCCACCTCCCTGGTTAGACCTTGCAGCCCGAAAATGTGTTTCCATTCCGTCCGTGTGAACATGCGAATGGCAGTGAACAATTGTCGATTGTCGGCCCAAGGTATGATGTACAGCGAGAACGTCTCGAAATGAGATTTAAATTGAAGAATCTTATGAATTGAATGACAACACTCGGCAATAACATATATCGCTGTGTGGAGCTACAAATTAAAATTTTTACCATAAACTTAAGCTCACAAAAAAAAACAAAGAAGACTAGACTGGATATTAATTCATTTAAGATGGGTGTTAAACCCGATTACAGCACATTTGCTGAATGTTGGGCGCTAAAAGTGTTATCAGCTTTTATCCATTAAAGTGTATTTTGCGAACATAACTCTAACGATACGATTCCAGAAATTTGATGAAACGAAATAATGATCAACCAATTTGTTAGTATTTTTACCACCCAGCACTAACTTTTCGGCGTACATTATTAGTAATTTGGAATTTTATTTTAAGTAGCAAAGTGTCTCATATTCCAGCTTGTTAGTTTCGGTGCTATTTTCTACTTACCCGATACAAACGCTGCGGACTGTGGTACATGTTGGAGGAGTCGGTGCGAAGGGTGTGCTGTTCGTCAAAATAATTAAAATCCCTTTTTCACTCGGTTCCAGCGAAAAGCATTAAAAAAGCTTCTAAATTTTAATTCACTGAACTGTCACTCGGTGTTGCGTTTTGTAGCAAGTAATCCATGCACCTTTTTTTGTTAACATCACAAACTGTTGCCACTGTACATTACGTTTTTTTATGTTCCGTTTAATTAATGATACGAATTTCCACTAGCATAAACAGTACAATCGAGTTTTTTAGAGTGAACTGATCTGCGAAACTTCGCAAAACAGCTGCGAGAATTTGCTATTAACAACACATCATTCTGTAAAGCTGTGCACATGGGACTAGACACCAGCGATTAGACACGTGTCCTGTGCACTGGGACTCACAGGGACTGAAGTTGGCCCGACCCGGTCAGCGTCCTGATTAAAACTAAACTGCCACTGTGGCCGAGATCGACAAGTTGCTAGTTCGGCCCTCTTTCCATCACCTGGCTAAAAAACGGACCCAAAGCCATGTAATATGAGTTTGCTCTTGAAACATGAAATCATGATCAAGCGTACACACACAACCGCAGGGGGCGCGCGCACACTTTACAGCTAACCAAAAAAAATCCCTGTCGATCCGCCACGTGTTGAAAGGGTACGAATAGTTTCCAAAACAACCATCACACCCAACAGTAGCCACACGACACCAGCCAACAAGCGCGTGCTGACCAATCCCTTATAGCACAAACCTTCGCTGGAGGTCAATCCGTTGGGTGCGGTTTTCTGGTGGCACTCGTTCGCTACTGTATCGGCCTCAAGGATAATTGCATTTCTTATTTACTTTAACACCCGCTCGAAGACGTTACGCGAGAGAGGTTGTAGAATTCGTCGTAAAGAACAAGAACGCGGGAGGCGTACTGTTCTAGCGGCCACACTATGAGACGCAATCGAAGAAAAAGATTAATTCCTTTTTTTATAAACAATAAGGCTCGTATAAGGTGGAAATTAAATAAATATAACAATTAAAAAAATGTGCGTAAAACTATAATTAATTTTAAAGCTTTATTTTTTATTTAACACTAGAACTACCAAGCGTTTTAAGCGTTTTTCGTTCGTGGTTAGTTTTTAAACAATTTCGAATAATTAAAATATATTTTATTATTTATTGGAGTTCATTACTTACAAAAATATATATAAAACTCATGTCTCATGTTTAGGATTGTTTAACCGCAAAAAAAATGTGATGAAAATGAAGCGTTTTAAGTAGAAATTACTAATTCGGTAGTTCTAGTGTTAATTAAATAACTAGTTAAATAAATTATAAAAGAAGTATTACTACTTAATTAAGCCTTTAAGTAACACTTTAATATACAAATTTCTAGTTCGCATTCGACCCACTGTTCACATCGTTAGACCACTGGTCAGCTAAACACACCAACCAACACACATCGAATTCGTACCAGTCTCGTACCCGTATTGTAGGAATTACCCTTTTTTCTCACCCCCCCACAAACACCCCTACGAAACCCTTTGTCCCTTGACCGAATGGGTTGAATTCACGGTTACACGTGGGTAACACTGAAACCATTAAACGAGAGAGACCTTCCTTGCACACACGTCATGCCTGCCAGCACGCATCCTCTCGCACCAGAACATGTCCGAGCACTGTTACAACATGCCGCAAAATCAAGGATAACGCCTGTGCCCATACCTTGGATGACCCCATCGTCGAGTCGAACGGTCCGCGCGATTGGGTCACTTGGGTCGCTGTGTTGCTCCATCTTCACCCCCACCTCCCCCAACCCCCTTTTCGGTTTCGCGTTTCGGAGCAACAAATAATGTGACCATAACTCAAAATGAATCACCATTTATATTCCGTGTATCCTTGATAAGACGAAGGTTTATCGGTTTAACTGCCTTTTGACTGCTGAGCCATCGCGCCCAGGAAAAAGTGCCCACATGGAAATTGGGGGTGAGGTCCTCTTTCGTGTGAGTAGGGGGTTTCTTATTCTTCTTCTTCTTCTCGTCACATCCGGTTACTGCCGCTGAAGCTTACGATTACCGGCAGTGCCCCAGGGAGTCCGTGCACACATCCACATTTCGGGCCGGAAAAACGATGTTCAGCCCCCTTTCGAGACTGCGACATTCAAGCGGTAGTCCCTCTTGGTGTGTATGTGTGCAACGCAGACGATGAAATAAATTAAAATTACTCGCCTTAAACTCGCACCAACCGACGGCAATTCCTTACCCAAAAACCCAAGGCGGATGTAACGCGCGTTTACCCAATTCGTTGGCCATCTTCATGGTCCGCTGTGTACGTGTTTTTTTTTTTTTGTTGTTGCTCCTACTCCAGGATACTACACCGGGCACATGTCAAAGAGAGCGGGAGGAAAATCCAACGTCCAACGCGGATGCGGACACATTTTTGAGGCACCCCGTGAAGGTGAGAAAATTAGCAGCTTTTTAAATGCAAACAAATTAATCACTCTCGAGTGCGGCATGATTTATTCGATTTAACCGGTATCACGCGCCGCTTCGTGAATGACTTCCCTTTCCATCTTTCCTCCTTCATTCTTCCCTATGTGTTCCTCCCTTCTTTTGGGGTAAAGGAATGCAGCGCCCGAAATGTTTCACCGTGATAAATGTATCGTTTTGGTGAGGAAAATGTTTCTACTTTTTCACAGCAACTTTTCCAACACACAACCACTATATACAAGCGTCTGTCCTTTCTGTCTATCTCTCTCTCTCTCATGCTCTTTTTTTGCCTTTCCAATCTGTGCCAGTATTTGTTTCCTTAGTGCCAGACACAGGTAGTGCGACAGGTTGACGAAAGGGACGTCAGTGTCTGGATCGGATTTTATACTCCACCATGAAGTGTACGAGGATTGTTGATTTTTTTTTTAATCTTTTTTTTGCTGTTACTTACATCCAGTGAAAACATCATCCAAAAAAGGGAAGTTGCTTTCGGTTTGCCTACGGATGTAGGATAACTTGTCAGCAATGGAAATGACACTGGCGCATCAGACTGACAGACGCCGGAAAGAGGATACAATTAATTTTGGTATTTTTCATTTTTCCCTCAACATCATCTTACCTCGGAAACCACCTCGAGTACGAGTACGAGTCCTTAATTTAGCATTTCATGTAAGTGGGATACCACATTCATATAGGTTTGCACAATTTCAAGTGGAAATGTAGCTTGTTGTATGGATTTTTACATAGAAGCTTATGCGCATGAAATCCACCATCTGAGATGAATTAAGTTTTTAATTTAATATTTATTTAAAATTGTGTCAGAAGATCCAGTTTGAAATCCTCTATAAAATAAAGTTACAGTGTAACGCCGACTATCCGTGCTCATGGAGACTTAGCCCTTGCCGGATAAACGAATATCACGGATAGTAGGCTCAACTCTTTTTATTGATAAATATTAGTGTTTAGTGTGTAATGGATGAACTTTCTTTCTAAAGCAAAATGTTAATTTGCTTAGTTATACCTTGAAAAATAAATCTGTTCTAATTCGTCGAACTTGAGCAAATTGTTTCATTCCCTATTAAGGCTTTTATTTATTGCCATCGTCGGTTTTGCGGTTAATATGTCTATTCCCCTTTGGAATTGTCTATTCCGAGCTGCACGGATAATGAGACAACCGGATAACAAGTACCCGAATAACCGGTGCTCCACTGTATTTAGTTGCTTAAAAAGCAATGCAAATAAAAAATCATATTTAATAATAAAATCTCTTCTCAAACCAAACTTTCTCCCAAAAATACCTTACCGACTGGAGCTCTAATAAAGATGATAATTAAAATCTCATATGCACAAACTTTTAACCACCTTTTTCTTACGTTCATGAGCAACATAAAGTAGGACCATTTCAATCATGCCCTCTAATTTATAGCCATCACTAAAGTAAACGACAAACGGCTGACAAAACTTCACTCAAACCAACCCCAAAAAACACCGACATACGACACAGTGGCGAGGGTCAGGGTAAGCTTTTCTTAACTTTAATTACCAAATCTACCATCCCACAAAACAAAACAAAAAAGAGGGTAAATTTAACCGAAAAGTGTGCCATCGGCCGGCCATCATTACTCCTCACCGAGGGTCATGCACATAAACTTATGACGATCGTGCACCATATTACGTCCTGTCGGAAGCATCCGGCGCTTATTATTGCACTTCACCTACACGCCCTGACTGGGGTAGGAAAATGTTGGGAAAACCCCAGTCTAAACATAGGGCTGAGTTCCATCTATCCACCAAACCGGACCGAATAGTGTCGATCGGAGCACAGAAATATAATCACATTGTCAAAGAGGTAATCCAGAACTGGGTTAAGGACACCGTCGCCATCATCAACCCGCGACCTTAAAGGTTATGTTTACTTTCTTTTTTTTCTCTTCTTCTTCAATCGTCTGGAGTTATGGTGAGAGAAAGCGCGAACCTTTATTCTACGCGGGCAACAGTCGAGAACTTCTTATTTGCTCGTATCGTATCGCTCAAGAAAATTCACCAAGCGATGTGTTAATCTCTTATGCAACAACGACGATTACAATCGGTAGCGATAAGAGGTGAGGAACAAATGAATTGCCTTTCCTTTTTACCTAGCATTCATTGCTTGGGTTTTTTTCTTTCTTTCTCATCCCAACTGCTTCTTGTTTCTCGTGTTCTCATCACTCCAGTTTTGTGTTGTGTGATATTCATTAGCGAACCAAACCGAACATCATTTCCTACCATTCGTCTAGTGACCACAACCCATCTCCGGTTTTGCATTAGCTCTGACCCAGTAGAATGGCATAACGATTTCGGAAACAACACCACCACCACCATCACCATCACCACGTCTAAGCAGGTCAAGTTTACATTTCGACGATTCTCAGCGCTACCGTGCAGCCATTGTGATTGTGAGCTTAAAAGCTCATGAATATATGCAACGCGTTTGCCGCGACGGACATTCGCGCGATAGTCGAAATTGTTCCTTTTTGGTCGAGTGGGTCTATCTAGCTGTTGCAAGGGACAGCACAACGACATGACAGTGAGCAAAACGGAATAGATTTCTTATCGTTAACATTGTCGTCTTCTTCGCCCTGTCCTGTCTCTCGTTACGCTGAAAAGCTTTGTAACCGGTCACGGTCAACGGAAGTCGATGAGTGTGTTGTTTGAATTTCGTCCGCCACCATAATCACATGGCCAGTAGGCATGATGATGATATTTGACACGCCTTTACCTACAACCAAAAAAAACTTTTATTTCTTTAGAAGCAAAAGTTTCAAAAAAAAGACGCCTTGTAGACAGGTGGCTTTGCACGCCACCTTAGTTCAAGGTTTTTTCCCACAACACCAACAGTACTAACTTCCTTCCTGTTGCCTCGTTAAAGCTACTGGCATTACTTCAAATCGTTCCCAATTATGACAACTCCAAAAGTTGATTTATCATATTGTTCAACACAATCATCTTTTAACAACATTCAAAAGCAACTCGCACCAGACACGTTACTTGGCAGACCTGGGTGAACCGAGTAATTGGGTCAATGTTAAACAAAAAAAAACCTGAAACAACCCCTCCGAATGTCTTACTATTGGCCTTTGTATGCCTTCCGCGAATAGAGAAGTCTTTACAGTACCGGCCGTTTACTTTCTTCCCTGTTTTTTTTCCGTGCCATTTCCTAGTGGCAGATCCATTTATTAAGATTGCCACTTGTTTTATAAGCTGCTGCAAGCAGCCATGGAAGAGTAAGTTTCAATGTGCTAACGGTGAACACGCGCGACATAACCCTTAGCCGTTTCCGCCCTTTTTGTTTTACCCTCCATTTTCACCCTCCGCAAGTAATGGGCTACGTGGCTAACAGTGCAATTTCTCTTCAATGGACACATAAACACACACACACACACAATTTCCCCCCCAAACGGTGTTTAATGCTTTCGATTCGGAATGTGCTTCGAGAATGCTAATCCTGTCACGATCAGGAAGTTTCGTCCCCATCAGTAGTTTGGGGGCTTCCGAAATTTTCCTAACAATAGTGCCCTGCCAAACGATGGCGTGAATGGATGACATTAACATTGAGAAACGCTCAGCCGCATTCGCATATCGGGCAACCATTTTCGGTGGTTCGATACAATGAGATACACGGAATCAGGGAAGCCAGAAAGCCCAAAATGTGAAGTGTTGAAAAGCATTCAAACAATTAAACTACAAGTTAAACGATTTTTTTATGCTTTATACTTGATGCGATTTCGAGCAACAATCACGTTTTGGTGCGGGAAATGTTCTTAACTCAATTTAATACTTCCTAAAACTCCAACATAAAACATTAACAACAAATTTGAATTCCTTTCAATTACATGTCGTTTTTTTATAGCTTTGACCTCCCGTATGCTTTACTTATGCTCGTTAAACGAAGATCGAAAGCGAGTTCGTAGCTGGTCATAAAACGACAAATTTGATCGATACACAACCTGTTGAGCAAATTGTTATTCTCTTCCTTCCCTTTTTATCCCTTTGGAACAGCTGTGCCACAGTCCAAAAAATCTTAACCCATGCACGAGGTTTACATGAACCGGCAGGGAGGCCTCTTGGTCTAGCCTCTTGACGGCTTGGCTCGTTCGTAAGCCTCCCGTAGCGCAAATACAACGGCAAAATGAATCGTAAATTTAATCACCTCCGTCGTTGTCGTTACCCGCAACTCGCCTCGTTTTTGTGGTATTTTTATGGTGATTTTTTCGCAATCATTCGCTTATTTTCCGCATTATGTTGTGCGAATAAGGATGATCGTTTTTCCCGTCGCGAAACAAAATAAGAAATCAATTCACTACTTGGAAAGCAGCTGTTCCGAAAGTCAACACGAAAGTGAATGATAAGTATTACGAATATTATAAAGGTGTACAAATGAGTATTTTTGGCTTGTTTTTTCACCTTATACGTACATGAAACAAGTGGAAAATTATATCAATACGGCCAGGCCGTTCTATCTGAACAAAAAAAATACAAAAATAAAGACACATATGTACAAACGCTTAACTTACACCAGGCGTCTCCATCGATCGCCATACCAACGAGCTTTGTGCTTTACACTAGAGACGAGAATAACAACTCTTTTTAGTGAATCAACTCAGAGTTAATGAGTCGTTATTAGGAGTCAGCTCGTTTAACGATTCATTTCGGAGTCATAAAAAACCCGGCATAAATCTCCTAAGACTATAGCCTTACCTTTTTTTGAGTAATTCAATTTTGAAGTTTGTAATTTTGAAGTAATTTTGAGTAATTTTGTTGAAATAAGTTTCTTTTAACTCAAATAAAGCTTTAAATGAAAAAAAAAATTAAAATAAAATAAATAAAAAAAATTAAAAATTTGAAAATTTTCTAAGGCTATAGCTTTAGTTTTTTTTTTGGGAAATTTTGCAAAATTTAAAAAATTGATTTATTTTAATGCGAAATGGTTGAAAATAAGTGCCTTTTCACTCAAATAAAGCTTTAAATAAAAAAATAATAAAAAGAACTTAAAAAAACTAAAAAATTGAAAATTTCCTAAGGCTATAGCCTTATTTTCGTTTCAACTCACGTATTTACTCTTTCTACAACTCGACTCACCACGGTTACATGCTTACACTCATGAGTGAGTAAGTGAAAAAGGAGTCGCTAAAACTCCTCGTGGTGAGTGAACGAAACTCGTTCAATACAACGTTTCAGCTCACTATCTCACTCTTACTCACTTTGCACATCTCTACTTTACACCCAGGCACCAGATTGGCGGTAGCTAAGAGTAAAACCATGCTCACCATCAGTCAGCATCGAAATAATCACCTTCCAGTACGTTACCCTTGGCACAAGTTTGTAATGATTGTTTCAAAGGCGGGAAATTTATCCATACACGCACTGATGTACCGCAGATAAGCGTACATTTTTTTATAACGCAATACTCTAACTCTTTTTTATTTAAAAAAAACATAATTCAACTCTCTAAATCAATTAGCTAAGAAATTAATTCCAACTGCAAGAAGCATTATAATACAAATTTCCATCGCACTCCCATCACGTGCATACAGAAACTTTTCCTCACATACTGTCGATACAATTACTCTGTGGGAAAAGCACACACCACTGAATGCGGCGAAGGTAAGCAGAACAAATGATGTGTAAAAATAAATTACCTTCAAAGTTACCACACTTACACACACACACACACACATACCTAAGCGTGTAATGAAAAAGCTCCCGGATCTATACTGACATTCGACACGGAACGCGCCTTCCATAAGGCAAGCGCGATCAGTACGAGTACTTTGGCTGCAGGCATACATTTTTCACTGCTTTCCCACACCGTAATGAACAACAGTTTGGGTTTGCGTTACGAGACTAACTACAGAAAAAAAGCCAGGAAAAAACCACCAAAAAAATAAATAAATATCGGAATGTAAAGATATGAACGAATTGCACTGCACCAACCGGTCCCAAATATACGACCAATCGGGTGTTTTTTTTTTGTTTTCCACCCCACCAATTTTTTCTGGTTGTTATTTGTTGTTGTTGTTGGCAGGGTGTGTGTGTAACAGGCCTTCATCAGATTTTTTCGCTGATTGAAGTCTTTCCTCGTCGTGGCTTCAAAAAAGGGGTTGGAAGCAATTTCAGCCGCTTCCTGTGGATACCAAACAACACACAGCGGCATATCCGTATCCAGGCAGTGAAGTGTGGCAGCACGTAGTAAGCGTTGGATAGTTTCCTACCGCGCTACTGTGTGTTCGATTTAAAGTGGAAATTAATGCTCAATACTTGGTACCACATTGCACGTTTGCACCTCGCATGGTACGGACGCACAGCCGATTGTTCTTCCATTCGCATTCCGTTTGTGAGTTTAGTGCATTTACACCCAATACTGTGCGTGTGTGTGTGTGTGTGTGTGGACACGTTTTTTTATTTTTGTCTGTGAAGAAAAAGAATGCCCATGATCGGTTCACAAGCATAGAAATATGGCGGAAGAAAAGAAGAAAAAAGAGGAAAAGGAGGAAGATCCTTGCTCTGCGTTTGTGGGACGGTACGTTATCAAAACGATGCGCTTGAAGGATGAAAAGTGGCAAAAACTGATCGGCAATGAGGAGCTGCGTACGATCGTGATGGATTGGGTGTTGCATCCGGCCGTCATGAAGCTATTCATTACGCTTAACAATGCAGGAGCGCTGGTGCCGAGTTACCATTTTCCAACCAACGCCAAGGGCAAGATATGCTATTACGTCAAGATCTCGGAGATGGCTTTGGAAATTGGGAAAATTCGTGAGGTAGGTTAAGCAAATTTTTTGGTTAGGTAAATATGTATTTGTGTGTGTGTTTGTGTACGTGTGAAGATCAATGTGTACGACGATTGTTAACGTTTTAGGGGTTGCTTTGTTGCTTTAAAACAAAAACCCGCAAGTACTACTATCGCGTCACCATCATCGTCGTCCGTTACCAATGGGAACGGCCATGGCTACTTGGCCCTTGAGTTGTTTATGCGTTTGATTGTGAAACGCGTTAAGGCAATTGTGTTTTGAAAATCGTACCATGTGGCGCCAAAATCCAAGGTTTTTTTTCGGTATAATTTCAACTCGACTCGGTCTGGTCGATATGCGTACATGGCTGATGGTGCGGTCTCCTTTTCTTTTTGCACATTTAAAACCTTTTTTTATTCACACCATTCCACACCAAAAATCCCTTTTGATATGATAATTTGAAAGCACAAATTTAACAAACACTAAAAAGTTACTCCCCAAAAAAAATTAAACACGCTTACTGTAAGGTAGATGGTTTTTCTACAATACACTGCTTGTTCACACTTTTATGTGTTCCCGTTCGAACGGTACCAGATTGCGTGTGAAGATCCATTTAGTTCGCACACTTTCGCCGTGACCAACCCGAGCTAGAAGCAACATCTTGCAAACGACCCAAAATTGGTGGTAGCTACCATGGCTGAGAACGGGCATAAAATTTCTTAATTTAGGAACAATTACGACGTATGTAATCTAAGGTGCGATTGGGGTGTATATTGGAAGAACATGCAACACACGTGTTTTGCACCTAGAGTAAAGAACATGTCGAACATGGTGCTTTTGCAATGACCTTGTGACCATGGGTGGCAAGGCAACAATACTTTAAATGAAACAATCGAAGCAACTAATGTCCTTGTAAACATATTGGGTACATTTGCTAGACACTTTGACACCCTCAAGCTAACTCTATTGAATGTTCACCCCATCCAGCAACTCATTTACGGCGACCTAACACCGAATCCGATCGATGATCTGTCGATTTTGGTTGATGAAATTTTTTACCCGATGATAAACAACCCACAAAACCAAGAAGGATGGCCTACGGCAATCGTTAAGGACATCGATAATCATGTCCAGGAATTGCGAAACATTATTTCCGAGGTACGTACCCATTTTATGTAGCGAGCAATCAATAGAATAAAAAAATCGCTACTAATAATTATGACTAATACATTCCGTGCGTCGCCCACTTTATAGGTGAAAGGCAATATCATAAATCAAACGCTTCTCCCGATGCCTATTGCTATCGACAACATTATGCAGGTCGGTGAAGAAGTTCTCGAAGGGTAAGTTTCGTTCACTCCAACCCCCTTTCCCATGGTAAACTCCCATGAGCCCCAACTGCCGTTAGAGTATCACAAAAACGAAAGCAAAAAAAATAGTTAATAATTAACTTTCACCCATTACCGGCACACATCATTCACGTACCATTTCCTTCGCATTTGCTTCGAAAAACCGGAAATTTCGCACACATTCAGCAACATCGATGCATGCAGCCTGAAAATGAAAAACTCCCTCGAGGGCATTATAATTAAGTGGGCTTGCCAGATTAACGACGTACTGAAGGAAGATTCGTCGCAGGCATTTAAAGACGGGCGGCATCCGACGCCGGTGGAGGAAATTAACTTTTGGGAATCGCGACAGAAAAATCTACGCAACATCTACGCCCAGCTAACCGAACCGAAATCGCGTCAAATTGGTATCATTCTCGAGGGTATCGATTCGGTGTACTCATCATCGTTCAAGAACACGTTCCGGAGCGTGGTCCAAGCGGTACACGAAGCGGATGATATTTCGCTATACTTGAAACCGCTGGTAAGTAAAATATCGATCGCTTTCGGTAGAACCGGTTCTTTGATGCAATCATTGTTACGCGTGTTCTTTCAGCGGAAAACGTTCGAAACTTTTGAGAGTACGGATTTTATGGATTCGGCCGATATGATATCGCCCATGCTTCACCTTGTATGTTTAGTGTGGGCCCACTCGTGCTACTATGGCATCAATTCTCGATTGGTGATTCTGTTCAAAATGATAAGCAACATGATGATTGCGGAGGCGAGCAAATCGCTTGATCCTGGCTCACTGTTCCAAGGTGAGGTCGATGAATCGTTGATCAAAATCACCCAAATCATTGATACTTTGGAATTCTACAAGTAGGTGGCACACTTTTTCAAATCATTTTTTTTTCTATTCAAATTGTTTTAAACATTTTTCTGTTTTTGTACATCATAGATCAGAGTTTCACGATTTCCGTTCGCGGCTCAGTGAGTTTGAAAAACCGAACACTCAACCAATCACCTGGACATTTCGCACACGTGACATATTTAATCGGCTCGACGTGTACATAGTACGGCTTAACGAGATCAAAGACATTTTCAACACGGCGAACGAATTCAAAAAGCTTGAAAAGGTAGAAATCGGTGGCCTGAGAGGGCGTGCTATCAGTCGCAAAATTCAGGAAATTTACGACGACTACAACAAGCTCTATCAACGCTGGGGATCGATACAGTACGATCCGTTGGATCCCGATCCGAAGCTGAAGGGGTTCCAAAAGGATCGGCAACGCTATTTAGAGAAGGCAAGCATTCTCGAACGAAGACTCGCGGCTCAATTCGTTCTTGCTTTTGAGGAGTGTTTCAATGTGGAGCAATTGATGAAACTCGTGCAAGTGTTGGGTAGTTTGCTGAACAGAGTTCTCATACAACCGGATGTGTCTCAAAAGATCACCAGCATCGTTGAGCTATTTGATGCAGATCTAAATGCAATTAAAACCATATACGAGAGTGGGTTTGAGGAATTCCAAGCTAAAGGGCTGAAAGGAATTCCAATCGATGATGGGTTCCCGCCGGTAGCAGGAGCTATAGCCTGGGTGCACAAGTTGCAAGATCGTATCAAGAAGCCGATCAATGAACTGGCGATGATTGACCTACCGTAAGACAATCCATATACTACATATTTATTGTTTTCTGTAAGAAATATATTTCAAATTACACAGGATATTCCAAAATGAGAAAGGACAACGTGTATTGCAAAAGGCGGAACAACAGAAGGAACAGTTGGAGGAGTTTGAGCAACAGCTCTTCTCAACATGGGTAGCCGACGTTACGAAACATATTGACAATTTCATGAGTAAATCACTGCTCAGCAGAACCGACCCTCGTTTGCTGGAGATGAACTTCAATCAGATTCTTCAAACCATTATGGCAGAAGTTCGTTACCTCAAGTGTATGAAAACCGTTAACATACCAGAAAAGGCACAGCATTATTATGCCTCTGGAGAAGCTCTCTGGGTAAGATACTTTTGTACATGGAGCTCCATTTGGTGCGATAGATACTTACATTTTCAAAACCTTTATATCGATTGTAGAACGCTCGGATGAAACTTTCGCGCATTGTTGAATGGTACAATGAAATATGCAAAACGTGTGCACCGTGCGAGTTCGAACTGATACAAAAAGAGATTGACGAAATCGACGCAATACTAGCGGACGCATGCTCTGGAAGGATCGATTGGAATAACTTTAATCAAACCTTTATTGACGGGTTGTACGACAAACTGTACAATCTGTATTCGCGTGTACTAAAGGCGAAGGCAAACATAAAGAAAGTTCAAACCAGCATTCGTGGCTGGGGTCAGATTCCACTGTACGAACGGCTAAACGGTGATAACAACTCGCTCATCAACATCGAAAACCGTTCCTTAATCGTTCAACGGCGGCTTGAGGCGTGTCTGGACACGAAGAAGCTTATCGAGAAGGTGATGGATGAAAACTTCAAGCTGTATTTTGATTATCTGGTCGCCTTGTCCGAAGAGAAATTGTCCTCCACTAGCGGAACGGGATCGCAAAGAAGAAGTAGCGTTATAATGCCCGCTGTTGAGCAGGCCCCTCAAGAGGAGCCGCAACAGTCGGCGAATGTTGTAGCTTTGGAAGTGCCAGACATTGAGGAAGAACAATCTGCTGCTGATACGTTGGATGATGTGCCGTCTCTAGATCAGTCCGAGCTGGGAAAGAATCTCTCCCAGCTGGAATTGTTCCGCCCGTACGAGGAGTACGTGGATTCTATACTTTCGAAAGAAATTATGGACGCGGTGCACGTAAGCGTCAAATACATCATGTTCGAAATGGAAAATCGGCTGAAGCACGATACACCGATATTCGAGATAAAGTACGAGCTCCATCCACCCGACACTCGTTTCTGTCCATCGCTTGATCCTTATGATCCGGATGGGTTCTTTGCCCTAGTTGAGAGTATGATCACCGATATCTATTGCATGTCGGACATGATACCACGTGTAGCCCAACCACCAGAAAATGAACGCACGGATGACGAAGGCAATGTTTATCCGGAAACCTACATCAGTAAGCATTCAATTCGGAGAGAGCTAGTAGTTGTTGTGTATGCTTTTGATGTGCATTAATCGACTATTCTATTTGCAGCTCACCTAAGCAATAATGATGCCATCGAGCGTATGAAGCACTCCATCATGCTAATGGTCATCCAATCCACAAGGGAGGCGGAAAAGTATGTCAAACAGTTCGATAACTACAACTATCTATGGCTGGACGATAAGCACAGTGTGTTAGCTCAATTCCTCAAATATGGACGACCGCTAACGCAAGACGAGATGGAAATGTTACTCTCGACGGAAACTCCACTCAAGGAGGTAGCACCAACTTTGGAACAGTTTAAGGCCCAGATCGATAGCTACATCGATCTCTTTGATGAGGTGTACCAAACGGAAGTGTCGCACGTGTTTGACAAATGGCTGTTGATAGATTTCCGTCACTTCAAACACAAGCTGCTGCACGAAATAGGCAAATGGTCTAACATTTACAAGCAAACGTTGATCGATCGTGTGGTGGTGAGCTTGCAAGAGCTGGAAGAGTTCAGCATTGAATGTGACGAGGTGCTCGGGCTCGATGCGGCTGAGGAAGACTTCCCTACGCTGCTCAAGATACTGTCCGTATTGAATAAAATCAAAGAGCGAGAAACCGCTACCGACAACATGTTCGAACCGTTGAAAGCAACCGTTGATCTGCTGAAAACGTACAACGTGGAGTTTAATGAAACAGTATACAAGCAGTTTACTGAGCTGCCTGAACGATGGCTACACATGAAGAAGACGGCTCAGAAGGTGCGGGAAAAGATTGCCCCAGCCCAAGCCTACCAAGTAGATCTCATCCGGAAGCGCATCAGTCTGTTTGACATTCGCATGAAACTTTACCGTGACGGATTTAAGAAGCTGCCCTGCTTCAAGGTCCCTTGCAAGAACGTGTACGACATTTGTGATCAGGTCAATCTGGAGCTTAACATTATGGAGACACAGCTGAAAAACTTAACCGATTCGGCGGGCCTTTTCGAACTCAGTCCACCAGATGACACAAAACTGCGCCTTTGCCGGAAAGAGGTGAAAATGTTGAAACAAATTTGGGACTTTGTGTACACGGTTGAATCCTGTGTAAACGATTGGAAGAAAACATCCTGGAAGAAAATTGATGTCGAAACAATGGATGTGGAATGTAAAAATTATGGCAAACAAATAAGACAGCTGGATAAGGATATGCGTAACTGGGCACCGTATCTGCATCTAGAGGCGATTCTGAAAAATCTGATGACTTCGTTGCGTGCCATTACCGAGCTGCAGAATCCGGCTATTCGTGAGCGCCATTGGTTTGAGCTGATGCAAGCTACAAAGGTATGTAACCGTACAATATATTGTCCCCTTTTTCCATGTTGCTTTTCGATAATACACTCTTGTTTCTGTTGTTCGTGGTTACAAATCTTGATTCCGTTTTCCATTCGACCGTAATGCTCATCTCTCACTTCACCGACATCAACTTAAATGACAACGCGGGATATCAGCTGATACAAACATATGGAAAAGATATGCTGGTTTGTGATGGCTTCTTTCTTTGCAATGATTGGCCGTGTTTAATAGTTTAATTTTTTCACTATTATGCACCTTATTGTCTAAATTTTTGATACACCCAGGACTCCATTGGCACCGACGGTATATATTTCTGTTCTGTTATTATTTTTGAAGCACTTACACTATTCCTCGTTTGTTTAACTTGTTGCTTTTCTTTCCATACATGACGGAGTTGTGGATAATATTAATGTACTTTTCGTCTTCTAACAATTTAGGTTCGCTTCCAAATGGTGGACTCAACCACGCTTGCCGATTTACTCGAGCTAAATCTGCACAACTATGAAGAAGAGGTTAAAGGAATAGTGGACAAATCGGTAAAAGAGATGTCAATGGAAAAAATGCTCAACGACCTTCAAATAGCGTGGAAAGATCTACAGTTTGATTTCGATCCGCACGAGCGCACCAACTTGAAGCTGCTCAAAATTTCCGAGGAAGTCATGGAGATGCTGGAAGAGAATCAAGTACAGCTACAAAACTTACTATCCTCCAAGTACGTCGCATATTTCCTTGAGCAAGTATCTCGCTGGCAACTGTCACTGTCAAATGCGGACTGTGTCATTACCGCTTGGTTCGAGGTCCAACGCAAATGGATGTACTTGGAGAGTATCTTCATCGGTTCGGAAGACATTCGGAACCAGCTGCCGGAAGATTCGAAGCGTTTCGATAACATCGACAAGGAGTTTAAGCAACTTTTGACGGGAATCGTCGCCAATCCGAACATTGTAAAGGCAACAAATCGTCCGGGTTTGTTCGAAAAGCTTGAAGGACTGCTGGAACAGCTAATACTCTGCGAGAAAGCGTTGAACGATTATCTGGAAACGAAACGTTTGGCCTATCCCCGGTTCTACTTCGTTTCGTCCGCCGATTTGTTGGACATCCTGTCGAACGGAAATCAACCCGAGCTGGTTGCAAAGCATCTCACCAAGCTGTACGATTCCATCGCCAAACTTCGCTTTGACAAAACATCCAACAAAACCGCCGTCGGTATGGTGTCGAAGGAGAATGAAGAATTCGTCCAGTTCAAGGATGAGTGTGATTGTGATGGTAAGGTTGAGATATGGCTTAACCGCATCACCGACTCCATGCGCATGACGTTGCGAGACCTCTTCGAACGGTCCGTGTCCGCGTACGAGGAAAAACCGCGCGATGCGTGGACCTTCGACTGGCCGGCACAACCGGCACTCTGTGCGACCCAAATCTGGTGGACGACCGAGGTGAACGTTGCGTTTGCCAAGCTGGAGGAAGGTTACGAAAATGCACTCAAAGACTATCAGAAGAAACAGATCCTACAGCTGAATGCGCTCATTGTGCTATTGTGCGGTGAGCTTAGCCAAGGAGATCGCCAGAAGATTATGACCATCTGTACCATCGACGTACATTCGCGCGATGTGGTGGCGAAAATGATACTGCAAAAGGTGGAAACCGGACAGGCGTTCCAGTGGCAGAGCCAGCTACGGCACCGGTGGGATGATAAGCAGCGGGATTGTTTCGCAAACATCTGCGATGCCCAGTTCCGGTACGATTACGAGTATCTGGGCAATACGCCCCGTTTAGTAATTACACCCCTAACGGATCGATGCTATATCACCCTGACTCAGGTACGAAATCAAAAACCATAAAATCAACGTTTCATCTCATGTTTGCTACATTTAACCACACACATACTTCGTGCCCGTGTGTTGCAACCATCCGCTTTTTGCTACCGTTACAGTCGCTGCATTTAGTCATGGGTGGTGCACCGGCAGGACCGGCCGGTACGGGCAAAACTGAAACGACCAAGGATCTTGGCCGTGCACTCGGCATCATGGTGTACGTGTTTAACTGCTCCGAACAGATGGACTACAAATCGTGCGGCAACATCTACAAGGGCTTATCGCAAACCGGCGCTTGGGGATGCTTCGACGAGTTTAACCGCATCTCCGTCGAGGTGCTGTCCGTCGTGGCGGTACAGGTCAAATCGATACAGGATGCCATCAAGGTAAGCGGTCCGACCAAAAAACACCCAATATGAGCGCAATCGGTTGTACAGAATTCTCCATTTTTGTGTACATGGTACTCGCCCTGTAACTGGAACAATTTCTTTTTTCTTTTGGTGGTTGAATAATGTTTTGTGTGTGGTGTTGTAATGATACAGGGTGGGAAAAAGTATGCAACCCTTAGCGATAGCAAGGTAAATTTGTATAAATCGAACGGTATCGTTGGTGGTACACTTAGAACACAACTACAGGCTAGAACTGAAAACAAAAAATGGCGATGTTTATGTGATTTTACTAGATTTCTTGCATGTACCATAAGTTAATAAGTTATGTACCATAAGTTAATTATGTTTACTGTTTAACTATATTGATTTATAAGCAGTTTAGTAGTAGTCTCGTAAGTAATAGTCAGTTTGAAAAACACTTCCCTTCCCATTATTTTTAAATCATTATTTTATTGCGATTTTTTTATTACACAGGAGTAGTTGTAAGCATTTTATTCTGCTTTAAATGTATTATAATGCTATCAAACAGCCAGGCACCGATTTTTTTTCTTATCGACACTACCCTGCACAAATCATACCATTCTTACAAGCATTCACATTACTTCTACCTTTCTGCATTTTCTTTTTCATCCTTCTGCTTCACCTTCACCTTCGCGTATCTTGCACACCATATCTGCAACAACAACAACAAAAAAAACGTTGCAAATGTCGCTGGGAAATGATAATCAAATTTACATACAAATAGGGCAAGAAAACCATATTTAATTTTATGGGCGAAACCATTTCGCTCGTGCCCACCGTGGGAATTTTCATCACCATGAACCCCGGGTACGCGGGCCGTACCGAGCTGCCCGAGAATTTGAAAGCGCTCTTTCGTCCGTGTGCGATGGTCGTGCCGGATTTTGAGCTCATTTGCGAAATCATGCTGGTGGCGGAAGGTTTCCAGGAGGCACGATTACTGGCCCGTAAGTTCATTACGCTGTACACCCTGTGCAAGGAGTTGCTGTCGAAGCAGGATCACTACGATTGGGGTCTTCGGGCTATCAAATCGGTGTTGGTGGTTGCCGGGTCCTTAAAGGTGAGTTTACTTAAGAGTTTATTAGATGTCGTTTGGTTGCTTGTCAACATTTATGCTTTCCGTACCGCACCACAGAGAAGCGATCGGGAACGTCCGGAAGATCAGGTGCTGATGCGTGCGCTGCGTGATTTTAACATACCGAAAATTGTGACCGACGATGTGCCCGTGTTTATGGGGCTAATTGGTGATTTGTTCCCCGCGCTTGATGTGCCACGTAAACGATCGCCCGACTTTGAGAAACTAATAAGACGTTCGACGCAAGAGATGAAGCTACAGCCAGAGGACAGTTTCACCTTGAAGGTGGTACAGCTGGAGGAATTGTTTGCTGTACGACATTCCGTATTTATAGTCGGTAATGCCGGTACGGGCAAAACGCAAGTGTGGAAAGCACTGTTTAAAACGTACCAGAACCAGAAACGAAAACCACACTTTAACGATCTCAACCCGAAAGCGGTGACGAATGATGAGCTGTTCGGTATCATTAATCCCGCTACGAGAGAATGGAAAGATGGTTTGTTTTCCGTCATCATGCGGGACCAGGCGAACATGCCCGGTACGGGACCGAAGTGGATAGTGCTCGATGGTGATATCGATCCGATGTGGATCGAAAGTTTGAACACGGTTATGGACGACAACAAGGTGCTAACGTTGGCGAGCAACGAGCGGATAGCGCTGACGAAGGAGATGCGACTGCTGTTCGAAATTTCCAACCTTCGTACCGCAACACCGGCCACGGTATCGCGCGCCGGCATCCTTTACATCAATCCGCAGGATTTGGGCTGGAATCCGTTCGTCGCTTCATGGATTGATTCGCGCGATACGCAGGCGGAAAAAGGCATACTGTCGGTGCTGTTCGACAAATATATTCCCCCGCTGATGGATGCACACAAACGATTTAAAAAGATTACTCCCATATCGGAAATCGCCATGATACAAATGACTTGCCACCTGTTGGATTGTTTGCTGACGCCGCAAAACTTGCCACCCGAGTGTCCGAAGGAGTGGTACGAAATATACTACGTGTTTGCTGTCATTTGGGGATTCGGATCGTCGCTTTATCAAGATCAGCTGGTCGATTGGCGTACCGAGTTTCACAAATGGTGGATCAACGAGTTTAAGGCCATTCGTTTCCCGCCCGGTGGAACCATCTTTAGCTACTACATCGATCCGGAAACGAAGAAGTTTAACCCGTGGACGGATTTGGTACCATCGTTCGAGCTAGATACGGATATACCACTGCAATCGATGTTGGTACCGACCACGGAAACGACACGACTTCGTTGGTTTATGGATATACTGATCGAAGAGAAACACCCAATCATGCTGGTCGGTGGTGCAGGCTCTGGTAAAAGTGTCATCGTGGCCGATAAGCTGAATAGTCTCTCGTACAAGTACGCCGTAACGAATGTGCCGTTTAATTTCTACACCACCTCGGAAATGTTGCAGCGTGTGCTCGAGAAACCGCTGGAAAAGAAAGCCGGACGAAACTATGGTCCGCCGGGAAATAAAACGATGGTTTATTTTGTGGACGATATGAACATGCCGGAAGTTGATGCGTACGGCACGGTCCAACCCCACACGCTGATCCGCCAGTTTATGGACTATCGGCATTGGTATGATCGGGCAAAGCTTTCGCTGAAGGACATCCACAACTGCCAGTTTGTGTCGTGCATGAACCCAACGGCCGGATCGTTTACCATTGATCCACGCTTACAGCGACACTTTTGTGTGTTTGCCGTCAGCTTCCCCAGTGGCGATCCGCTGTACCACATCTACTACTCGGTACTGTCACAGCACCTGTCCAATCCGTTGAACAAGTTCAATCTAGCTACACAGAAAATCTGTGCCGCTTTGGTAACCTGCGCTCTGAACTTACACACCAAGATGGGACAAATGTTCCTCCCGACGGCCATTAAGTTTCACTACGTGTTTAATATGCGCGATTTGGCGAACATCTTCCAAGGGATGTTGTTTGGCAACGGGGAAACGTGCCAGGAACCGAACCAACTCATCCGACTGTGGGCTCACGAAGCAACGCGCGTGTACGGTGACAAGCTGGTCGAAGAACGGGACATTGATAATTTCAACAAACTGATAGTGGATGTGGTGAAGAAATCGTTTGAGGAGATGGACGAAACGAAGGTGTTTTCAAAGCCAATCATTTACTCACATTTCGCCGAAGGACTTACCGATCCGAAGTATATGCCCGTGGCTAGCTGGGAGTTGCTGAACAAAACGTTGGAGGAAGCTCAGGCTAACTACAACGATATGATTGGTGCGATGAATCTCGTGCTGTTTGAAGATGCAATGAGTCATATTTGTCGTATCAGTCGCATATTGGAAGGACCTCGAGGAAATGCACTGTTAATCGGTGTAGGTGGATCCGGTAAGCAGTCTCTGTCGAGGCTGGCGGCTTTTATATCAGGCCTGGAGGTATTCCAGATACAGCTCCGAAAGGGATACAGCATTGCGGATCTAAAAGCAGATTTGGCCGTACTGTACATTAAGGCGGGAGTTAAAAATGTTCCCTGCATGTACCTGATGACGGATGCACAAGTGGCCGAAGAATCATTTTTGGTGCTAATCAACGATCTTTTAGCATCGGGTGAGATCCCTGAGCTATTCCCGGAGGATGAAATAGATAACAATATCATCAATGCGCTGCGCAATGAAGTTAAACAGCTGGGAATGATGGATTCCAAGGAGAATTGCTGGAAGTATTTCATCGAAAAGGTTCGCAAGTCACTCAAGCTAGTATTGTGTTTCTCACCGGTTGGTTCCACACTGCGTGTAAGAGCTCGTAAATTTCCAGCAATCGTCAATTGTACCGCCATCAACTGGTTCCATGAATGGCCCAAAAATGCCTTGGAATCTGTATCGACACGCTTCCTTTCGGAAATTGAAGTACTGCCGGTAAGTACATCGTGGTAGCAAAATAATATTCATGCGTGATAATGTGTTTTCTAAATTCTATTCGCATCTTAGCCGGAACTGGTTGAACCCATTGCTGTGTTTATGTCGTACGTGCACGGTACAGTGAATGAGATGTCTCAAACATATCTACAAAACGAGCGCCGCTATAATTATACCACACCGAAATCATTTCTGGAACTTATTTCCCTGTACGCTAAGCTGCTCACGGATAAAACGCTTGAGCTGCATGATCGTATCCATCGTCTGGAGAGCGGTATCCTGAAATTGGCCGAGTGTGCCAAACAGGTGGACTCATTACAACTTCAGCTGGCCGATCAAGAGATAGTGCTCAAAGTGAAAAATGAAGAAGCAGATAAACTGATCAAGGTGGTTGGTGCGGAGAATGAAAAGGTACAAAAGGAAAAGAACATTGCCGCCGAAGAAGAGCTAAAGGTGCGCGTGATCGAAGAAGACGTTGGCGCCAAGGCGAAGATATGCGAGGAAGATCTCCGTAAAGCTGAACCGGCATTACTTGCCGCTCAGGCTGCCCTGGATACACTCGACAAGACGAATCTGACGGAATTGAAATCGTTTGGATCCCCGCCGGATGCTGTCGTTAATGTGTGCGCTGCTGTGTTAGTGCTGTTCTCACCCAAGGGTAAAATACCGAAAGATCGCAGCTGGAAGTCGTGTAAGATGATCATGAACAAGGTGGATGTCTTCTTGAACGATCTCCTCTACTACGACAAGGAGCACATCCATCCTGACGTGATTAAGGCACTGCAGCTCTATCTTAAAGACCCTGAGTTTGATCCGGACAAGATTCGGGCTAAATCAATCGCTGCTGCCGGTCTGAGTGCATGGGTCATCAACATACACAGGTTCTACGAAGTCTACCAAGTGGTCGAACCGAAGCAGCGTGCGCTTAACGAAGCGCAAACTGAGTTAAAGGATGCGCAAGACAAGCTCATGGAGCTGACGTCCAAGATTACCGAGCTGGAGGATAAGCTGGGTGTGATCGAAGCTACGTTCAAGAATGCGCTGGCGGAGAAGCAAAAGTGTCAGGACGAGGCGGACAAGACGGCCTTTACTATCGATCTGGCGCATCGTTTGGTGAACGGACTGGCATCGGAAAATGTGCGCTGGCGGGAATCGATAGCCATGCTGAAGGGTCAAACAGTGACCCTACCGGGCGATGTGCTATTGGTTGCTTGCTTTATCAGCTATGTCGGTTGCTTCACCAGACGATACCGCGTCGAGTTGCAGGAAAAACTGTGGATTCCCACGTTTCGCATGTCCCGACCGATGATACCGTTCACGGAAGGTGTTGATCCGCTGAGTTTGATCTGTGACGATGCAATGATCGCCTCGTGGAACAACGAAGGTTTGCCGTCTGATCGCATGTCGGCTGAAAATGCGACCATACTGACGTATTCCTCCCGTTGGCCACTCATGATCGATCCACAACTGTGAGTACTAGATGTTTGACTATTGTTTCCAAAGTTGTATATAGTTGTATATATTTCTCCCTTTCACTTCTAGTCAAGGAATCAAGTGGATCAAGCAGAGATATGGTGACGAGTTAACAGTTTTACGCCTTACCGTACGTGGATATCTGGATGTGATCGAACGATGTGTGGTGAATGGAAAAATTCTTCTAATTGAAAACATTGGCGAAACTGTCGATGCCGTACTTGACCCGTTGTTGGGTCGTATGCTGGTGAAAAAGGGCCGCTGTCTTCGGATGGGAGAAAAGGAAATCGACTACAATCCTAGCTTCCAGTTGATTCTACAGACAAAGCTGGCTAATCCACACTACAAACCGGAGATGCAGGCTCAAACGACTCTGATCAACTTTACCGTCACCCGAGATGGCCTAGAGGAACAACTACTTGCCGAGGTAGTGAAGGCTGAGCGTCCCGATTTGGAGAAACAGAAAGCTGATCTAACGACCGAACAAAACAAATTTAAAATCACACTCAAACTATTGGAGGATGATCTACTGAGTCGGCTTTCGTCCGCTGGCGAGAATGTGCTCGAAGACGCTTCCCTTGTACTGAATCTTGAGAAAACGAAGAAAACTGCCGCCGAGGTTGAGATCAAAGTTCGGGAAAGCAAGAAAACATCCGAAGCGATTGACATCGCTTTCGAAAGCTATCGTTCAGCGGCCGAGCGAGCGTCTATTTTGTATTTTATACTAAACGACCTGCACAAGATCAATCCCATCTATCAGTTTTCGCTGAAAGCGTTTACAACTGTATTCAAAGATGCGATTGCCAAAACACCTTCAGCGGACAAGCTAAAAGAACGCGTCATTAACCTGATCGAATCGATAACATTTGCGGTACACATGTACACCACGCGTGGTTTATTTGAGAAGGACAAACTAATTTTTATGGCGCAAATGGCGATCCAGATTCTGCTCCATGCGAAAGAGATCGATCCAACAGAACTTGACTTCTTGCTACGCTTCCCGTACACACCCAATCTTACGTCTCCGTTCGATTTCCTATCCAATAGTGGCTGGGGTGGCATTAAAGCGCTAGCCAACATGGATGAGTTCCGTGCGTTGGATAAAGATATTGAAGGATCTGCTAAGCGATGGCGGAAGCTGGTCGAATCGGAATGCCCCGAGCGGGAAAAGATGCCAGGTGAATGGAAAAACAAGAACGCATTGCAAAGGCTGTGCATAATGCGCTGTCTGCGTCCGGATCGCATGACGTACGCCATACGCTTTTTCGTCGAGGAGAAGCTCGGTGCCAGATACGTCGAGGCACGGACGGTAGAGTTTGCCCGCTCGTTTGAGGAATCAAGTGCGAGTACACCGGTATTCTTCATCCTTTCTGCCGGCGTTGATCCGCTAAAGGATGTGGAAAAGCTGGGCAAGAAAATGAAGTACTCGTCGGACTATGGCAACTTCTACAATGTGTCCCTCGGACAGGGTCAGGAAGTGGTTGCGGAGGCGGCAATGGACGTGGCCTGTAAGGAGGGTCACTGGGTGATATTGCAAAACATTCACTTGGTTGCGAAATGGTTACCAACATTGGAAAAGAAGATGGAAGCGACACAAGAAGGAGCAAACGAGAACTACCGTCTCTTCATCAGCGGAGAACCAGCACCGTCGGCCGAGTATCACATCATACCGCAGGGCATTCTGGAGTCGGCTATAAAGATCACGAACGAACCACCCACGGGTATGCTGGCCAACGTACACAAAGCGCTCGATAACTTCAACCAAGAAACGCTGGAAATGTGCGGCAAAGAGGCAGAATTCAAAGCAATTCTGTTCTCTCTGTGCTATTTCCATGCGGTTGTGGCGGAACGGCGCAAGTTTGGTCCACAGGGATGGAATCGCTCCTATCCCTTCAATGTTGGTGATCTCACTATCAGTGTTTATGTGCTGTATAACTATCTGGAGGCGAACAATCGTGTACCGTGGGAAGATCTGCGGTATCTGTTTGGCGAGATCATGTACGGAGGCCATATCACGGATGATTGGGATCGTCGGCTGTGCCGGACGTATCTGGAGGAGTTTATGCAACCGGAGCTGGTGGACGGAGATCTGAACTTTGCGATAGGTTTTCCAGCACCTCCAAATCTGGACTACGTTGGCTATCATAACTACATCGACGATAATTTGCCGTCAGAGTCACCGCATTTGTACGGACTGCATCCGAATGCTGAAATCGGCTTTCTGACCACTCTGTCCGAGCAAGCGTTCAAGACAATCTTCGAACTACAACCACGAGACTCCGGTGCGTCGAGCAGCTCCTCCATTAGTCGTGAGGATGTGGTGAAAAACATTATCGATGACTTTCTCGACAAATTACCTGAGGAATTCAACATGGTGGAACTGATGGCTCGAGTCGAAGATCGCACACCGTTCATAATTGTCGCGTTCCAAGAGTGCGAACGGATGAACATTCTCGTGCGTGAATTAAAACGATCATTGCGTGAGCTGCTGCTTGGTCTGAAGGGTGAATTGACCATCACCACCGATATGGAGACACTAGAGGGATCCCTGTTCTTTGATCACGTGCCGGATAACTGGACCAAGCGTGCATACCCGTCGATGTACGGGCTGCAGTCGTGGTTCGCCGATTTGCTGATACGCATCAAGGAGCTAGAGGCGTGGTCGAACGACTTCAACCTACCTTCGTCGGTGTGGCTGGCTGGGTTCTTCAATCCGCAAAGCTTTCTCACGGCCATCATGCAGCAGACGGCTCGCAAAAACGAATGGCCCCTGGACAAGATGTGTCTCAGCTGCGACGTGACCAAGAAGTGGAAGGAGGACTTTAGTGCTCCACCCCGCGAAGGCGCATACGTGAACGGGCTTTTCATGGAGGGAGCCCGATGGGACATAAACGTTGGCTCGATTGCGAACTCCTTGATGAAGGAACTGTTTCCCCAGATGCCTGTCATCTACATCAAAGCCATCACGCAGGACAAACAGGAGACGAAGAATATTTACGAGTGTCCTGTTTACAAAACACGGTAAGTGTAGCGCATGGGGCGTCTATTACCGGGAAAAACGAACGACAGCTGACGAACGTTTCTTTATTTGCAGAACCCGCGGTCCCACATTCGTGTGGACGTTCAACTTGAAAACGAAGGAAAAATCAGCCAAATGGACTCTCGGTGGTGTTTGTTTGTTGCTTCAGGTTTGAACAAACATTCAATTCTAAATTATGCACTCTAGTGATTACCTTTTATGCTTTCAATGAATTGATAAAAACATTCAACTAAATCATCACAACTGTTTCTAATCAATAAATTGGCTATTATGTTGTGTATAAACATAATAACAGTAAAAGTTACAGACTCTAATTTTTAAAATACTTGCAAACAACCCTTTGAAAGATGTCAAATTCCTGTGTTTAGCTGTAAAAGTATTACAGAAACTAATTCCAATTTAACAATATTGTAATATGGCGTTGCTTTACTGTCCTACATGTCTTTTTTTTTTGTTCGGTTAGAACGGCCTGGCCGTATCAAGACTTATTTTACCACGTAGCAGGATAGTCAGTCCATGCTACGGGGAGACGGTCCGGATAGGATTTGAACCCGGTCCCTGCCGTGTGGACGGGCGCCGTTTTTCACATGCACCACCGGGCCGCCCCGGTGTCCTACATGTCGTGTAATGGTAAATTTACCTTGTAAATTGGTTTATCTGTTTTATGCCGAAATTACTTTATTCTGTATGCATAAGCTAACCCCCGGAAAAAACGAAAAATTCAAACTATTCTACGGTTTATACGAAGAAAATGGCGAAAAAAAGCGTATTGCATAAAACTAATACTGGGCGAATCGAACATTGCATGCAACAAATCACAAATCACCCGGTGACTAAACGCTCAGCAATTGTCGCAAATTGGTGTATTTTAAGGCAAATTTGTTGAAATTAGCTTCTTTTCACTCAACTAATGCTTTAAATGAAAAAAAATAAAGAATCCGAAAAAAAATAAAAAATTCTAAAAAATTGAAAATTTTTCAAGGCTTATAGCCTTACCTTTTTTTGGGAAATTTTGCAAAATTTTATAAATTGTTTTATTTTAATGCGAATTGATTGAAACAAGTTTGTTTTCACTCAAATAATTCTTTAATTAAAAAAAGAATATGAACTAATATGAAAATTAAAAAATTCTAATATTATGAAAATTTCGTAAGGCTTACCTTTTTTGGGAAATTTAGCAAAATTTTATAAATTGATTCATTTTAATGCGATTTGGTTGAAACAAGTTTCTTTTCACTCAAATAAAGCTTTAATTGAAAAAAAGAGTAAGAACTAATATGAAAATTATAAACATTCTAAAATTATGAAAATTTCGTAAGGCTTAACTTTTTTTGAGAAATTTAGCAAAATTTTATAAATTGATTTATTTTAATGCGAATTGGTTGAAACAAGTTTCTTTTCACTCAAATAAAGCTTTAATTGAAAAAAGAGTAAGAACTAATATGAAAATTATAAACATTCTAAAATTATGAAAATTTCGTAAGGCTTAACTTTTTTTGAGAAATTTAGCAAAATTTTATAAATTGTTTTATTTTAATGCGAATTGGTTGAAACAAGTTTCTTTTCACTCAGATAAAGCTTTAATTAAAAAAAGAGTAAGAACTAATATGAAAATTAAAAAAATCTAAAATTATGAAAATTTCGTAAGGCTTACCTTTTTTGGGAAATTTTGCAAAATTTTATAAATTGATTTATTTTAATGCGATTTGGTTGAAACAAGTTTCTTTTCACTCAGATAAAGCTTTAATTAAAAAAAGAGGAGGAACTAATATGAAAATTAAAAAAATTCTAAAATTATGAAAATTTCGTAAGGCTTACCTTTTTTTGAGAAATTTAGCAAAATTTTATAAATTGATTCATTTTAATGCGATTTGGTTGAAACAAGTTTCTTTTCACTCAAATAAAGCTTTAATTGAAAAAAGAGAAAGAACTAATATGAAAATTATAAACATTCTAAAATTATGAAAATTTCGTAAGGCTTACCTTTTTTTGAGAAATTTAGCAAAATTTTATAAATTGATTTATTTTAATGCGAATTGGTTGAAACAAGTTTTTTTTCAATCAAATAAAGCTTTAATTAAAAAAAGAATAAGAACTAATATGAAAATTAAAATAATTCTAAAATTGTGAAAATTTCTTAAGGCCTTACCTATTTTTGAGAAATTTAGCAAAATTTTATAAATTGTTTTATTTTAATGCGAATTGGCTGAAACAAGTTTCTTTTCACTCAAATAAAGCTTTAATTAAAAAAAGAATATGAACTAATATGAAAATTAAAAAAATCTAAAAATTTGAAAATTTCCTAAATTTCCTACCTTTTTTTGAGAAATTTAGCAAAATTTTATAAATTGATTTATTTTAATGCGAATTTGTTGAAATAAGTTTCTTTTCACTCAAATAATGCTTTGAATAAAAAAAAGAATAAAAAATAACAAGAAAAATAAAAAAAAATTATAAATTTGAAAATTTCCTAAGGCTATTATAACCTTAGCTTTTTTTTTGGGAAATTTAGCAAAATTTTATAAATAATGTGTTTTAATGCGAATTTGTTGAAATAAGTTTCTTTTCACTCAAATAATTGCTTGATTGTTAATGAATTTAATACTGGTATGTTGAACTTATTTCAACATTGTCGGTATAAACAACGCATTTTGCCATCTTGCTAGATAAGTCCCACTACATACAGGTGTTTGATAAGTTTCGGAAGTTATGCCGGATTCGTAGTTATGATTACCTGAGTATGGATGGTACGGTGACGGTCATGAAATGAGAAAAAAATCCGTACAAGTTCGATTACCCGAATACAAAGGTTTTTATCTTTTTTTCTACTCGAAGCTATGTCTAATTGGTACTATCCGACTTCTAATATTCGATCCCGATTGTATTTTGCCCGGTGTATGACGGGGTAGGCAAAAATATCTTCGTTCACTTATTTATCTTGTTACAATTTCTTCTAGCTACCAGAAAAAATATGGCAAGATTTTCTAGCGCCAAACACACAAGAAAACAAAACGGACAGCAGCGTCCGGCGACGAGCTTTCTTGATGGTACGTTGTTTTGAAACATCGTCACTGAGCTTAAAAAACTTGCCTTTCTTATCGACTTCATCAAAACAATAAATTGATTATTTATTATAATTTTTCTTTATTTCTTGATACGGCCAGGCCGCTTTAACCTAGCAAAAAAAAACAATTTTCTTTATTTATATTAAAATAATTTAATTCAGGATTATTTTCTCGCTACCGGCTCGATTAAAAACGTAAAAAAATCTTGCACGTGAAGAGTTAAACAACCTTGAAGTCGCACCAGAATTTCAAAATTATTTTGGTCGCAAACGCGACAATTGCTAAGCATGTAGTGATGGGGTGACCCCGTCAAAATAGCTAGATTTGTGATTTGTTGCATGCAATGTTCGCTTAGTCCAGTATTAGTTGTATGCAATACGCTTTTCTTCGCCATTTTCTTCGTATAAATCGTAGAATAGTTTGAATTTTTCGTTTCTTTTCCGGCGGTTAGCTTATGTATATAGAAGAAAGTAAGGCAGCGCGCTGTGAACCGCCAAACAAACCAGACAAACACGACACTGTTCGAAAGGTGCTCTGCCAATTGTCGTGCAGAACTGTCACTCCATCGACAATTTCAATGCCTAGTACTGTCGTTAAGCAATCTTATCTCGTTTTATTCCAATTTCGGTGATTTTATGTATGCTAAAAATCTGAAATTCTCTGTTCCACAATAACTATTAACAAAGCAATCCAGCACACAAACCGCTTCGGTGAAATTTGACAAGGTATAGAGAGTTTCAAGGTGTGACACAGACATGCAAGACAAAATCAAACTGTTTTGTTCTATGTCGTGTTTGTCTGGTTTGTTCTATGCAGGTTGACAGAGCACCTCCATATGATTGCTTGGATTTGTTCTTGTGGTTTTGTCTGGTTTGTCTTGTTCGAGAAGTGACAGCGCGCTGCCTAATTTTGGCGTAAAACACATGAACCAATTTGCAAGGTAGGTTACCAATTTACAAGGTAGGATTTAGTTGAATGCTTTCATCTATGCTTCTATGATTATTGAAAGCTTAAAAAGTAACCGCTAGAGTGCATAATTTGGTTTTTCGGCCAGAGAGTAGAAAGAGCCCACAAGTTTTTCTTCCTTGCAAGATGCATTCAAAATATCAAAAAGTGCATCCATATGGATACGGTCGACCGTCTTTGATATCGAGCGGTGTACCAACCAACCATGACCGGCTCTGCTTTGACTTTCAGAAGTGAAGAATATGACGCCCGGGCAAGGGAAACCTTGAACAACAATGACGAAATAACTGACTCAGGGAGGAAGAACTGATGTCGTTTATTATTTTATAGAACATGGGCAGCTACATTCGCTTCACAAGAGGAACTGATCCCATGACCATCTGTGTAGAAATCGATAATGTAACGCAAATGCCATGGGAATAACAGTCTAATCTGGTAACCAAAGTCCACCTTGTGGGCTCTTTCTACTCCTTTGACGGTTTTTTCTACTATTGAGCCTTATATTCTGTAACTGATAACGATTAACTTAACTACAAAAACTGTAAAAATTATTTCATTCCCCGCAATTAATCGAAGTGAAATACATAAAAGATAGTAAATGTTTTAACTACATTCATCTTCATTATTTTTTAAAAAATCTGTTCAACGACTATTTGATGCTCAACGTTCTGTCAATTTTAAATCTTGAGCTACTGAGCAATTTTTTCTACGTTGCTCATTTCGCAAATGTCAAAAATGCATCATGTTGCAGCTACGCACACATATGCACGTACTCTTTGCTACGGATTGTGTAGGGCTGTGCCAAAGTGTCGATGATTCGTCATACCACTCGGAGCATTATTTCCATGTTCCTCGCGGGTAGTGTGTGAAGAGAAAGGTTCGTCACGAGATGAAACATAAATCCGTGTTGCCTTGGAATGGTTTAACGAGCTCAAAGCATAAAACGACGGCGCCCTAGCATTGTCACCGTGGCGTTAGTGTGCGTATTGGTGTGGTGCGGCCAGTGTTTTCGTGTTCGTGCGTGAATCCCCGAGAAAATATTTCCAGCGCTCCGCGAGATAAGGCACCGTTTGTGAGACAGTTTTTCTTTCTGGCGTGAATGGGTTTGCTTCCTCCGGAGCAACGTTTTTTAGTGTCGTGCGTTCGGGAGTGATCTTTTCCCCCTTTTTGCTATTGAATTGCGGCGTGCGATATTAAACACAAAAGAGAAAAAGTTTATGCGTGGAACAAGGCACTGCTGTAGGTGCCACTCGGTGTGTGATTCTATTGTGTTCGTTGCAAGTGCTATTTGTCGCGTACCATAGCTACAGATTTGCCGTTGTAGGGAACTCCGTCCCTGCCATTCTTCTCACTATCCGAATCGCAGCGTAAACGAACAAAATGATTAAAAACATTTTCGGTAGCAGACGGGCGAAGGATTCCGAGCGGAACAAAATTTCCGAAATCGGTCTCCCGACGAACGTGGTGCACGGGATGCACGTCAGTAAAAACCAGCAAACGGGTCACCTGGAAGGGCTGCCGAAATCATGGATCCGCATGATGGATGCGCTGATCACGCACGACGAACAGAGCAAAAACCCGGAGGCGGCCTACCAGGCGGTGAAATTTTACAGCTATTCGATCAAAAAGAAGGAAGCCACGGAACCGTTCAAACCGTTCATCACGGAAGATGCGATCCACGAGGAGACGGAATCGATCGATCAGTTTCTCGATCAGAAAAGTACGCACAAAAGCGAAGATTCGCTGGCGGGAAGCAGCGAAGAGAATGAAAGTGTCCCACAGCCACCGCCACCGCCGTTGCCCAAGAAAAGCATGACCTTACCGCCGAAACCACAACTGAAACCAAAGCCCAAAAACTACACCAGCAAGGTGTACAAAGGCATGGACAATCTGCATCTGATCGATTCCGGTAGCAACAGCGAAACGATGATCATCCACAACGTTCCCCATCTGGACACGCACCAAAGTTCCTATGCGATCTGCGCAAACGTCAACAATAACAACAGCCTTGACCAGGAGCCCGAACCAGCCGATAGTGATTTAATACTGCGACCTAAGGAAAAGCTGGCCCGACAGCCGAAGAGCGACGAGCAGGTTTACTTCGAGCTGAAGAAGATCTGCAACCTAAACGATCCGCTCCAGCGGTACGAGAAAACGGTCGAGGTGGGCAAGGGTGCATCAGGGGTGGTGTTTATTGCGCTCGATCGTAACACCGGGTCCAAGGTGGCCATCAAAACGATCGACATGAAGAACCAATCGTCCAAGGAATCGATACTGAACGAGATAAATGTGCTGAAGGACTTTAACCATAAGAATTTGGTCAACTTCCTGGAGGCATACTACCTGGAGGACGTGGACCAGCTGTGGGTAATTCTCGAGTATATGGACGGTGGTCCACTGACAGATGTGGTTACCGAGACGGTAATGAAAGATCGACAGATTGCGGCCGTCTGTCGGGAGGTTCTGCTAGCCATTGACTTCCTGCACGCGAAAGGCATTATTCATCGCGATATCAAATCGGACAACGTGTTGCTCGGTATGGACGGTTCGGTAAAGGTGACCGACTTTGGTTTCTGCGCTAATATCGAGGGTGACGAGAAGCGGCAAACGATGGTCGGCACACCGTACTGGATGGCACCGGAAGTGGTGACGCGCAAACAGTACGGTAAAAAGGTGGACATCTGGTCATTGGGCATCATGGCTATAGAGATGATCGAGGGCCAACCGCCGTACCTCAATCAGGCTCCGCTACGTGCACTCTATCTGATTGCGGCCAACGGTCGACCGGACATCAAAAGCTGGGACAAACTGTCGGACAATCTGAAGGACTTTCTCGACCGCTGCCTGCAGGTGGAGGTCGACATGCGTGCCTCGGCTGACGAGTTGTTGCGGCATCCTTTCCTGCAGGACTGTATGGAGCTGCGTACGCTAACGCCACTGATAAAGGCCGCCCGCCGATTGCTGAAGCGAGACAACTGAGGGGGCCGACTGCAAACCCCGACGCATGCTGAAGAAAATGGCTACACCACTTTTCTCTGCAGGTAACGGAAGCGGTAGTTAGAACGGAACAATCGAACGTAACAAAAAAAAGTCAGATGTAGAATCGTTAGTAGGAACATTTTTGCCGTATGTGGCTGTGAGATTTAGTGCCTTGATACCGATGATACGGAAATGGAAAGTAGAGCCAAAAAAAAAAACAAACAAACGCCTAGGGGCACACATTGGTGCGAAAATTTGGTATGATAAACGGAAAGAGTAGAAGCAGAAGGATGGGCATAAGCGTGTAACCTCCGGGTGCGTTGTGTTGCGCCACAATGCGGCCAGCAAACCTCACACCCCATAGTCAAGACGAGCTTAAAGATAAGGAAAAAGTAGAGCTTACCATAGATTCGCTGAACGAGATCGAAGGCAACATCGATAGCGGCAAACGGTCAGAGGTACGGTGCTGCTGCTAAAGCAGTAAGGGATGATAAGGACTGGTGTCCAGACGTTTAGACGAAACAGTTGTGGCTGCATTCGATTTTGGTGTTGGATTTCGATGTAGAAACGGAACAATCAATCATAACGCGTGACTCTTTGTGCCGCAACACACACACACAATCTGCATTTGCAGTTTGGGGGGCCTTCATGAAACAGTATTCGGGCAGGAACATGCCTATGTTGGCTGGAAACCGAAAGGAAAAAGTGTGGAACATCCATACATTCCACGATTGTGCGAAGAAAGTAACCTTTTTTTTGTTTTTGGTTTGGATTAGTAGAAGCAATAAGCAATCCAAGACTATTGTCCACATACGCTTCACGCGTACGATCATTGATCACGTCACTGCCACTCGATAGTTGTATGAAGCTAAAATGTGTGTTACATTACATTTGTGTTCACGTTTTGTGTGAACAAACCGAGCGAGGAACACTGTCAATAATGGATGAGTGTTTTTTTTTATTTTTTGGGCTGGATCCGTGCGGACATATACATAATATGAGCGTAAATAGTAACATTCCATTGCCAAAAAGAATGTGTGACGTACGAAACGCACAACCAACGGCAAAAGAGGCAGAAACGATCATCCCCATGTCTGGAAGGTTTCTGGTGTATGAAGAAGTCCGAGAACGATAATAATGTCGCTTGCGATTAGCCGGAACCCATCGTCGCTACGAGGCAAGAAAATGGAATAAAGTGCGTTTTGTCTGCTGCAAGAGCAAACGAAGCAAAAGAGCATCCCTTTCCCACTCTGACCAGTACGAATTGGCATTGGCACTGGTCCTCTAGCAGTGGTGGTATACTAGACGGCCTCGATGATGACGACGGGAAGACGACGACGTCTGCTGGTTTGGTTTCGATGTCATCCTCCTTCACGACCGGTACCGCACACACTGGCGTTAAACTTGCTGTGCCACTGCGTTGAACAAAAACTGCAAAGTTTACTTCTGGTGAAGATGGAGTTGATGGTTGCTGCGATCATCCATCACTTCTTGCCGTGGTAGCGCACGAGATAGACCGGTCGTGGTGTCGTGGAACGTGCACAGAAAGTGCATTTGTTCAGTTTACTGTGCTGCTGCTGCTGCATCGTACACGAAAAGAAAGAATGAAAGAGAGAAAAAGAGAGGAATTGAGTGTGTGTGTCCACCTTACAAGTACGGGGTTAGTGTGGCTGGAATTATTCTATTAAAATTTACATCTCATTGATGAAAATCACGTTGGTTCATTCCGCCCGGGCATTTCCAGAACACTGTGGTGTGACGTATGTTTTGCTCGCGTTCGTATTCCTAGCGGGCGCCGAGGTACGACACTCTTTTGCCAATTTTCATTAGCACAGTGGTGCGATTTAACAGCCAAGAAGAACTTTAGATTGCGGGTTTTGAATGGTTTTGAACCATCCGCACACACACAGAAAACAAATGCATAAAACTCATCCGGTTCCGAACCTGGCACAAAGCGAAGGAAGGCTATACTACTGGCTACAGAGAAGAGTCTTAGACGATCCTATCTTTGCAGACGACTGTGGTACAAACGAACGAACATCATATGTCGCCAGCTGGAGTGAAATTCTTCAAAACGTTAAGAGCAACATAAGCGCGACGAACATATGCACGGCCAGTGCGCTTCGTGCCAGACAGTGAAACTGGCCGGGTTAAAACAGGGGACAAAACGTACAACATGAAAAAAAAGAAGGAATTTTGATGTGCTTTTTATGTGTGTTATAAAAATAATTTGCCTTTACAAACGTTGGCTCCAATGGAAGGTTCATTTATAGCGGGTTCTTTCCTCGAAGCCCCTTCCTGCGATACTTGCACACAAGCGTTAAGAGAAAGATTCAAGATTGAAGAGGATGGCTTTTTGTTTACAACTAATGGCACTACTTACAATAATGTAAACGTTGGGTTTTGATACATCTACACAAAAAGGTAATGAACGAGATGAGAGCGCACTTTGCGGGGCAATTGATTTCCTATTCCATCGTACCGAAATCTCTACAAACCTTGCCCAGCGGGAATCATAAAACTGGTATGCTTTAAAGAAAGTGAGAGTATTTCAACGTATCCATGCTCAGAAGGTGGAAAGAGAATGATGGTTTTATCTATGAGTCAGCGCCAGTTTTTCATCAAAAATACCGCCATTAAACTTCAACGTCTCACACACAAGCTACATCATATAGCTGAGTGTCACGGGAGACGGCAAGGACTTTGCCGCCGTGGGTTTTGGCTGTACGGATGATTCATCCGTAGAAAGTCCACCGGACAGTGTTTGTTGTACGGATGGACGGGTTACACATGGTCGCACTGTCCAGTCTGGCGTGTCACAAGCATCAAATGAATTAAATCCACTAAGACTATTGTCGCTAGAATTTGTAACCCGCCGCTCGCAGCGGAAGATGTACACAATCAAGGGTTGAAATGGAAGGTGAGAAATTTGATCTTACTTTGTTGTGGGATCGTATTGCTCTCTTAACACTCGATTGTTGGGATGGCTTAGAATATTGTAAAGGGGAAGTAAATAAAACACTTCCCACCACCGTACGATATGTGATGCCTCCCTTCGATATATGAACGTTGATTTGGACCGGTTTAACGGTGTAATAACGCATGATAGATTTAACTGATTTGACAAAAAAAAATAAATCGTATGTACCTACAAGCTTATCGTGGGTCTAACAGTTGTGTGTAGATATTACATGCTAACAAAAATCGCGCAACAATTGTCGATAGAACGAACAATTTCCCGACTAGATTTTGTTTTTGTTTCGTTTGTCTCTTGCAACCGTCTGTTGAATAATCAGCTTTTGTTTGAGATTCTTTCTGTTTCCTCTAGAATTAAACAATTACCTAGCGGTCTGATGACACGGTAAAGAACGATTCTCTTTACCTACCGTACCTTCCTAATGTAATTCGTGCCAATGTTGATTATATGGTGCGCTTGGCAAACGGTGCTTTAATGTTTTACGCTTCACGGCTACGATAATCGGTATGGTGCACAGGCGCTGACACCTACCGGCCGTATACGCCTCGATGTCTATCGAAACTGTTACGGCACAACCATCATGACACCCTGATGATGGCACCCGCCATCAAACTCGGAAGCAGGGAATCCGATACGGGAGCGTCTTGGTGATGAGGTAAATTAATTTGACCTTATGCTGCTTTGTGCCACCATCTTTGCCGTACCGTTTGGGAATCTGGCTGGTAGAATTCAAGTCGTTCAATCACCGTTTTAAGCGATTGTTCCTAGTTTTACTACATACAAGTGGCTAAGAAAAAATGGTCCAAGAATTGAGCGAGGAAGTAGCCCTTCAGCCGTTGGTCCGAATAGAATAAATTCAGATTTCCGGATGAAGAGATCACTGTCGCGAATTGGTGAACGTGTAACATCTTCCTCATGTCCGTACGATCGCGATCATACTCTAAAACGATACGAGAAACGAAATTAATAAATTCGATTTTAGGCTCGCATGTTGTAGGACACCGTGGATTGAAGAAGGTTTTAAGATTGATAACATTGATAAAATCATCCTTTGCCAAACTCAGTTGAAGTTGAGTTGCGAGTATTTTTCTAAGCTATCAGACGAAACAAATGTTTTATAATACCCTTTTTTGCGTCCATTTCGTCACTTGCTCCGCAGTCGATTCGAAATGCCATTTATCAGCTGTTATCAGATAACGCGTTTGAAGCACAGTAACAGCAAATAGGTAACACTGCTGCTATTGCACCATCCTTTACATATAGGCCTGGTGGCGGCCAAAAGGTGCTAATAATGAACTCTCCACTTCTTTCGGTATGGTCGTGACATGCGTGTGTAACCTTACTCGTTCACAAACACAGAGAGATCGCACGCGTTAGCGAGTACTTCCGGTTATTTCTTATCAGCCTAGCGGACATGAATTCGCACTATATGAAACGATCAACGATGTGCTGTATTAAGCTAAATGCACTATTAGTGCATCTTCACAAACCAACTACACTTTTTTAAGTACAGTTTGGAATTAAAAAACCAATTTAGTTGTTGCACGACTATAACAAGACAACATCATATTGCAAAGGTTTATCACTCGGCAACACAGTGAAACACGATTTCAAATACATTCCCGCCCTTCCAGTTGGACTAGCTGTTGATTGCCTTGAACAGTATTTGGAGGCTATGCGTCGATCGTACAGTTTGTCCCGAACTCGGAACAACAATAGCACACGGCGTGTAACCTTAAATGAGGAAGCAGAAAACTCCAAAGCCACAGCAGCAACATGTTGCACATGTTTCGCATAAAAAAAACGACGCCCCAACACCCAATCGAGGTCCGCATAGAAACCCCAACACATATTGAATGGTAACGTCTTCCGCGCAGTATGCCACTTACATCAGCGACGACGTTGTTACGTGCCCCTGTGGTAGTACCCAGAAGAACTGAATGTTGATAGTCGTTCGAAAGCAGAACGCGCGTGTAGTATGAAGGGTGGGTTGGCGCAAAAAGAAACATGCTCTCGGCACAAGAATGCTTGGTTATACCAAGCGGCGAATTATGTTTGTTTAATGTAATAGAAATAGGCCCAGCGCGCCACACACCATCTGGACTGTACTGGATGACTGTTTGAAGAGGTACATCTGCATCGTCCATAGTAGAGAGAAACCATCCCGGGCCATATTTAAGTTTTGACGATCAGAATACCGTCCGTAGCTTATGATTGATTGGTGGCTGCAATCAGTCAGCAGTTGTCCATATTTTGCAACGGCCAGCAATAAACAGAAAATAAGTACGTTTTTTCTTCGTTTAGCTATACATGTCTGACTATTATTGTACATAGAACGGAAAGTATTGGTGTTTCCTGTAATCGAAAATGGTTCGCAAGGGCGTTGTTAACATGTTAAGCTAAATCTTTAATCGACGCTTTAACATTTTAACTGATGCCAATAGGTTGTAAATAGGTGGAGCATTACAAGAACACAACAACAAACCATCACAATTCTACCGATAAGAGATATAGGCACTTATGGAGAAAGCTTGCTATTTTATTCCTGTAACTGTAGAACAAACATTCTGACCATGTTGCTTTTGATCGCGCTTAGTTTATAAAGGAAGCATGTTTTTATACGTATTACAAGATTAGGAATTATGTGTAATCGAAAACAATGGGAAACAACAGGAAAACTCTCTGACATAGAACGCTTGTCTAGTACCAGATACATTACCACACTACTTGCATCGTTAAACGTGTGTATAAGTGCGACTGCAACAAAAAACCTGGCATTCAATTAAGAATTGTATTCGGGATAGAAACATTCACAATATGTTTTATTTCTATTTTACCACAATTTAAACAACATAATAGCAACAACGATCACCAGATAGAGGATATTATTCGGTGCGAGCAGTAAATGCTTTTGAAAGTATTTCTTTTCTTTAGCGTGGACACAACGATTCAAATGTAAACAGCATTCAACATTGGAACTATTTTGTAGTAGAACGTTTTTTTTTTGTTTGCAATATTGTTTAAAACGTTTATGTTTAGAATATAGTTTGTAATAGGAAGATACAATTGTCTCGACTGATTTACTAATTGCTTCTCATCCGAAAATAACGAGCTTTGGAAGGAGTGCAACGTCTGGGATTTATCAAGTAAGTTGCTTCTTATTTCAATAAGAATATCACACGAAACATTTAAAAGGAAAGTTTAATTTTCACATTGTACAAATTAACATGTTTTGTAATTTTATTTGTATCGCTTGCAGCTACCCATTATATGTCATTTGTTATAATTACAGTTTATGTAATTCAAAGCCAAACATCTTCACGATATTTGCCATCCTTCTTAAGCCCACTAATAAGTGCTTTGATATCCTCTTGTGTTTCTGATGCTTGGACCAGTATGTCGATTACGGTGTTAGTTATTTGTGGTAAAAGTACCTTTGAATCTCCGCAAACATAAAACAACGCCTGTGGGTTGCGTATGTTTTCAACGATTTGGCAACGTTTTTCCACTATCTGACTTTGCACATACTTGTACCGTGTATCGGCATCTCGTGAAAATGCTTCATAACAAGCATCCAACACGCCCGCTTTAAGATACTTTTTGATTTCATCTCTACACAGATAGTTACGCTCTCGATAGCGAAATCCTACGAACAGTTCGGCACGACCTAGTGTTTCACCTTTAGCTAGAGCATCTGCACGTAGCTCAAGAAACGAAAGATATGGAGATATTCCCGTACCGGTGCCAACCATTATAATGTTTCGTTTTAGATCACTGTCCTTGTAGACAAATGCACTGCTCTGGCGAAAGTAAAAATATAACGTTGCCCCTTTTTCCAATCGCCGAAGGTACGTTGTGGTAATCCCCGGATTGTTTTCGTTGTGCGAGAAAAGAAAGCGTAGCGCTGGGCTGTCTCCTTCTCGGTACACGTTCGCAATCGAATAGGGACGTGGCATAAGCCTGGGAAGATGTTCTACAAATATTGCGACCGTTGGTTTACACGATGGGACCAGCTGGAGCAAAGAAATTATTCCCTTTCCGTTCTGCAGGACTAGTTTTTCATACCAAAAGTTTCCTTCTTTTGAGCATAAAATTTCCAGGATGCGACGATCATTCTCATTCGTAGTATATGGTATTAAAGCGCGTATCAAGAGCTAAAATGATAAATATGATTTGAAGTACTGCTGACGGTACGATGTTATGATTTGAGGGCAAAAGTAACTCCCCTTTTTACTTACTTTCTTTGGTACCGCATGAAGATCCAAACACTCTCTGAACAGACGTCGGTAATTTACGACATGAGGTACGAACATCGGGATCTTGGCACCCTTTTTAGTTGTACTCTGGTCAATGCCGATCTTACAAACAGTTTCACATTGGGACAACAAATTCAAACGGTCTAGAATGTAATCGACATCACTATCTGTGTTGTAGGATAAAATGCCTATCGTATCTCCGGGCCAATATCGGTGTCCTGTGTGATGTTCGTAATTAAATGTTAAATCGTGTACAGGTTTTACATCCTCCTCTTCCACGATCGTTGCAATGTTGGTGACAAATGCCGTAAATACATCCGTCGCGGCGAACGGTTGAAGCACATTAGCTTGCAAGTGTGCTGCTTGTGGTACATCTTCCTGCGGAACACATTTAATGTATCATTTAAGCTATTAAAAATCATAGCTGCGAGTTTCCTTACCGTGGTCTCTTCCAGCACAATAAAATTCGAAGGAAGAGCTGGCAATGTTATCTTTTTTCCCTCGAATTCGTGTAAAACTTCCAAAGACATGCTGCCGATTTACAAATTTCGATGTGATTCACAGCTGAGCTAAAACATAAACAATGCAAATACACGTTGGTCACCATGCAGTGTTGCCAGCAGAAGCAATGTTTTTTTTCATTTAGTTTATGTTGGTAATAACCGTATGGGTTTGAAATGTTTTACTGTTATTTAAGCATAATTAAATCATGAAAATTGATACATAAAATTAACGGAAAGTTCTTTACAAGTGATAATTTTGTTTCGTTTCCTACGAATTGTAATACGGATGTATTACGGAAGATATAACTTTTCGGAAGGAGGCTTTGGTAGCCTAATAACAAAGACGGAAGGTATAACGGAAGAACGGAAGACAAAACGGAAGAACGGAAGAACGGAAGATGTTGCTTGTACAACGATCCAATAACGAATATCTTTATTCAGCATGACAGTTGCGCAGCACACTGTCATGTCCAATGGTCATAATTCACTCTGACATTTCGAAAGCTCTTCACAATGATACCGGTTGCGGACCTGACACTACAGTATATTACAGCTCGGCTATCCTGACTTAGGATTGACCTCAATTCTACTTGACTACATACCTAATCATATTTACGTATTAGTGGCCCACTTCCTAAGCTTATCAACTTCTAGAACGCCATCATAGGCCATTTGTGTATGTTGACATCCCTCAACATCTCTAACGACATAGCGGTCATGAGGAAGAATTTTGTGAATTATATAAGGGCCGCGAAACCTACAGTTAAGCTTTTTGTTGACACCGCTTGTGTCTGTATATTTGATAGCTACTAGATCTCCTACGTTGAATTTAGGAGCTGGCTTGTTCCTATCGGCTAAGTATTGCTCATTTCGATTTTGCGATATTTCGATATTTTCCTGTGCTTCGGAACGGAGACGATTAAGGTCTCGACTAACGTCTTCTGTTTTGGACTCAAGAAATTCACGCAATTCATCCACGACCCAACCCCGCTGCTCGACCCCGAAGAGTAGAATGGACGGTAGGAAGCCCGTGGAACTATGGACCGTATTATTAAGAGCGTATTCGGCAGATCGTAAATGCGAACTCCAATCAGAGTAGTCGGTGAGCTCAGACAGTTTGCTTAGTATAGGACGGAGTACACGATTAACGCGTTCGACCTGACCATTCGCTTGGGGAGAGGCTGTAGCATTAAGTACATGGGAGATATTGTGAGACTCTAGAAATTCTTTAAAAAGATTCGAAGTAAAACACGTTGCTCGATCACTAATGATCCGTTTTGGTCGACTGTAGTATGTCATATACTGATTGAGTGCGTCACATACCTCGTTAGTGTTAGTTGTAGCAGTAGCATATAATTTCGTAAATTTAGTAAAAGAATCTATAATGACCAAAACATATTTCTTGCGAGACCCAGTACAGGGCAATGGACCCAGATGGTCCAAGTGTATAGTGTCAAAAGGCAGCGGTACTTTTGGGATGCTAAATAGGTTACGATTATTTATCCTAGAGGGGGCTGAATATACAATACATTTTATACAATTTTTAAGAAAGTTCTCAATCTTAACTGTCATTTGAGGAAACCAATAATGCTGACGAATAGTGTGAAAGGTCTTAGTAGTTGCGAGATGGCCAATCTTTTCATGGTTGTGTCGTATGACGTTATCTACCATTTCACGAGGTACATACAATTGGAGGGGATAGAGGGGAGACTGATGATAAACAAGACCATCTTGCAAGACGAATCCATTAACAGGACCGACTTCGAGTTTTCGTTTTAAAGAGTCAATGGAAGGATCTCTTGATTGAGCTACCTGAAGTTGAAAGTCAAGGTCTAATTCGCTAATTGCACCTACTGCTTCAGTTCGGCTTAATGCATCCACGTGAGCCATAGAAGTTCCGGAACGATAATGAATGGTGTAATCATAGTTCTCCAGAAAAAGAGACCATCGAGCAATTTTTGCAGATCCATTACGGTTCTTTAGGGTCTCGACCAATGAATTACAATCTGTGTATATCTTCAAAGGGAGCCCGTGAACGTAGGTATGGAATCTCTTAAGTGCATAGATAACGGAGAGCGTTTCTAGCTCATAACTATGCAGCTTCGCTTCTTCTTTCGAGGTTGTTTTCGAGAAATAGGCGATAGGATGAAGTTTCTTGTCGTCCTGCCTCTGCAACAATACTGCTCCAAATCCGAATGAGCTTGCATCACAGTGAAGTTCGGTTTCCCTTTTTGGGTTAAAAATGGCAAGTACAGGAGATTGAATGAGTCTCTCGCGGAGAGTTTCAAAAGCCTCACGACAATTAGCATCAAAGCTAAAGACGGCATCCTTCTGTAGTAACTGAGTAAGGGGTTTAGCAATGCAGGAAAAAGACGGAACAAAACGTCGAAAGTAAGAGAATAAACCCAAGCATCTTCTAAGTTGTTTCACATTTAAAGGCATTGGGTAGTTTCGTAAGGCTTTAATATGCCGGTCACTAGGTCGGATACCAGAGGCGCTCGCCTTATATCCTAGATAATCCAACTCCTCATGCGCAAACCTACACTTATCCACCCGTAGTTCTAGGCCAGACTGTTTGATTCTCCTCAGAACAGATTGGAGGGTTTCCAGGTGGGACTGAAGATCGGCGGAAGCAATAATTATATCGTCCAAGTAGACCACTAGTTTTTCATCATCAATAAATTCGCGGAAGATTGAATTAATGAAACGCTGGAATTCGGAAGGAGCGTTTTTAAGGCCAAAAGGCATTTTTGTATATTCGTACTGACCGTCAGGGGTAACAAAGGAAGTGTAAGGAATGGAAGATTCTTCCATCTGTACCTGATGGAATCCGCTTTTCAAATCCAACAAGCTGAAGAACTTTTTGTTACTGAGATGCTCTAAGCAAGTCTCGATCAACGGAAGAGGGTAGTTGTCCCTTACAGTAATCTTATTTAGCGGTCGATAGTCCACGCACATCCGTATCTCTCCACTCTTTTTCCTAACGAGCACCAGGGCAGACGCATAAGGGGAATTACTTGGTCTGATGACTTCCTCTTCGAGTAATTTGGATACGATTTCCTTAACTTGGTTCCGCTCTCCATAAGAGAGTCGACGGGGTTTAGTAAAAATAGGGGTCTGATGAGTGAGGTTGATCTTCATCTTATGATTTATTAACTGAGTGCATTGAATAGAATTGTCGAGATAATTTTCCTTAATGATTGATAGGACAATAGCGGAATGCCTGGAAGATAATGTGGGGCCAACATCAAGCTCAATTTCCGATTCATAAACGTCAATAGCAGAAATTTCATTGGTTGCTACATCTAGTGAATCCTGGTTCTGGGTTTCAATTTCCCCCCGAGGGGGCTGCGTAAGAGAGACGTAATTCTTAGAGTACGTAAGACTGACGTTAAACGAAGGGAGTATATCTCTACCAATAATTATTGGCCAGGCCATAGAGTTCTCGGGTAATATAATAAATGAATGATTGAGGATCACCTCCTTAAATTTTATACGGCACGTTACTTGACCACGAGTATAAAGTCGGGAGTTCCCAAGGCCACGAAATCGAGAAGGGGCTAACGTAGCCAGGAGTCCAACTGGAACTATGGATTCATTTATAAAACTTACAGAACTACCTGTATCAAATAGAGATTGTATTCCTTTTACTACCACAACCGGTTTTCCTAACTTGAGAAAAGAAACACTCACCTCTTGTAATTCATCTAATGCCAGAGTTTCATTATCATCACCCGCAATACGAGCAATTGGATCCGGATGAGCAGCAGCATTCGCGACCTTCTTTGGGCAATTTTTGTAGTTATGCCCCATCTGGAAACACGTGAAGCATGCCCCCGGTGGTCGGTTGGGGCGAGAACAGGCACTCTTAAGATGTCCAAACTCCGAGCAGTTGTAACATCGAATGATGTTCTGCGTTGCTCCTCGATTGGTCGAAACAGGAACTTTCTCCGGAATTGAAGATGATGTCGTCGTCGGCTTGGGGACTCTTCTGGACCGAATAGTCTCGAATTTCTTAAGCATAGGCTTCAGATCTTCCACGTTGTTTGCCATGAATCGCATCCCAGCAGTAAGAGATGGGCTATCCAGACCATCAAGGATAATGTTGATCAATTCAGGTTCCGGGATGGGGGCTCGGCTGGCAATACGTTGCATATCCAACACATAACGTAAGGCGGTCTCCTTTGGGGAGAGACGACGGGATCGTAATTGTCGAAGAACGGCTTCAACCGTTGGCGGCACACTCAAGGTTGAGATGAGTTCTTCCTTTAACTGTTCCAGGGTAAGGGCACGAGATGACTGGGCAACGATAGCCGCAGATCCTTTAAGCAGCCGACGAGCATGAACAAATTTATCAGCATCCTTCACACGATGTAGGGAGAAAGTATAATCGAGGTCATCCAACCATTGGATGATACATCTGTCGTCGTCTCCCGTGAAGGGTTCGATTGTTTTATCGAGCTTTAAGTCAGCAATCGGTGGTGAAGCACATTCAGCCTGGTGTTCCAAAGCCTGAATCTTACGGCGCAAATCCACTAACTCCAATTGTTGCTGCAATCTGCGAATTTCGTCATCGTAAGTAGCCTGGGTGCATTTGTTAGTCGGGTTACGTTCTTTGGCCGCACTATCAACACGCTCCGCTTCGGTAGCGTCCAACATGGCAGCACCGCTTGAAGCGTCCAAAATGGCGACATCACGCTTCGCGAGTATGGCACTCGAGGCGTCCAAAATGGCGGCATCGCGCTTCGCAAGTGTGGCACTCGAGGCGTCCAAAATGGCGGCATCGCGCTTCACGGGTGTAGCACTCGAAGCGTCCAAAATGGCGGACAGGCACGTGGTAGGAGCATCGGTCAAAGGCGCTTCGGAAGCTGGTTCCTCGTCTGGTATCGGTGTGGCGTCAATTCCCATAATTTCAGCAAACAATCTCCGGATCTGGGCAACGGTAGCGGAAGGGGGAACCGCAATCCCCGCATCCGACAGAACGCCCAACATTTCATCACGGCTAGGCATGATCTAAACCAAGATGACACAACGGCAGCACGGGGCGAATCCCACTTCTGAGATGTAATACGGATGTATTACGGAAGATATAACTTTTCGGAAGGAGGCTTTGGTAGCCTAATAACAAAGACGGAAGGTATAACGGAAGAACGGAAGACAAAACGGAAGAACGGAAGAACGGAAGATGTTGCTTGTACAACGATCCAATAACGAATATCTTTATTCAGCATGACAGTTGCGCAGCACACTGTCATGTCCAATGGTCATAATTCACTCTGACATTTCGAAAGCTCTTCACAATGATACCGGTTGCGGACCTGACACTACAGTATATTACAGAATATTGTTTCAAACTGTCAACAATGTCAAACTTGCTTTGACAGTTCTCATCATTCGCATGCGGTGCAATGTTGTTCAACAATCCTCTCGAAGAAAGCTTGTAAATGGTGTGATCTGTTCGATTTAAGTGTGGAAATATATTTGTTTGCAGCTTTTACGAAGCGGATTTAGTTGTGAAAAAAGACAACATTCAAAAAACTCCACAACAGAATGGGCCGGTTCGGACCAAAGCATCGTAAAATCCCCGTTCCCAAACGCCATGGTGTTCGTGACCCGCTGAAACGGCTCGCCGAAAAAGAAGCTGCGTAAGTAATAGAATACAAGTGAAATCCACTTTTAATCTTAGCCTAAAACTTTTCCCCCCACGATAGCATTAAAGACAAAATCAACAACCCTCCGAAGGAACATGATGTTCAGGAGGTTTCGAATCGTTTCAAGCGATTTATGGTACTAACCAAGGAGGCCAATCAACCCAGGCAACGATTCAAAAAAACAATAGAAAAACCAAAATTGCGAATCGGAAACTCGATTGTCGAAAAGCGCAATAAAGAATCGGAAGAATCGTTCCTGATGCGTGCTAGTAACCTCCAGCATGCTCGTGAGGTAGAGGCCAATTTTGGTGTCAGGTTTGGTGTTGAGGTGGAACACGACGATCAAACGGGAGCAATTCGTGTCGTCAAACGGAAAGGTATCGAAGTAGATGGCATGTTGGAAAAAATCAGCGATGAAAAACGTGGCAAAGTAAGCAAGCGAAAATTAAGGGCCGCAGAAGCTGCCAAAACCAAAAAAGCCATGATAGCGGAAAAGAAACAGAAAGCGATTGATAACCAACGAGAGGAGGAAGATCTGTTGCTGCGAGAGTATCAATACGAACGAGTGCCTTTTGGTGAGGTTGTAAAGGAACCGCCAAAACTCCGTGCACTTCCACGGCGAGCCAAAAGGGAGGGTGTTCCAAGGGTAAGTTATTCGTGGATGTGGATTCAACATGATAGAGAACATTCTTTTAATTGACAATTGTCCCTTTTTTTAGCCTGGATCCAAAGGCCTGTTGTTAAGTACATTACTGCAGCCAAAACAAACAGAAAATCAAGAAGAACCGGTTCCCAAGAAAACGTCCAAAAAGAAGAAAACCGAAACGAAGTTGGATCTCAAAGGCAAGCGAAAGAAACTGCCGATGGCAACCAGAATGAACATTGAACGTGAACAGCAAAATGTCATCGAAATGTACCGGCAATTGAAGAAGAAATCAAACCAATAAAGAAATGAAGCAACGGTTCCTGCTATTGGGAATCTTAAATCAGGTATGTCTACTTCCTTACTTTTGCATTGGTTTCTAAATTACTCTGTTCTTTGAAATAAGGAACAAACTTTCAGTAGTCGATTGTTTAACGTAATCGAACGTCCGAACTCATTTATTATAAACTACTCAGCAGGTTGTCAGTTATAAATATGGGCTTCTTGTATTATACAGCCATTTCTACACACATCGCCAACAAACAAAAATCCACTCAGTATCGTATCATCGAATAGTACAGATACTTCCCCGTCTTCTTATACTCCGCCAGCAGGTCGGCTGCTTCTGCTTTGGGTATAGACTTTACTTTACTCATGCACGTCACTATCGTGTCCTGAATGCGGGGAAGCATGGTGCGACCTTCCCCGCAGAGATAAAGCTTTGTGGTGTCGTCAAGCAGTAGCTCCACCAGCTCCTCCTTTCTATCCTCGATGATGTCCTGCACATACTTGTACTGGCTGTCCTCATCACGGGACGAAGCTACATGCAACCGATCCAGCACACTGGCTTGCATGAAACCCTTCAACTCGTTCTCGTAAAGATAGTTGCGATCCTGGTAGCGGCAGCTTGCCAACAACCAAGCAGATCCCATCTTAATCTTTCGATTAGAACTCTTCATCTGCTTGCGATACTCGAGGAAGCCAATGTACGGGGTCACACCAGTACCCGGTCCGATCATTATAATGTTTCGTTCGAGATCCTCTTCGCGATAGTTAAAGACAGGTTTCAACTGGCGCAGGTATATGTACAGATATTTGTCCCATTTGTTTGGATGCAGCAATTTGCTTTCGAGCATGTGCGTCGTGATGCCAACATGCCCATCGTTCAGCATAGCAAAGGCAATACGGATGTGGTTCTCCCGTCCATAGCTCGCTATAGAATAGGGTCGTGCTTGAAGCCGTGGCAGATGTTCAATCAGCATCGCCAATGGTGGCCTACAGGTAGCCACGTACTTTAGCACGTGCAGGAAGTTCATCTCGTTCTTCAGGATCAATTCATTGTAAAGGTTGGAACCTTCTTTCGAAGATAAAATCTCTAGCAAACGCTTTTCACACTCATCTGCCGTGTGGCTAGCCATGGCCTGTAGCAACCCCTTTCGGGGTGTAATCCGAATGTCCAAGCACTCGGAGAGAAGTCTCCGCGGTGTGACGTACTTCGGCACGTAATGTGGTAATTCCGGGTTTTTCTTCTTTATAGGTTTTGCCAGCTTAACTTCGTACGTTTGATCGGCCGATTCAAGAAGATGCAACCGGTCCAGCACGTAATCTACCTCGCTGGCCAGGTTGTACGTAAGAATTCCGATTGCATCGCCTGGAAAATATTCTTCTTCCATGTTCTGAAACACATTAATGCGAATGATGAATGAAAGTTTTACTTAAAATCATTCTCTCTTACCGGTGGAAGTTTAATTGCGGCTTCGTACACCGTCTTCACGTCGTCACCCTCGGCCAGGACACGATAATGGAGTATGCTTGTTTTGTAAACATTGCTCGAACCGAACGGTTGTCGTGTGGTGCTCTGCAGATGATCCGAAGGCTGAAAACCCATAAACGCACAAACGCAAAACGTGAATGTTTTATTGAATATTTTTCATTTGTTCAAAACGCGTTACCACTTGTCCACTTTCGGAAGGATTCGCCTCGATGAACGATGCTGGTAGTTTGCTTAGCGTCAGTGGTGTCGCTTTAAATTGCTCCAGAACGTTCATGTTGGTTTCGTTGATGGTCGATGGAGGGTGTAATAGATGCAAAATATTTCACAATTACAGTTCACCGATTAATCTCGGATATTTGGATGGATTGTCACGACTTATCAGAGCTGAACGCTTCTTCAATACACATTTATAACTGGTATGTATCGAATGTGTGAATCATTATGGTCAATAAAACAAACGCATAGATATAACTGTTCACCATACGCTTATCACAAAACTAAAATTAATAGTCTCAATTAAAAAAAAACTTTTTTCATTCACTTATAACCTAACCGCATGAAATATGCGTCGGTACACAAATGGTTCGGACTTAACTTATTGTTTAATGCACTTAACACACTGAATAAGTTTCGGCTAAAAAAAGATAGTTTTGGTCACAGTTAAGTAGCGATGGTAATTGCTATCCCTGGAGAGTATTATTTTTACAATAAAAGATAGATCAAAGTTTTCGGCTGCCTGATGGTAAAAGCGGACGCGTTATTTCGGCCGCTATTGTTGTAAATAAAGACAGGTGTGCTGTGTGAACCTTGTCAAGGTACATACAGATCAACGTGACAGCGTATTTCGAGGGGTAGGAATGCTATTTCCTAGTGTTGGCCCTTCATAATCTTCTTGTTCCATATTTAAAAATAAATCATTTTCATCAGAACTGTTCATATTAGAACCCGATGATATTGAAGCTTTCTTCCAAAGTTGGGGAAGGCTCGATGGTGATTGTGATAAAACAACACTGATTCCAAACGACAGGATCGAATATCAAATCCCATCCGAACCGTCACTCCGTAGCAAGAACAGACTATAAAAAAATAAAATAAGTTGTAACGGCAATGTTGTTTCCAGTGAAAGTATATCAACTATTTTTTTTATAATTTTATGAGATAAATTTTGTTAAAACTTTAAGTACCATGAACATTTCGATTACATTTTACTTTCAACGCCATTTTCATAAAAACTAGAAAAAGAAATAGTTTATATAACGCTGGTCAGAAAGAATGTATATCAATTGCTTTTTAATTTTGTATCGCTGTTTTTTTTTGCATGGCCAGTTTGTATGAAATTATCAGTGGCGGATTCAAACTTGTGGAGACCCTATTAAACGGGAAAGTAATCGACGCCTCTAAAAAATGTTAAGGAAACGTGGAATTTTAAATACTTGCCGGTTTATATGCGATTATGTGAGACAACTGGTAACCGTAGCTCATGTAAACATGTTAATTATACTGTCGAAGACTCTGTTATATTTGAGATAATTTTTCTTTTTAAAGGTCAGCTATCAGCCAAATATTTCCCGTATTCCTTTAATGATATTTTTTACTAATAAACCGCTTGAATATAACGTATTTAAATGCAATATAATTTATGCTTCATTGCTAATAATCATCGATAAGCTCGTTAGAAATGTGTTCCTCTTTAGTTCGAAATGTAATAACTTAAAGCATGATAATGCTAACCCGTCATGTAATAATTCAATTGATGACTATTACTGCCATCACTTTCTATTGAATGAGGATAATTGAATTATGTTAACAATACAAATGGTAGCTCATCATGCTCACCATCATAAGAATCTCTCCCGCCTGTTATGCACCGTGCAAAAAGAGGCTTACGCAAAAATAATTATCAAATCAATCAATCGTTATTCGATCGATGCTCGTTCCGGTTGATTGGATTCCCTGGGAGGCTGCCTGGCCACCGGTAAGCGCTATGGAGATTAATTTTATTTGCGCTTTTTTTTTAAAGCATACAATCCTTTGTACTCTGTTTCGGTCCCTATGCGATATACGATATCCGTAAGGCACGATCGATGAAAAACGGTGAAAATGAAATCAGTGCCAATTATCTAATTGATCGCCGGCGAGATGGATGGGTTGATCTTCAGCTCCTCCCGTTTTCCGATACAATCACAAAATTAGCCAACCTAGCAGCATCTTAACGCATCGGTTAATTTTTTAAAAGAAAATTTTAAATAAAACTGCATGTGTCACTTCCCTTTCTACTATTTCTTGGACCCCAGCAAAAAAAAAAATGAGAGAAGTCAATCGAAAAACTAATCAAGATGAAGCAACTGACCGCGGACAGTGAAAGGGAAAAGCAACAAAAGGGTACGAAAGTAAATCATAACACAAATTTATCTACACACGGTTTGTTCCGTATCCGAAAAGGATGTTGCGCCTGGTTGGGCTACGTTAGCCAGTCCGTACATCTTCAAACATTCGAATTACCGATGCTCCCGGTGATCGGTAATACTGACACGGAGGAGTACATACGCATATTTGGTATCCTCTGGTCGAAGGCTGATGTAACGGAAGTGTAACTGAGCGGAGAAATAGTCATCATCATCTTCGCCCTAACACAAGGCCCTTAATTCCAGTGCCTTTGAAGGGCCCACGCACTACAGGTCATGCGGGAAATTTTTACTTTTTACATTCCACGCTTAAAGTGATAACGGTTGTAATGATATATTGTTGAAAGCTGGTCATATTTTTGTACAAGTGTTAAATTTTATTATGGGGGTTTAAAACTATTAACAAGCTATGGAATATATCAATGTTGGAGGTCACCCTTGATTGTATAATTAATAAAACATTTTTTCATAATTTAAAATAATTAAGAACATTTTTTACATCACAATTTGACTATATACCCCATTTTCTCTCTCGCGCAAATCTTTCTCTTCTTGGCTTTAAGACCTCTAAAGATATGCCGGCGGCTTCAAACGTGGGGACGGTCGGCATGGGATTCGATCTCCGGTCCTGTCGTTTGGAACTGGCTTCGTTTATAACATGCACTACCGGAACGCTCCCTATCACGGATCATAAGCCCTTTTAAAGTATGTCTTATTTATGATCTTCTTTTATGATTCACAAATTACAAATTAGCCGAGAACATGAAATCTTTTGAAAGCAAAGCAAAATAGAAGGTAAACTGCTATTACAACTTCTCTAAAAAAGTGTTTTTTTTTTGTGTTTTTAATTTGGAATGCCTAAAAGAACGCATTAAAGACTTCATAATTGATTTTTTAGAATCTAGAATTTTTAGAGCTGTTAGAGAACATTTTAGGTAGCATATTTTCCCACGTATAAAATATGTACATCTCTTTATCAAAATTTGGTTTTTGAAATTAGAGATATCACTATTTTTCAGTATACAGAACTTTGTACGAATAATGGCCTGGTCGATGCGTCACATTGAGTCAGACATTGTAAATCAAAATGCTATTCCTGAATTCCCTCACGAAGTGAACCGTGTCTGTCTAGCGAATAGTATTGTGGTCTTTGCCTTTTTTCTCTACAAGTTATTTTTTCCCCCAAATTTCATATCCAAATTCTAAGCATGTTTCTTGTACAAGATCGGAAATCGGAACTATGCTTGAAGTGACTAATGATCGGTGTTTGCTCACCATTGAAATAATGTGTATTAATTGTTTCACGATCTGTAGACTAGGGACACTAAAAGTTATGAATTGTTATATGAATAAATTCTTGATGTGGCCAGCGGATGGAAAGTCTACGTTCTTTTTATACACGTTGCACTGCACTTATTTAGCACTATCGAACCAAATGTGGATTACTTCAGTTGCATTGAATAATTTAAGCCAGCTACGCAATGTTTAGCCCATCCGTTACCGCTTCCCTTCGTTGTGCAATGAAAAAACGTTCCATTACTTCCATCATCCGGATAGCAGCAGCATGGTATTTTCGCATTTCAAAAACAAAAGCACAATATTGAACCAAGTGAAGCGATTCTCAGCGTACGAAGTGTTAGACACTGCAGCAGGCAGTGCAAATTAGGTGCAAGAAATAATTAATTTACCCAACCCAACAGCACGCAGCACATTTCTCCATCTATGAGCGATTTTGGCATTATTTAAACATCCAAATTTTTATTCATGGCCGGAAGAAAAAGTTGTAGCATGTGCCATATAATGAAAAGCTAGATGGTCCGATGCCCTCATTCTTGCCAGACATTCCTAGGGCTATTGTAGATGTCGGGCCAAGTGAATGTAAGTTTCAGGAATGGTTAATTTAATTAATTTTATTCAACATGTTACATACCGTAACGACGATCGCTTTCGTTTGTCTCATAGTGAGCAATAGTTACGTTTTGTAAATTAAAAAGAAAAAACATCTGTCGGTGGTGATCTATCTAAAATGAAATGTTTATCTTGATTATTCATTTTTGTGTTGCGTGTTTTAACGCTCTCATACAATGTTATTGTAATTGAAGAATAATTTTTCGATGCAGCAGTTCCGATATGGGAACCAAAAGAAACCAAAGCACAATTAGTGTGTTACCGTTTAATGGTTTATTTTTCATTATTGATGACAATGATGATGTTTTTGTTTACATCGAATAATTTCCAACTGTTTTCTAATGCGTGTTTGATTACTTGTTTCTATTAATAATAAATTTGCTAACAGTTGCTATTGGTTAGGAGTTTAAGATTTAGATATCAGAAGTTGTGATAAACGTAATTTTTGGGATTTTTGAAAGAAAAACTATCACACATTTTTTGTTAATTTTTAAAGATCTGTCTCATATATTGGATGGAAAATGTTTTCATTTGAGTGTATGCTTATTCAATAGGGCGTTATTAAACATTAATGAACGCTTAAAATTAACATTTTTAAAGGCTTTTTGGAGTTTTAAAAGCGATTTTAATCAAAACCGCTTTGCAAATAAAACAAAGAGAAATAAAGCTAAAAATAAACCTTAACACGAAGCTTGAAGGAGAAGTTTAATCGATTAATCACCATCGAAGTTCAAGATCTAGATCAACTTTCAGTAGTTAGTTTCTGAGATCGCCACCTAATAATTATAGTTAGTTTTCCTTTTTTTTCACATGAATTATATTTTGAATCTGATCTTCTTTGTCAGCACCTGATAGGATCTGAGTATTTTTCCCGTATCCAGCTGTTTCCAAAGTAATTTCTAATATCTGGTTGATTTGTGATTTTTAGCCCAGAATCTTGTCTACTAATTCCAAATAATAGAGCAATAGAGTATTAACTAATTAAAAAAAGATGAGAATTGGTTCGAAATGTCCGACTACAATTACGCCATAAAAGTGTCTGATCATGCCAGCTCTTAACAAAACATATCTTTGAATGAATCCAAGAGCTTCCAATATAACTGAAATGGTTGTAATATTTATTAAAATAATCAACAATTCGTACCGTGATTAGTTTGTTTTGAAATTGATGCAATCTTCTACCTTATGTTGCTCCAGTTTCTAGAATGTGGCAAGATCAATTTATTTATTTGCTTTGTTTCTGCTAATTCAATTTCGATTGTACAATTAGAATGTTTGACGTTACAAAAGTAGCACCATTTACTACACCTCTCAACAACATCACTCAAAAGAGCCACTTTAACCCAGGGAAAAGAATGTCTTTGCTGAAGAATTGGATCATCGAATGAACTAACTGTGCCCTTATTTTGCACAATACCGTACCTCACTTCTTCTGATTCGATTTGGGTGGTTATAAAACCGAACAACGTGATAAAATGTATTCCCGATTAATATCACTAGCTACAACCAGAAGCCCCCGCGTGCACCAGGAGCGCAAGACAAATGTGCTGCAACTCACAAAATAATGAAACACGGTAAGAGGCATAATTATGCTTTGCCTTAGGTCATAACCAACAGCATCTTGGTCTTGGCGGGAAGATAGGGGGCCTTTTTGGGTAAATGTTACGAAACTTTGCTCTCACCATCATCGTTATAATGATCAATCAGGTACTTCCTCAGATAAGCGTTTAGCGCATATTAATCGTTTTCACCTTCATAAAGTGTTTCTTACTACCATTACTTATCCAAAATGCGTGTGCCGCTTGCGAGTTGAAGATGAAACTGTTCAGCGTCTAGTGTGAGGCGCCTGTTTCCCTTTTGTTGCTGCCGAACGGTGTAACGAATTTTTGGGGAAGAGTAATCCGCCTGTTGTGGTCAATCACGCGTGGTACAACCACTATCAGTCGGATGGAAACCTACGCGCATCCATGTGTAAAGCGCCCATCTGGACAGGGTTTTCCCTTTTTCCGATTCTCCTCCATTCGCCCCTGGTGACCGGTGGCGCGTGCTTCTCACAATGCACCGTGCACGGATGCGCCACACGGATTGCGCAATAGGATAAGAAGCAAGCCTTCATGTAACTCGGGTGTTGATTCAATCCCTTGGGCACTGGTTTTCCACCCGGCGTACGTACGTTTGTTTTGCTTCGCACTTTTTTTTCGCGCACTTCGTTTCTTGTCCACTTGGCTTGACCGGCGATAAGATTAGGAAAGGAAAAGCTTCCCCGAGTAGGTTCGGGGTTTATGATTGAAGATGCCGGAACCTTTATTTTCGTTAACGGCAAAGTACATTGCAGACTTCAAATGTTGGGGTCTTTTTTCTGATTGTAGCAAAATTTAACGATTCAAAAGATAATTTGCAAACGGTAACAAAAATGCTTAGCCTCCCATTAGGTTACATCTATTTCGTTTTCCTTTTTTTTGTTGTTGAATGGGGTAAATGGAAAATTATCTTATCGAGTGGGATGCAAACTACCCATGTCTGTCCGAAACAATTCGAACCTCTTCACACAAGAAGATCACGATCACACACGGGAAGCAAAACAAAATGTAGACAAACAAACCGCTTCCAGGAGCGAAGGTAAACCGGTAACGGAATGGGAAAAGTAACAACAAAAAATATTCACTTTGCGGTTGGTTTTTTATTACGCGCCTTTCTTCGATTGCGCCTATGCGGATCGCTGCGGAAATGGCCTGGAATAGGTGCATAAACGGGTAAGGAAGTTCAAAAATTTCCGCCACCAACCCTGCTGGGTTCGGTACACTTATTCGGTCAGATTTTGAATTAAACCTTTTGCTTAAAAAAATGGCCACTTTTGACACTTTTTTTTTGGTGTTAGCAATGCATGCGTTCGAACGCGCGCGCACTCGCCTGTCTGTGTACTTCAAAGAAGTACATAAGTGTGAAGTGGCAACGATGAGTGTACGTGATTAGTGGCTGCACTATGGGCAAACTCAAGGGATACTTAACGGGAGGTAAATAAATAAATAATCATATGATAAGTATAGCAAAACGATCTGTTCATATTCCCGGATTACTGAAAGGTGCAGAAACGAAACTTCTGTTCAGGTTTTGTCTTTGGTGAATAGCGCCAAAAATTATGGACTGCACACGCGTAAAATTGGCACTGTTCTTGAAAATTTAAATTTTTAACTATAGAAAATATGTAATCTTTTTATAAGACAACTAATTCTGCACGTTATCCCACTTAGCAGCGATCCTCAAGTTTATGTTCCAATACAAAAAAAAGAATTTCTAAAATGCATTCCAATGGTCCATTTTGGGGTAAAGTTAAGTGAAGAAAAGTAGAAAAAACTAAAAAGCTAAGATCTAAAAACATCTTAACAAAACATTTCTTCAAAACAAACAAAGAAAAAACCTTAGGATTATTCAGATAAAAAATACAATCTTAAATCCTTGAAAGTTTAGTGTATCGGTTCTTATACACGTAAAAATACTGTATGTATATTACATTTCAATTATGTTCACAACACCTAGCATTTCCGTTTATCACACTTCAAAGGACTAATTCTACTTTAAATATTTATTAACATTAAAACTAACCGACCAGTTATTTTGAGTGTAAAGCTTTTCACATTCATTTTTTAGTGTTGAACAATTCTAAATTAATTGATACATGATTTTTACAAATCTATTCTCAATGACGAACTTAAAAAAAATCTTTAAAAACTTAATGCAGCTGTTCGAAATTGTTTGTTAAGTAATTACCAATAATAAAGCAAGTACCTGTTTTAAGTGTTAAAAAGTAAAATAAAGTTTAATTCTTAGTTTAATTTATATTTATTAGTTAACTTCTCCGTAATAAAAGCTGAACAAATTTAAGTGTAATTTACACTTATCAGCTAATGGTATATCAACAAAACAAAAAATACTACATCAGTAGTAATCCAATCAATTTGTTCCACAGTGCACCGAGCGGACCACTAAGCCGAACGCGCTTTCGTTTTCGTACAGGCTTCGAACGGCACGAACCTTTGTGTTCGCGATTGTCCGGTCCAATCATAGCGCGCAGGTGAAAGGAACGGAACGAACGGGAAAAACTATCGATCGAGAGATTCCGCACCCGCAGCTTCCCACCGTAACGATCGCGTCCGATCGGTGCGTATGCACCGGGCACCTGAAACCGAAACATCAACCCCATTCGTGTGCCATTTCATTTTCTATCGTTTTTCATCCGAATTCGTTTGTAATAAGCCTTGCGGAACCTAAACTATCTCCTACTAGTTCGAACAGGGGAAAGAGAGAAAAACCGTGCGTCTACGAACGAGGAAAACGAACGAAAGCAAAACAAACCAAAAACCCCTGCAATGAAGAAAGATGGAGCCCAGGTAACCCAACAGGAGGGGGTTCGTGGTTTTGGATGTATTTTTTTTTTGTTTAGTTTTCGCACGAGCAGGACGAACCGCACCGCATGGCGCTGTGAGCGGTTTCTGTGGCGGTATCTATAAAAATGCGCCCGATCGAAGTCGGAAGGCAGCATTGGCAATTTGTCGGTTCGATTGTTAGGACGGCGTGTTAGTAGTTCCTCGTCTTTTTTGGTGTGGCTTTTTATTTGGTGTGATTTTTTCGTGAATTTTTACAAGCAGTTTTTCACCATTGTGCAGCAGTGTTGCAGTTTTGTTAAGCATTAAACATCGTTTGTTGTTCCTAATTACACCGACTAGTGTGCATTTCCTGTAGTGCTGTTGGGTTTGTGTTATATCCTCATTCTCTTTCTTTCGTTGATCGGAATATTCAAATCGTAGCCGGTTTGAGGTGAAGAAAAACTAGTGATTGAAAGTGTTTTATTGCAAAGCATTGCTGTGTGACTGGTGGTTAAACAACGTGTTGAAATCTTCTTTACGAGAAGCAATTTCATTTGTGGTACGTAGAAAATAAACTATTTTTTTAATACTTTAATTTAGCCCACGGACTAAGATATATAGTATACGAAGCTCCTACTCGACCGAGTGGTTAATAATAAAAAAATCTTATAAAACAAGATTAAGATATTAAATTAGTCATCCTCGTCGTAATGAAAATTTAAAAAATAACATAAATAAAAATATAAAAGAGAAAAAAAGTATTTATGTGTAGAATATTAATAAACGATATAAGAAAATGAATTTGCTGGTAAATTGCAACATCAATTTAAAAAATGGCGATTTTTTGTCCAATAAGCTGCTTGTCATATCCACAATATTATAAAAAGTTAATGCTAAAGTATATTACAGAAAAGATTGATCAGGTTTGAAAAAAAATCGTAAATCAATAATTTCTCATAATTGCTTACATAAAATAATTTAACTTCAAATAACTTTCGTAAACAAAAGAGAATGTTTACACTTGTTCTACATTTTACACCATTTATACTAAATGCACTTACATCATTTTTTGTAAATCTTTGAATTTTAATCGGATTTTCTAGACATTTCTAAAATCTAAACGTAAATTTTATTGCTTACCTTTATTTGTTCAATTTGTTCTCTGGTTTGCAATTTACAGTTTATTTTTCATTTTTTTTAATAATAGCAAATGAAAACTTTCCTTTTAAGTTGTATTGTCTCTCTGCATTAATATTCTAAAATAATGCTATTATTAAACAACATCATTAAAAGTATTTTCAGACCCTATTCCGGTTTAATTCTTATTTTATACTTAACTTCAGTTTCAACTCTTTTTTTAGTATTATGTGATTAATAGCCATATTTTGATTGCAATTAAAAGAAATAATTGTTCTCTTCCTTCCAACCACCGCCTAATCATCGGCTAAATATCATTTCGTCGATACGAACCACTCGGAAGCGACTTCCTGAGTTGTGATGTTCCGTTTTTCGTACCCTCCCAAAAATATGTGTTTTGTAACCCCCTTTTTGGGGTAACCTTTATGGAGATGAACATAATGGGTCTACTTCCAGCACAAACTGCGGATCAGTTTGGGTGTTATGTAACATTTCCACTAAACATTATAACACGCGATCGCTCTTACTGATGGGCACGTGGACTGACGGAACATGAATCAATCAAACACAACAACCACAAAAAATACAACGGAACCGGTCAGTAACGCTTTTCAACGCAATTTCATGGCACATCATAAATATGGTGGTATCAACAACAAAAAACCCCTAGACACACACACGCATATCAGCAGAAGCGCACAACACGCGAAAATGAATTGATCGTAAAAAAAATATCACTTTTGGCAATTTTTTTTCCAATGGGTGCTCGAGCCTTCCGCATTTTGCTAGTTCACAATTTCCCTAACCTTACTTCACAGTAGCGAGGAAGTGGAAGACCTAGGTGAAATGGTCAGGTGAAAGTGCGAAAGTCCATTACTTTCGACACTTGCGTTGTTGGTACTTTTGTGCTCGGATGGCACTAAAGCAATCGAACACTTTGAAACAAAACAAAAACACAAACACACACGCAGTACTAAATTATCTTGATTGGGGTGTGAACTTTTGCTAATTGTTTTGCGAAATCTTATAGTCCTTTATGGATGAAGGATTATAAAATACAGTCATTTGCTTCCTATTGAGTTTTTGAGTGATCTTGTGATGTGACGAAATGACGGGTTATTCCGGGTGGGATTTGAAATTATCCGCCGGAAAGGAGGATTTTTGAGTGATCGTGGAATGAGACGAAATGACGTGTTATTCCGGGTAGGATTTGAAATTATCCGCCGGAAAGGAAAAAAAAACAGAAACAAAATGTCACTATTGAATAATAATTATGAAACTAAAGCACATTGTCCATTTCTAAATTAACTAATTTAATAAAATGTGGAGCAAAACTCACAATCGCTTGATTAATGAGAACAATCAATTTGTATTGCATTATTAATCGTCGATAAATAATCGATTATTTAAGTTAAAAAAAAAGCATTGAAAAATTAGCAAATAGGTGTCATAAGAGGTTACATTTATTATATGTACATAACCAAAACTAAACAACTGGAGCAACTAAAATTTCTCTAACCCGTTTTCATCACTTTCAATCCATTCCCACCCATAGGGAGAGAGGGAGAGACAATTATTTCGTCCGGTCTTCCAGTTTATCCTGTTCCGTGTGTAGACCTACTTCTTCTCCAGGGATTATCGAACACGTTTTGCCCGTCCACCCTTATCGATCGAACACGCTTTAGATACAAAATATATGTAACAATGTGTTTTTAATTTTTTATTACTTCATTAAATTATGCAACAAATTAAATTGACGCTAAAGGGGTCTTATAGCACACAATCTAGCGTTTCGTTCGATTTTAATTGATTCGATTTCACGATCAATCACCATCGATCGATTTAGCGGATGGTTGGGCGTTTTGTGTGTTTTTTTATATTATTAACTTTCAATTTATGTTTCATCAAATTACCATCAACGGGAACGATGGATTCACTTCCAAGAAATCAATCGCCGGAAGCTTCATTATACATCTTTCACGTGTTCACTCCATCCGCAGTAACTAGCGTTCGTATTTCTTTCTTTACCTTTTTACGGTGTGTTTTTGTTTTGTTAAGACAAACACAATTGAACACTCAAACATACGTGAAAGTGTTAGAAAAATTGTCGATCGGACTCAATTGGTGCGAGAAACGTCAGAAAAGTATTACTTTTATCGCGCGTTGGTGAAATTCCATTTGACTCAATGCCAAATAATAATGTTGTTTATTGAACGCGATTAGTTCGTAGCAAAAGAAAAGTAAGATAAACATTCAATTTATTATTTTTGTTTAGCTTAGCGATGGTTAGCGATGTGATTAACTTGACTTGAGTGCATGGAGCATAGAAAGAATTGTTTATCTCTCTTCTCGCTCGTTGAAGTCTCCACCGGTGGTTGATATGAAAACCTCCAGAAACGGTTGTTTCAATCATTTCAAGTACCAAAAGATCATCCGCAAAAAAGATAGCATTTATTAGTCTAACAATTTGGATGAGAATTGCTCTCAATTGTAAATTTCTCTCTCTCTACTGTCCCTCATACTTACACCTATACTATCATTATCGATAGAATAGTCAAGTGCAAACGATCTTCTCTCACAATTAGTGATAACTTGCGGAAACGGGACAGCTATATGAAACATCAGAATTAGAACAGGTATAAGGAATAAGTGTCACCTCTTCGCATGGATGTTATCTTGTTACCAACCATCAAATAGAGAATTTTGAAGAGATCGACAGATGAAAAGAGATAAAAGATTCTTTCTGTGATAGTAATTATGTCTTCTACTATGTATGCTTCCCTGGTATCAGAATTTACCCAAACAAATTCATTTCGGTAGGAATTGTTACGAAAGATTTTAACAATGCTTCAACAAATGCTTTTGAAGGAAAGCATTTTTATCATATTTTTTTATGATTAACAGTAATTTGCGCATTTATTAAAAATGGTAATACTTCTCTATAATAAACTGTAAAAAAATGGTTAATATAAATTCAAGTTTAAAACTTTATTTTTGTACCTAAACATAATAAAAAAATATTTAATGAAAAGTTAGTGTGTTTTAGTGTGTTTTTTCCCACACGACATCCGTTAAATGCACTCTAGGCGAATGATTTACTAACGTATTAAAATAGTTTTATTAAATTGCCTTTTTTCCACAATTCTTTCGCGCGAATTGTACCCATTCGTCATGTTTTAGTTTTTGAAATACGAATAGTAATGGCATTACGCAACTTTGCCGGACAAACGCGCACAAACCCAGACGGAAAGCACACGGTTTTTTGCCACCTTTCCGCTTTACACTAACTTGTTCCGTTTTGTTATTTCATTTCACCTCCAGCTTCCACCGACAACGACGACGACAGGCAACGAAGATGAAGTCCGTTAACATCACCCTCACTGTTGGTTTGGTGCTTTGCCTGTTTGCCATCGGTACCGTATATATGCACACGCTCACTCGTGCCACCTATTTGCATCCGTATCGTTAATTCCGGCTTCATTTAATCTTCATGCAATTTCGTTTTTGCGTTTCTATCGTAGATGGTATCACGGCACGGTCTGGTGCAGACCGTAAGAAGGACTACGATTACGAGTACGAGACGGGACTTTCCAGCTCAGGTGGAGGAGGAGGCTACAGCAGTTCGGGTAGCAGCTACACGCCCAAATCGGGCTACAGTGCCGGCAGTGGGTTGCGTTCCATTGCCCAAGGTTCAGCCGATCAGGCTAACTCGGCCGTAGCGAATCAGCATGCCGCAGCCAAACAGGCTGCGTACGTTGCCCAGAACACGCTCGCTCAGGCCGCTTCACAGGCGGCCGCAACTGCTCAGGCCGCACTCGCCGGCAAGCACGTGCTGCTCCAGGGTCTCGAGCAGCAAAGTCTCGAAGCACATCAGGCGCTCGATGCGGAGATACAGCAGCTGCAGCAAGCGAAACGTTCCGCTAAAGCAGCTCAGCACGCCGCCCAACAAGCCCTGAACCATGTGCAGGTGTTGCAGTCCGCGCTAAACAATGCTCAAGTAGCAGCCGAACACGCGCAACAGAGTGCGAGCGAAGCGGCAGCAGAATTGGCCTCCCAGACGCAGATGGTCGGTTCGGCGAAACAGCGAGTGGAAGCGCTCGAGGAGCAGCTCAATTCGGCCCGCGTTGACTTTGAAGCTACGCAGGAAGCCGCCCATAAGGCGGCCGCCTCGGCCCAAGAAGCGCAGAACAATGCGGCCGAAGCGGCGGCTCACGCAGCCATTCCGCTCGTACATGTGGCTCAATCGATCTCGGACGGACATGGACTCGGCAACAGCCACACACTGCAGGCGAAGATCGGTAAGGTGGGTGGCAAGCAGCAACATCACGCATCGTCCGAGGATGAGATTAACAGTGGCGAGATTGAGGTGGCAGCAAACCACAACTATGGTGACTTTAAACCATCCCAGCAGACGTTCAGCTTTGCTGGATACTAATGCGTATCTGGTCTTGAGTCAGGCATCTGCTCCATACATCCACCATCTCATTCACTATTATCACGCTGTTCCGCAGTGCAGCAAAGATCTATGTTTTAATAGACCCACATACGAACACAAACACACATACACGCAAATCCACGAATGTACGCAGCTTCGAAGACATGAAGGAGGCAAAAGCAGAAGCGGGGACGAGATTGCATCCAACAACTTCCCAAGATCAGTGTCAATGCGCGCCAGTGCACGCGCGCGCACATTCAGATGAAAGTGAAATCGATCGATCCGCCGATCATGTGGTACGAGCGGTTGAAAGCGGAACTACATTGGAGGCTCCATTGCAACAAGCATCAAATACCGTAATCCCGGAAGATGAAGACTTTCACGGTCCCCACGCTACATTGCATTGCCAAAAGCCGGTTTTCGCAATGATCGCATTGACGAAGGGCGTAGAGAGAACGAGTAACGCAGGGGAAGGAGAAGGGTGAGGTAAGTTTTTCCTGCTCCTCCGGTTCATATTCCGTCCCAACCGGTAGTGCTTCGAACTATATGAAAGACTACTAAACTAAATGAAAGAATGAACGAACGAACCGACCGAACCGACAGATATAGAGACAGAGAGACACGTGATCGCAAAGTTTGTATTTATTTATGTAACTATCTAGGACGCGAGGAGGCTAGACAAAAACAAAACAATCTGAGTGAACGTTTGAAAGACACTCTTTAGAATGTAGTTAATATTGGTTGTGTTTTCTTTCTTTGTTTCGTTCTCTTCTACTACTTTTACTACTATTACTAATTTTGCTACTGAGTTTTTTTTGTTGTTGTACAGTTAAGCTGATTGTGAAGATTTATGTAATAAAAACGTGAAGGAATAGTACATGTAATTAATTATTGTTCTGCAGATGGTTTAAATGATCGTTTATCGATGACATGTTGGTATATAATAACATTCATACTTTTTTTTTTATTACATTGAAATATCTCAACAAAAGGTTTAATCGTATCCATCAATGATAACAACTGATAACGGCGCAAGCTAGAAAGAAAAATTGCCAAATGATGCGTGTGAAAAATTAAAAGGTTTCTTTTCCCTTCATTCGATATGCTCATACTGTCCAATAATCAATAGGAAAAGATCATGAATAATAATCAATGGTAACATGCGAAAAAAGAATAGCTATATGATCAACTGAAATGGCTAGTCGGCTGGAAGATAGAACTAAGTGTTACTTCCCTCCATGGATGCTCTCTTGAAGTTGAGGATAGAGATGAGAATAACAACACTTTTTAGTGAGTCAACTCAGTGTGAATGAGTCGTTATAAGGAGTTAGCTCGTTTAACGACTCATTTTGGAGTTATAAAAAAACCGGCATAAATCTCCTAAGGCCTTATGATGATTTATTGACAATATAATATAAATTGATTTATTTTAATGCCAATTGGTTAAAAAATGTTTCATTTTACTCAAAAAATGCATTAAGTAAAAATAAAATCAAAAATAATAAAAAAATTAAAAAATTGTAAAAAATTGAAAATTTCTTAAGGCTATAGCCTTAGTATTTTTGGAAAAATTAAAAAAAAAAATTAATTTATTTTCATTCAAATTGGTGGAAATAAGTTTCTTTTTACTCAAATAATGCTTTAAATTAAAAAAATAATAAAAAATCAAAAAAATTTAAAAAAAAAATTTCAACTCAAAAATTTCATAAGGGGTACCCCTTACGTTTTTTTTAAGAAATTTTGCAAAAAAAATTAAATTGATTTATTTTAATGCCAATTTGTTGCAATGTGTTTCTTTTCACTCAAATAATGCTTTAAATAAAAAAAAGAGTGAAAAAAATAAAAAAATTCAAAAAAATCAAAAAAATAAAAATTTACTAAGGCTCATTTTTGCACCAAGTATTGCCTATAACTCGGTCGGTATCCAACGTATCGCCAATCTTTAACCTGTGGTCGATAGATGGCATCAATGGCTACATTTTCTTCTTAGACGGCCATGCCCTCAGATGTCTGTGCCAGCAATTATTCGAGGAACCAAGTTCCTTACCCTGTTTGAGAAAATGTAAAATTTTCCTCATTTTTGAGCAATTTAGCAAAATTTTTAAATGTGATATATTTTCATGCAAATTTGTTGCAATGTGTTTCTTCTCACTCAAAGAATTCTTTAAATTAAAAAAATAATAAAAAATCAGAAAAATTTAAAAAAAAAATTCAACTCAAAAATTTCATAAGGGGTACCCCTTACGTTTTTTTTGAGAAATTTTGCAAAAAAAATTAAATTGATTTATTTTAATGACAATCGGTTGCAATGTGTTTCTTTTCACTCAAATAATGCTTTACATAAAAAAAGAGTGTAAAAAAATTAAAAAAATCAAAAAAATCAAAAAATTAAAAATTTACTAAGGCTCATTTTTGCACCAAGTTTTGCCTATAACTCGGTCGGTATCTTTCGGTCACATCTTTAAGCTGTGGTCGATAGATGACATCAATGGCTACATTTTCTTCTTGGACGGCCATGCCCTCAGATGTCTGTGCCAGAAGTTATTGGAGGAACCAAGATCCATACCCTGTTCCAGAAAATGTAAAATTTTCCTCATTTTTGCACCAAGTTTTGCCTATAACTCGGTTGATATCCAACGAATCGCCAATCTTTAACCTGTGGTCGATAGATGGCACCAATGGCTACATTTTCTTCTTGAACGGCCATGCGCTCAGATGTCTGTGCCAGAAATTATTCGAGGAACCAAGTTCCTTACCCTGTTTGAGAAAATGTAAAATTTTCTTCATTTTTGCACCAAGTTTTGCCTATAACTCGGTTGATATAAAACGGATCGCCAATCTTTAAGCTGTGGTCGATAGATGGCATCAATGGCTACATTTTCTTCTTAGACGGCCATGCCCTCAGATGTCTGTGCCAGAAATTATTCGAGGAACCAAGTTCCTTACCCTGTTTGAGAAAATGTAAAATTTTCCTCATTTTTGAGCAATTTTGAAAAATTTATAAATTTGATATATTTTCATGCAAATTTGTTGCAATGTGTTTCTTTTCACTCAAAGAATTCTTAAAATTAAAAAAATAATAAAAAAATCAGAATAATTAAAAAAAAATTTTCAACTCGAAAATTTCATAAGGCTTACCCCTTACGTTTTTTGGGAAATTTTGCAAAAAAATGAAATTGATTGATTTTAATGCCAATTGATTGCAATGTGTTTCTTTTCACTCAAATAATGCTTTAAATTAGAAAAAAATGAAAAATAATAAAAAAAATTAATAAAATCTAAAAATATGAAAATTTTCCTCATTTTTGCACCAAGTTTTGCCTATAACTCGGTCGGTATCCAAAGGATCGCCAATCTTTAACCTGTGGTCGATAGATGGCATCAATGGCTACATTTTCTTCTTAGACGGCCATGCCCTCAGATGTCTGTGCCAGCAATTATTCGAGGAACCAAGTTCCTTACCCTGTTTGAGAAAATGTAAAATTTTCCTCATTTTTGAGCAATTTAGCAAAATTTTTAAATGTGATATATTTTCATGCAAATTTGTTGCAATGTGTTTCTTCTCACTCAAAGAATTCTTTAAATTAAAAAAATAATAAAAAATCAGAAAAATTTAAAAAAAAAATTCAACTCAAAAATTTCATAAGGGGTACCCCTTACGTTTTTTTTGAGAAATTTTGCAAAAAAAATTAAATTGATTTATTTTAATGACAATCGGTTGCAATGTGTTTCTTTTCACTCAAATAATGCTTTACATAAAAAAAGAGTGTAAAAAAATTAAAAAAATCAAAAAAATCAAAAAATTAAAAATTTACTAAGGCTCATTTTTGCACCAAGTTTTGCCTATAACTCGGTCGGTATCTTTCGGTCACATCTTTAAGCTGTGGTCGATAGATGACATCAATGGCTACATTTTCTTCTTGGACGGCCATGCCCTCAGATGTCTGTGCCAGAAGTTATTGGAGGAACCAAGATCCATACCCTGTTCCAGAAAATGTAAAATTTTCCTCATTTTTGCACCAAGTTTTGCCTATAACTCGGTTGATATCCAACGAATCGCCAATCTTTAACCTGTGGTCGATAGATGGCACCAATGGCTACATTTTCTTCTTGAACGGCCATGCGCTCAGATGTCTGTGCCAGAAATTATTCGAGGAACCAAGTTCCTTACCCTGTTTGAGAAAATGTAAAATTTTCTTCATTTTTGCACCAAGTTTTGCCTATAACTCGGTTGATATAAAACGGATCGCCAATCTTTAAGCTGTGGTCGATAGATGGCATCAATGGCTACATTTTCTTCTTAGACGGCCATGCCCTCAGATGTCTGTGCCAGAAATTATTCGAGGAACCAAGTTCCTTACCCTGTTTGAGAAAATGTAAAATTTTCCTCATTTTTGAGCAATTTTGAAAAATTTATAAATTTGATATATTTTCATGCAAATTTGTTGCAATGTGTTTCTTTTCACTCAAAGAATTCTTAAAATTAAAAAAATAATAAAAAAATCAGAATAATTAAAAAAAAATTTTCAACTCGAAAATTTCATAAGGCTTACCCCTTACGTTTTTTGGGAAATTTTGCAAAAAAATGAAATTGATTGATTTTAATGCCAATTGATTGCAATGTGTTTCTTTTCACTCAAATAATGCTTTAAATTAGAAAAAAATGAAAAATAATAAAAAAAATTAATAAAATCTAAAAATATGAAAATTTTCCTCATTTTTGCACCAAGTTTTGCCTATAACTCGGTCGGTATCCAAAGGATCGGCAATCTTTAACCTGTGGTCGATAGATGGCATCAATGGCTACATTTTCTTCTTGGACGGCCATGCCCTCAGATGTTTGTGCCAGAAGTTATTCGAGGAACCAAGTTCCTTACCCTGTTTAAGAAAATGTAAAATTTTCCTCATTTTTGCACCAAGTTTTGCCTATAACTCGGTTGATATCCAACGAATCGGCAATCTTTAACCTGTGGTCGATAGATGGCATCAATGGCTACATTTTCTTTTTGAACGGCCATGCGCTCAGATGTCTGTGCCAGAAATTATTCGAGGAACCAAGTTCCTTACCCTGTTTGAGAAAATGTAAAATTTTCCTCATTTTTGAGCAATTTAGCAAAATTTATAAATGTGATATATTTTATTGCGAATTTGTTGCAATGAGTTTCTTTTCACTCAAATAATGCTTTAAATTAAAAAAAGAATAAAAAATCGGAAAAAAATTTAAAAAAAATTTTCAACTCGAAAATTTCATAAGGCTTACCCCTTACGTTTTTTTTGGGAAATTTTGTAAAAAAAATAAAATTGATTTATTTTAATGCGAATTGGTTGAAATAAGTTTCTTTTCACTCAAATATTGCTTTAAATAAAAAAAAAACAATGAAAAAATAAAAAAAATCTTAAAATGTATTCAACTCATTTTTATTTCAACTCACGCGCACATTTTCGTTTCAAGTCACGCATTTACTCTTTTTGCAACTCGACTCACCACGGCTACATGCTCACACTCGTGAGTGAGTAAGTGAAAAAAGAGTCGCTAAAACTCGTCGTGGTGAGTGAACGAAACTCGTTCAATACAGCGTTTCAACTCACTATCTCACTTTGCACATCGCTAGTTGAGGATTCATTTTTCGACGATTTTATCAAAACATCAAGAGAGCATCCTGGCCGAGAGGTAACATTAACAGCCGGTCGTCAGCTCAGTGCTTCATATGGCGCACTCTTTTTCCGCTTGTTATCATTGAAAGTAATCCGTCGGCCTTTACTATTGCCCCAAAGGACTGAGGGAGATGAGAGATTCCTTACCCTTCGTCGGATACTCTCATACTATCGATCACCAATACTAGATCATCTTCAGATAGACCGTTTCCCCAGCTTAGTGCTTCATATGGCGCTCTCTTTTCCGCATGTTATAATTGAAGATAATCCGTCGGCCTTTACTATTGCTACAAAGGATTGAGGGAGATGAGAGATTATTTCCGCTTAATCGGTCACTCTCATACTATCGATCACCAATACTAGATCATCTTCAGATAGACCGTTTCCCCAGCTTAGTGCTTCATATAGCGCTCTCTATTTCGCATGTTATCATTGATGGTAATCCGTCGGCCTTTACTATTGCTCCAATGGACTGAGAGATGATGAGAGATTATTTCCCCTTCGTCGGATACTCCCATACTATCGATCACCAATACTAGATCATCTTCAGATAGAACTGAGTGTTACCTCCTTCCATGGATGCTCTCTTGGTGTTGAGGATTAAATTTTCGACCAAAACAACAAGAGAGCATCCCACCAAAATGGTAACATGAACAGCCGTTCGCCTCCTTTAATTTGTGTAGCATTTTCACTGGGGTGCAATGTGACAGCTGGATGACAGATTGCATGGGGAACTGTTTGACATATTGATTGTTATTGTGCGGTAAATAAGCCGGCATCGTAAATTTTGCAGTGTTACAGCAATTTTACGCATTTAATTACTAGTTTTCCGAACTATTTGCAATGAACGCCATAATACAACGTATCATGGGTATGTATCTGCTTGAAAGCTTTATGTTTCTTCTCCATTCATAACGAAAACACATGTCTTTGCAGTTGGTGACGAAACGGTAAGCTCGATTAGCAAATGGACTGTGCGTGCTGGTAGGCATTTCCTCCGATGATAATGCAAACAAGGCAGAGTGGATGTGGGTATGCAGTAGAAATGTAACCTTTCTCCGCGTTCATGGTGGGGTAATGTGTTCCCTACGTTCCGCTTACTTGTAGCCCACCAAAATTGCTCAATCTACGGATGTACGATGATCCAGCTACCGGGAAACGATAAACAGAATCGGTCGCAGATCAGCGCGTGGAAATATTGTGCGTTTACCATCGATTGAAAGGAAACAGATCGAACATTAGCCGAGCCATGCAGGGACCGGAAGCACAGCAACTTTACGGATCATTGCTGAAGCAGTTGCGTGAACAGTACATATCGAAACGCATACAGGACGGTCGGTTTTGGGGCAATGATGCAGGTACACATTCAAAACGACGGATTGGTTACGCTGGAAATAGGATCGCCCGAACAAAGTGAACAAGAGCTAAAGGGAACGATAGAGCTTATAGCAAATACTGCTGGCAAAATCGACAGCAAACTAATGTGTAGCGCTGAAGGAACCGTGAAGAATACTACCAAAGCAGAATAAACATAAAATTTCCTTTACAGTAAAGAATAATATTGGTTTAATTTGTTCGAATTTCGATTATTTATTAGCTTTTGTTTGGTTTTAAACCTTGCAGTCTTCACTGCAAGGCATAAAAATTATAAAACACTTGGCAAAAATTATAATTATAAAATTATAATGCACTTGGCATAAAAATTATAAAACAAAAATAAGTGTTACCTTCCTCCGCGGCTGCTCTCTTGGTGACGAAGAATCATTTCTGTTTGATTGTACCCGTCGCTGCAAAATCGAACAGTTATCTCTTTTGTGGGATGCTCTCTTGTTGTTTCGGATGATGAAACTGGCCACATTCGTCGCAGAAAATGACCGGTTTTAGCATTCAAAACGACAAGAGAGCATCCTAGCCAAGAGGTAACATTAACAGTCGGTCGCCTGCTTAGTGTTTCTCTTTTCCACTTGTTGTCATTAATACCAATTCGAGATCCTCGTATATTAATCCAATGGATTAAGAGAGATAAAAGATTATTTCCCCTTCGTTGGATACTCACACACTCTCGATCACCACTACGAGATCATCTTCAGGCAGAAGCGAATGTTACCTCCTCCGATGGATGCTCTCTTGGTGTTGAAGAATCGATTTTGGTCGTTTTTAGCAAAACTACAAAAGAGCATCCAACGGAGGTGGTATCACTTACTTCTCTCATCTAGCCGTCATATTAGTATTAGTGATCGGTAGAATAATTTGAACAAGAGAGCATCCTAGCCGAGAGGTAACATTAACAGCCGGTCGTCAGTTCAGTGCTTCATATAGCGCTCTCTTTTCCGCATGTTATCATTGAAGGTAATCCGTAGGCTTTTGCTATTGCTCCAAAGGACTGAGGGAGATGAGAGATTATTTCCCCTTAATCGGATACTCCCATACTATCGATCACCAATACTAGATCATCTTCAGATAGACCGTTTCCCCAGTTTAGTGCTCCATACGGTGCTCTCTTTTCCGCATGTTATCATTGAATCATTGAGTGGTAATCCGTCGGCCTTTCCTATTGCTCCAAAGGATTAAGGGAGATGAGAGATTATTTCCCCTTAATCGGATACTCCCATACTATCGATCACAAAAACTAGATCATCTTCGGATAGAACGAAGTATCACCTTCCTCCTTGGATGCTCTCTTGGTGTTGAAAAATATATACTTACTCATACCATCAACAGCATTGCTCCGCCAGAGCAGCAACGTTCGGATAAAATTAAAATTAACTAAAAATACTGCATTAAAATGCAAAAGAACAACAACAAGGCGCATTCAGTTTTTAATTTTTTCTCAATTTTTATTTTAATTAAAAAAACTAAGTGTATTTATACTTTTATGTATCAATAATAGTAATTACAAATATTTTCTCCGTTCCGTAATAGAATTTGCTTTTTTCCCCCGCACTTCCTCACTTTCATTTTTTGCTGACACACATCGCACTACTATATATGTGTGTATGTGTGTCTGTGTGTTTCTGTACGTGTGCCTAATTCCCCTACTCGTATTCACGTCACGCCACGGGCTTCACATGGCCCCCATATTATGCTCGTATAGTACGGTATGACCCCAACTGTTAAGATTGTATGTGTTCTGCGTTGTTTGTGTGTTGCCACATGTTTCTTTTTTTTCTTGTTTTTCTTTTCCATTTTGTTTCTTCGTTTTTTTGCCTTCTTCGTATTTTTCTTTACGTTTCCTTTTTTTACTAGCGCGCGCCAATTGAATGCCGCCAGCACACCAGACAGAGTGCAGGGGCGCATATCCATCTTTTGTTCCTTCAAAAGCTATCCTCTTTTTATCGTAAGATTGTGTTTGTCTGCCTTGCTTATGTGTGTGTGTGTATTTTGTGTTCTTTTCTACAGGATAGATAGGCGAAGATCCACAATTCCCGAGGCTTTCCGGTTTTCCTTCATATCTTCATTACCTCGGTCTACTACTTATGTCTACTGCCAATGCTACAACTATATCCGTCGCTTCTGTTTTTTTGCGCACCGCGTATACTATTATACACATAGAGACTTATTGGGTTGTAAAAGTGTTACAGCTTTGTTTAAACATATCTCGCACTCATCCATTGTCATTCATCATCCATTCAATCCTCAACAACACCGCCCTAAAGGTCCTACCATTTATCTTCAGCTTAGTTAATAATCACCCACCCACCCCAAAGAGCCCCTGTTCTACCGCGTTTTGTTCTCACACGTTTTGCGCGACATCACTGACAAAATTCACAACTACACCACCACATTTTGAAAAACCAAAAAAATGTGTTATTTTTCATTCGTTTCCATTCTTGTTTTTTTGTTTTGCTAATTACCGCGGTGCCACCACATATCCATCGAACTAGCGCCACTAGAGAAACTAAGGAAAAAAAACAACGATTTTTTGTTGTTGTTGCTTATCCATTTTTTAGTGCACAGCACACTACTACTCGCGCGTGTGTGTTTTGTCCTTTTTGCCATTTGTTTTTTGTCACTAGAATTGCTACCGCACGCCTGTATGTGTGTATCCTTCTATTTGTTTTATCTATAGTTATACGCCGCGTGCGCGCATGTGTGTGTGTGTGCTTGTATGTGGATTTACTTACAACTATTATCAACGTGTGGTTTTGCTCCTTTTTTCATTCATACAAAAAGGACCACACCACCCAAACCATTACCACACATCAACATTAACCGCGCCATTCGTACACAGATTCACATACGCTCCGAATTCACGATGCACACCTCAATCTGTATGTGTGTGCGCTTGTGGGGTTTGCACATTAAGGGTAGAATTTGAATTAAAAACCCACCAAACCGTGTAATACCCTCTCTTTTCGCGTGCGGCAGATGATTTAAGTTTTAATTTGCTCCACATACGTTATGCGTGCGCTTGCTTTGCGTGTGTGTGTGTTTTTTTATGTTTTGTTTTGTTTACTACATTTTACCCCTTTGACTCGTTCGCTCGTGTACATACACCCACGGCACGCACATGCCTACAACTTCTATTTGCTAAGTGTAATTAAATTAACCATAAACTACGCTTAGCTTCAGTTTACTATTTTTTTTACACTTTACCCCCACACACACACGCGCGCTGTTAGTGGGAAAGAATGTAGCAAGCAGTCTGCCTTTGATGCTTTTGATTGGAAGAAAGAGAGAATAGAAGGGAATAAAAAAAGAGGAAAAAACGCCTTTTGAAAGAAGCCGCCTACTAAGCACAAATTTTTCCTAGCTGCTTTTATGTCCAAGAATCGATTATCATCGCAGCAGCCTTCAAGTGCACAAAATTGTCTAGCAGACACAAGACAAGGATCGACAGGAACGATCATGTACGTGTAAGATCATTGTGCCGAAAAATTGTAAATGAAAAATATTCGATCTGCGTGCGTGCGTGTGTCTGTTTACGAAAGGAAACCAGAAGGAAACTGATGATTAGCAGATGCTAGTAGTGTTGCTAACAAAAATAGCTTATTTAGTTTGAAAAACAAATAAATAACTTATCACCTTTTTTGCAGATTATTTCCTACCATTCTGGCTGTTCTTTTTTTTTGTTCACGCACACATTATCGCAAACGCACGCACCCCCTACATATGATTCTTTATTTCTGTGAGCTGCTCTGTTATGTTTCTCTCTACTAATATCCATATAGAGTCCTAGTCTATCGACCGTAGGCAAACAAGAAAAGCTCTAAATAACTACTCTTCGCAATAAGAGTTTCCTTTCTTTTTCATGACTTACGCGGAATGGAGAAGTATTCGAAAATGGACCAAAAATAAATCCCACCCAGAAACATGATCATACGCACACACGATCACCACATAGTACGCGTGTAGTACGATACATTTGATTTCTGTAGCGTCCTGTCTGTTCTGATACAGAAGGATACAACACACAACAAACACACTGTTTTGCTTGATTTAAGAAAAGAAGAGGAGCATAACCGAACCGTAAGAAATAAGGATGAATAAACGTTTAAATTGTGGAGATTCGTTTTCGTGTGCAACATGTGTGTCAGCGGCAGCACTGCCTGCCCATCCATTCCCGGTCTCTCTCCGTCTCTTCAAAGGACAACCGCAGAATGCATTGCAGCGAATCCCGCTCAAGTGCCCACCACAAGCAACTCGATCAGGACTCGCGGTGCGGGAATGTTGCCTTTTTTTTTCTTGCGTGTCCTTTCCACCTTCTTTCCACCATTTCTGTGATTCTGTCCTGTCTGCCCAACTAAAACTAGTGCTTTTAAATCCATTATGTACACATTGTTCTTAAGCATTTTTTTACCACCAATTGCTATACCTTTACTATACACACGGTCACATGGGGACACAAACACAGAGGGGCGCGCGCGCACCCCTCGTTGCCTTTCTTTGACTTCATAAAACTGTTTCAACACTACGCTACTGTAACACATTTTCGATTATTCTACTCTCGCGTACATTCGCACCTTGCATGATTCCTTCCCGATTACCCTACTATATACAGGTTAAACCCTTTCCCGCTTGAACTCACTTTACTGCAAGTTATTCGCCCTTGAAAATTGGGTCAAATTGGCGCAAGCCGATGCATGCTTTTCTTTTAGTTTAGTTATGTTTTGTAGTGGGCCTTCTTGACGTTTGGTAGGTGAGTATGATTTTTCTTGCCAAATAGTTTCACTAGTGCCTATCTGCTTGGTGTGTGTGTGCATCACCGCTACACAGAATGCAACCGAATAAAACTAAAAGGGCACATTTCTCATTCCTAACTTCCTTACTGCTGCTTTACCATCCCATCGTCTTCACCCATTCCGGCAAATAACGCTCTAGAAGCGAGAGTGCGATGCCCGCCGCGTGTCATCGGAATGGATAAGAAGCAAAACCGTTTTTGGCTAAAAACTAAAACCCTGCATTCGGTGTGTTTGTTGTAATACTTTCTGCTGCTTCTTATCATGTTTCACACAATCGGTATTGATAGTTGCTGCTGCATCGTGCTTTGCTTTCTGTATCGATGAAAGGACTATCGCTGCATCCTGGCCAATAAATGAACTGTTTGCAATAACTACAAAAAAAAGATCTTCTGCAGCTATACGGCACACCTTGTCTTATACATTTCGAAACCAATCAAAAGCGCAATTTAAAGCGATATAATACCCCACCCCCCCCCCCCCCCCCCCCCCCGTCTCAATCGGATCGATGCACAGAGCTGGAACCGGAACAATGAACAGCGCGCGCATAACAATTAGTGTTATTTGTCCTTTCGATCATACAAACACACGCATACACGCGAGCACACGCATACGCATGATACCCATATCAGGAGCGCCCCTTCGTGCGTTTTCAATTGCACGTTTGTTGATGCATGTGAAAACAGTCCAACACACACGCGTGTGCGGGGATATTTACTTTCAATCAAAACATTACAAATTTACTCATTTGGATAAGTAATTATATGCATGTATGTACGCGTATGCGTGTTCGTTTGTGAGACCTTGTTCTTACGATTTTTGTCCTTCATCGTAGTCCTTTTGTTTCCTCTCCTAATGCCACATATTGTTATGGGCTCTTCTTCCTTATTAACACCACCACGACTTCTCATTCTCGTTTCTTCAATCTTTCTGTGGTTTTACCGTTTCTTTTCCTTTTTTGTTTTAATCCTGTTTCTGGTGTGCAGTTTTTCTATGCTACCCGCAAATTAAACCCTTCTTCCAGTTTTGCTTGATTTTATCATCGATCTTCGCTTTTTCATTTTGCTAAATATATATTCCTATAAATATATATATATAATATGTGTGTAACTATAAATAACTTTGTATATATATATAATCTTCGATATACACATGTTGCCATTCAGTAGTATCGTTCGCCACCAAACCAATCACACCAGCTCATTAAACCTCCGATTCTTGGCACCGTTTGATGTTAACCATTCCCCCATTCGAGACACTAATGTCAACGTGTAAGATGTTAAAGCTGCCGCTGGTGGCGTAATATCGTGGCTCAGTAGAGAATTCACTACGATGAAGCCGTTATCGGATGCTGTGAAGATGGCTGTGGAGGTGCCGTGGCCACATTCGCTGCCGGAGAGGAGGGATTTGTTGATGCTGCAGCTGATGGACTCGTGGGAACGGCGTTACCACTACTGCTGCTGCTGTTGCTACTACTGCTGCTGTTATTGTTACTACTATTGTTGTTGGTACTACAATTGGTACTGCTGCTAGTGCCACTATTTGTTGTTGCCGTACCACCACTGGCGTTGCTGTTGGGCGTCCCATCTGGGTTTACCGATGCAACGGACGTCGCTGCTTCAGGGGAGGCAGGCGCGTTAGTTACCGAAGTACCATGATCTGCCGTAGCATTCGAGGACGATGAAGAACTGGATTCATCGTACCCCGGTACTACCGTTGTCGAAGCAGTAATGGAGGCTGCATCCAAATTGGTTGATCGGCTGCTGCTGCTGTTTGCGCTGCTATCTACACCCTCAGTAACGTTAGCCGCTGTCGAAGGTGTGGATGGCGTGACAAATTCTTCCGCCGTCATTTGTCCGTTCGTCGCGGCAGGTTGGGGATTAGACGCAGTTCCATTGTTCGTTACGCTCGCACCACTACCATTTGATGCAACATTCGATGATGTACCATCTACCGTACTTGGCATGGTGCTGCTGCTGCTGCCGCCATTCGAAGACATCGCTGTTGATGCTGCCTTCGAATCAGCTCCCGCCTTTGCTTCCATCACAGACGAAGAGTTGGAGGCAGCCGTTACGGAGGAGGAGGAGATGGAGGAGTTGGTCAAAGTGTTCGCTTTACCTCCCGATTCGATCTCCATCGTCGTAAGCGGTCCAGTCCCCCGGGAACACTGATACAGCACACGGGAGATAATGAGCGCCACCTGCTGGTCCAGTATGTGACTCATCACCAGACCCAGCAATCGTTGCTCCTGCTGCATGAATAGGGGCCGATTGTCCGGGTGTTTTGCTAAGTGGAGCAATGTACCGGCCGCCCTCCGCAACATATCAAGACTAGTACCCATAGAGTCAGGATTATCCCGCAGGAAGTTAATGCCGTGCTGGTTGGCCACACCCAATGCTGACTGTTCGGCCTGTTCGATAAACGCCACCAGATATGATACGCACGGTGATTGCAATGCAACCGTGCGTGCCATCGAACTGTCGGCAGCAGCGAGATAATGCAGCAGATTGACCGAAAACTCGCGCAACACCTGATCCTCGTTCTTGCACAGGTGACGCGTTAGCACCGAGCACAGCTTTTCCAACCGCGAAAATGGCGGCGTCGCTATTACCAAATCCACATTTGCGTCCGTCACGCACAGTTTGCACAGTGCCTCGAGAGCTAACCGCTGTGGCGATAAGGCCGCATTTGGACCGAGCGTTGGGAACGGATCCTGACCGTGCGCCGACGGGCAGACCGCCCAGTGCAGCAGTCCGTCCAGGATTGGGCGTGAGATCGGCTCATCGAAACGGGACAGATCGAGCTGGCCGGAAATGTTTGCTGTCGCCACCAGCATATTCTCGCGGATCTGCACCAAAAAGTCCCACCACCATTCGTGCTCACCCTGCAAGCTGCTGCACGAATCGGAGAAGTCGGCATCTTCCTCGCGGTCGTAATTGCGCGTCTTTTTCGTACGCAACGGGTGCTCGTGGTTAAGCAGCAGCAACTTGCCAAGTATCGCCAGAAAGCGGGACGATTTGGAAAACTCCGTCTCGTTGTTTGGCAGGAAGGTGAGATTGCGCAAGATGTTCGAGATAGCCACACAACGCCGAGCCAATGCATCCTGTCCCTCCGTAACCAGGTATAGGCTCGCCTCGTCGCGCGTATAACATTCGTCCTCGTAGTCACTCATGCGGCGACGCTTGAGCACACGGGCCGGATCGCGGACCGTTTCCGCTATGTCGAAAGCTATCGTCTTTCCGACCGCCGAAACTATTGCCGACGACGATTCCTCATCTTCTTCCGTTTCATCAATGTCCATCTTTTCGTCCACCGGTTTTACGGTCGCTGGTGACTTCTGACATTCCTCCAATTTCACGCTATTTTGCTGATGTTGCTGTTCGCGATCACCCGACGGTGACGATACGCTTTTTTCGCTACTTTGTTCCCGCTCACTGTCAGCGTTGTGGGCCGGTTCTTGCGGCCCATTCGATAAACTGGACGTCTTCTCCAGCTCCATATCGATTTCCCGACAGTCCGCATCCATAGGCGTCGGAGTCGTACCCTTTGCGGCAGCCTTGCTATCGACTGTCTCTGCTGCTGTCGCATCCTTATCATCTACCATAGATTTATCTTTCTTCACTATACAATTCTTTACTACCTTGTCCACACCACTTTCTAGCATCTTTTCCTTCGCTTCCTCCTCCTCGCCGCTTTCGCCGTTCATTAGGCGCGCGATGTGGTGATCTTTCCGGGTGCGTAACGTCGGTGCCGCTGCGGCCAATTCTTCTTTCCTTCGCTTCGGTGGCGATAGCAGCTCTTCCTCCTCTTCTACATCCATCTCCGTGTCCTCTTCGGACGTGTTTTTCAACGCCGTTGTCGGATTCTTCTCCACCGGTGCTTCTTGTACTTCTTCTTGTTCCTTCTGATGTTGGAGCTCCCGCTCGTTTTTGCTTGTACACTTTGCACTGTTGTTGTTGTTGTTGTTAGTCATGGCGCTATTATAGCAGTTGTTGTTAATGTTGGTTGCTATCCGCTTGCCATTCCGGGGGGACGTCGTTTTAGCAGCTTCAGCATACTTGGCGCTGGTTTTAATGTACTTTGCAAATGGAATGTTCACAAACTCGGCCCGAAACGTGTCCATGATGTAATCGTGCGGGTCTGGATCGGTATGACCAGCCGTCCACGGATCGCCACCGACCTCGGTGTCTCGCTGATACTGATAGTCAGACGCCCGATCCCAATCCCGCCGATGATCGAGCACAAATACGTCGTCTTCCGCGGGATGAATCTTTACCGGGCGACCCTTGCGGGACGTCATCGTATAGTTTGTCGTCGACGTCAGTATCAATGTTCGTTCGTCCGGATGTGGTGGGTTCTTTACCGAGCCCAAATCCAGTTCCTCGTTTGAATCACATGGTTTCGTACTGCGTCGCGCATAGCACTGCGTGGTTCTTCGCCTATCAATAGTCGAACTAGCACATTTGGCCGTCCCTTTAGTACCACCGTTCTCCTGCGTTCCATTGTGATGCAGTAAAGCGGCATCGGGTAGACCATTCTCTAGCTTCTCTTGCTTGATCATGGTGGTTGTAGTTGTCATTGTTGTTGTTGTCGCCATCATTATAGGCGACGCTGGTTCCAGTTTTATCGTCGTTTCAGTAGTTGTGGTTACCGCAATCGAGGAGGCATTCACTATGGAAGATTGTTGGTGCATTTTACGGCCAGCTTCCTCCTTCTCCGGTGCATCATCATCATCGACGTCTAGCATTTTGTCCAACAGCGCAGCACGATGACTTCCCTCTACGCTGAACCGGTTTGTTGTGCCCTCCCTTTTGCCACTCTCAAACATATCGCAAAGACTCTTCTGGAAGTGATCTAGCAGCAAATTCAACAATCCCGGCATGTGTGCTAGCCCAAAGTATGCGACGGATGAATCATCGAATAGCAGAATATTTAGCACATCCAACGCCCAGGTACTTTCGACAAGCAGTCCGGACCGTAGGGCCATAAATATCCGCCAGGCATCAGTTTGTCCAATATCTAGTTTGGTTATGCGCTTCCTCCGGTAGAGCACAGGTGTGGTTGCCTCTACACTATCCGTTGGGAACACAATGTCTCGCTTTTGCTGTACACCACCAGTGGCAGATGGCTGGAAGTTAGGACCGGCCGGTTGGACTTGTCCTCCGCCTTGCACTGTCGGCTGTACTTTAACCGCTGGTGACGCATTTGGTATTGGTGCTGCCCCGGGTACCACACCACTGGCATTAACAGCAACGGAAGGCACGCCACTACCCGGTACAACGCCGCCAGCGGAGGGAACAACGGGTGGAACACCACCCGTAACAGGAACGACCGGCACAGATGACGTGGTTGAACCGGGCGGAACTCCCACAACTCCCGGCTGTTGCGGAGGCGTATTAATGCTGGCGGTTGGCATTCCTGGCATGGAACCAGGAGGCGTCGGAACACCGGGACCGGCACCCGCCATCGGCGGATACGGTTTGCCACTGCGCAATGGTGGTCGAAGTGGTGAATTCTGCGACGTTGGTGGCATCTGATTCCAGGGCTGTTGTTGACCCTGCGGAAAGTGAAAGATACAGATAAGACACAGTTGCATAAAACTAAAGTAAACCAAAATCAATCATCTACCAACCTGTTGATGCGTTGGATAAGGTGGTTGCTGCTGATTGGGAGGGTAGCGATTAACGTCCGCCGCCGCTCCCCACTGACCCGGAGCACCTGGTGGACCACCCGGAGGGCCTCCGGCACCCGGTGGTCCCGGAGGACCGCTTGGCCGGGGACCATTGTGTGCCCATTGTTGTTGAGGACTTTGTGGAGGATATTGACCACGGTATTGACCACCAGGACCTGCCTGCCATCCACCTGCTGCAAACAAAGCAAAGAACACAGATCTTAATTATCAAGAAAAAAAGAAACGGCAGCCTACATAACAGTCGAATACTTACGGTACATTTGAGGCCGCTGCTGGTATGGAGGGTAGGGCTGTTGACTCTTTTCGAAGTCCGGATGACGCCTCGGCTGGTTGGGCTGTGGGTAGGGAAGAGCCTTGAAACACATTTACACGATAAATATCAGAGCGAAACACAAAAAGAAGCCAAAACAGATAAGATAACAATAGGAGAAAAAAATAAAGAGAGCCTGACATACCTGATCCTGCTGCTGTCGGTAGTAATCTGCCGCCGATTGTGGCACTCCCGGTTGACCAACCGGTGCCGGATAGCCTCCGGGTGCACCTGGTTGACCCTGTGCGCCAGGTTGCTGCTGTGGTGGAGGTGTTTGCTGCGGTTGCTGTTGCTGCTGCGATGGTGGCCCACCCGGTGGCACTTGCCCTTGTGAGGCACCACCGGCCTGACCCGGAATTGGAGGCGTACCGGCCGGAGGAACTCCTGGCGCCGCACTGACGACGGGTTGCTGTTGTGGCGGATATGGTCGCTGTTGGGGCGGAGGAGGGTATGGTGAGCTGCCGTATCCACGGTAGGGATCAGCCGCGGATGGAGGGCCTGGGACGCCGGCCGCCGACGATGGTGGTGTGCCTCTGTAGAGAGATCTGTCATTAGGTTAAACGCATTGGTCTTTATTCATTTGTTCTGTATGCTTGCACGACAAAATCACAACACAGTACGAACATAGAGCGATACGGTAGGACAGAAAGAAGATCGATGAAGAGAGTTGGTCGGCACCAAACCGGCTCTTAAAACCGAATCTTCTACTGCCACTGTTACACGCCTAACACTACACCGACGGTCTCACAAACTGACACAAAACATAGTAATATAATCAATATCCTTACCCTTCTCCAGTTTCTGGCGGTGCATACGGAGGATAGAGCGGTCGATTCGCTGGAGGGTACTGTCCCTGTTGACCGGGCGGTGGTGGATACTGTCCAGGCGGTGTACCCGCCGATGGGCCGTACTGTTCCGGAGCACCATACTGTCCGTAACCACCCGGCTGTCCTTGATAAGGTGCACCTACACGTGTACAAGAATTAAGCCGAAGCAAAGAAATGGAACCAGTTAATTACACTACTTTGTAACGAGAATGCTCTTATAGTTGCTGTTAGAGATTACATTTGGGGAACATTTCGGTGCAGAATGTTAAGCTTGGGGTGTTGTTATGGAACTTTTTTTTGTTCGCATATTGATCTTTTATACAAATGGTTATGACGTTAGTAACATTAAGGGATCACTGTCTGGATGAACAAACAACAGAAACAAATGGTAAAGGGACGGGGATGAAGGAACGAACTGAACCATTTGGGTGTTAGCGTGGGAATGGAGATAGGGAGCAGTGATGTGCCATTACCTTGGGGACGTGAAACCGGTGGATAGGGAGCGCCCTGTTGATACGGGGGACGCTGTGGACCCACAGGATCATCAAAGGGATTGCTCACGCTAATGTTATCGCCAGAGGCAGGCGGTGCCGAACCTACACGATGTTAGAAAGAGGATAAACAGAGAGAGAGAGAGAACGCAATGATGGAAGAGGAACCATAAGTCACATATACAAAAACTGGGAATACGGTGTATCTATTTGAAGACAACGCATAAAGACGTATTTTGCAGGGAAAGTGACCGAGACGTGAGCTACAGCTGGTACAGTGAATGATGGGACACTAGTAACTGGGACACTGATGTTGAGTTGCATATATACACATATGATGTGGAGTGTACAGTGTGTATCACAATGTTATCAATTATTAGCTCGTCTTAATTAATTGTAATTCATGTAATTCAAGTAAAAATTAATTAAAGACAACATTTTCACAACAATTTTTATAGAAATAAGTAATAAAATGTATCGATATACACCTTCACCAAATTATTTCACTACGACGGTAAACACAAACGAACAAAAACATGTGAACACAGGTTATAAGTGTGTTGTTTTCAGGGATTATGAACCGTAAACCGAAACACCCCTACCTGGATGAGGAGACTGAGTGCCACTCTGTTGCGAAGGTGGCCTTTGCTGGGGTTGTGGCGTTTGTTGCTGACCCGGACCCGGTTGTGCACCGGCCGTAGCGGCACCCGGTGGACCACCGGCACTTCCTTGCTGCTGTTGCTGTTGCACATAGTCCGGCGTAGAACCGGGCGGATAACCGCTACCCGGATACGGCCCATAGCCATCCATCGAGGCACTGCTGCTGCCAGGCGCGGGAAATGAATCTTGGGAGTTGGATGAACCTGAAACGAATGAGGAGAAAACAATGTTGATAAGAATGTACGTTCCAGCATATGTTCGTCACTAGAGTAACGCCTTCCTTACCTGGCGAAGGAACGGATGTCGTTTTGGCGGACTTTTTCTTCGAACCCGCCTCCACCTGTGCAATGATCGGACCGGGATCGATGCCACCCCGATCAAATTTACACTCGAACGGTAGCAGATTTTTTGTGTAGTGTTTCCGCAGCGTATAGGCCGCACTGCTGCTCGCTCCAATACCTAGCATACCGGCAATATCCTTCCACGTTTTGCTCTTGGTAACCTTCAGTGATTTGGGTGGCGGTAGAAGGAATAGGTGTGGTGGTGAGGAAAGGAGGTAAAAAAAGAGAAGAAAACACGCAGACACCCGCGTTGTACGCTCAACCATTCTCGAATAAGCTTCAGCTGCCTCAACGGTTAGAGTGGGAGGGTGGGGTTATGTTTGGGGGATCGGACAGGTCAGGACAGCTTAGCAACTCACCTTACACACCTCAACAAACCCGCCACGCTCCTGCACGTACACGTACAGCTTGTACAGATCCAACGGTGTCTTCGAGATCGTCGGACAGGCCGTGATCGGCGATCTTCGCTCGTCCATGTACGCCAACAGCTTATCCAGAAACACGCGTCGTTCCGGCTTGTCGTCCATCTCGTACAATTTGTTCAGACTGTCCGATTTCTGCTGGATTTGTCATAAAATGATAAATAACATGATAGCGGAAAAATTAGATTGTAGAATAAGCATTGTTATAGGTAGGTAAATAAAACGTAAGAACAACAAAAATCGAAATCACCTGTGTTATGAAAGAAAATAAATGAGTTAAAATCTCACACCAAAATAAAAAAAAATCTAGAAAAATTTGTTTTATTGTAAGTCGAAGATTGATACACAGATATCAATAAAATGTATTAATCCAAAAAATAAATGATTATTAACGCAAGTTGTTAGTAAATAGTAAACGATGTATTATAAAGCCAAACCTAATGTTTTGACATAGAGAAAAATCATATGATCACTGACAAGTGTATGCAATAGGATAATAGGAATTCGAAAAAAGTTTCCTTTCCATTCTATTTAAATCTTAACAAAATATGTGCGAGATTTTAAATTATAGTTAAACAAATGTACGATTGTTTAAAAAAACAGCATTATCTGAGAGAGGGTTAGGTTGTTAATCTAATGGGTAATAAAACAAAATCGCTCACACCACACTGTGCAAATGGTAAAACAATGTTGTGTTGATTAAATAATTAATTAAAAGAAAAGAAAAATATGAAAATGCAAACGCTCTATCACCGTGCAAGTTGTTCCAAACAGAAAAGGAACACGAGGGAAACATAAGACTTAAAATAGTATATAATGGCAACCAAAATGAAAGCACCGAAGCACAAACATCCAAATCCAATCCATGCAATAATACTTTTTTGCTGTAACGAACGCGCAGTTGGCATTCGGTTGGCAAGTGAAAGAAACGATATTAACCTTAGTTGATCTAAAAGGTGTCTCCGGCGTGGGAGGAACGTGACTGTTAAATACCTGCGAATTAGAATGAGAAAACGGTCAAAGGGAACGAGTTCAGTAAATGCGTCAAACTTTCTGTAAATGGTGGTGATGGTGGTGGTTTATCGGAAAATTAGATATCATTTTGTCATTGCAACAATGATACCATAAACGTGAATATGATAGTCCAAATTCTTACGGATGGTGTGTTGGTAGCGGGAAGAAGGATAGTTAACTTCTGATATGAAAAGGGTACCACCGAGCTACGGTTATGTTCAAGTGACATTGTCCATCTATCGTGTATACATTTTGATAGGTGTTTTTATGTTTTGCAAACTAATAAAAGCATAACACAACGTTATAACTTATATCCCCATAATAAGCTCAGTAGTAAAAACTGAAAAAAATCACTTGGGCAGACAAAACAGCACAACAACGGAGCGGGATGAAAGCAAACATTCAAAACGCAACAACGAAAGTAAGACAGCTCTCACACGTACGACGCACAACGAAACAGCGGAAAGAATGCTACGAAACTAAGAAAAAAATACCATAAATCACTACTACTGACAAGGAAAACAACCAAAGCTTGAAATAAAAATAACAAACATATTGAAAACTTTAAGTGTTTGATCGTGTAAACTGTGTCTGTGTGTTTGTTGTTAGATGATGATGGGATATATGCCAAGACATTCTTACTTCAATTTTGACTTCAATTTACTTTGTTTTTGAAGGAAAACCGAAAAACATTCCAATTTGCAATAGCTAATTTGAACGTCTTCGAACTGAATTCGTAACTAAAGTGAATTCTGAGGGAAAGAATTTTTCTTAGGGGCGCATAACGTTTGCTCATGGGATAAGGAATCACCACAATTACGCGATTGTTGGTGTGGAAAAATTTTGTTTAGGATACTCGGAAAGGAGGAAAAGGTGACAAAAACACAGTTGATCTATAGTAAGAAGGCGCAAAAAAGAAAACCGATTGTACATCTACGTTTCTACTACGACTGGCTACGTTCGACGGACGACGTGTCAACATCGGCGTCGCCGGCGTGCTCGGCACGAGGACGTGTGAACGCGACGGCGACGTATAGGAGGAGTAGGAGTACCAGTACGCAACAAGTGCCGCCGCGGCCGCTGCAGTAGCAGCCGCAGCCGACGATGTCGACGACGATGCAGCACAAGACGATGTTGAAGACGGTGACAAATCTTCTCGGTGAGCCAATGGCGACGAAGACGATGAAGTGACAGCACCAGCAGCAGCCCCAACACCACCAACAGAAGGAACTACTAATGAATGATCGCGAATTGATCGCGATCGGGAGGAGGTGGTCCCAAACTCAGTTTCGATAAAGGTGGATCGATTCGATGGAGTCATCGATCGTTGCGAGAAGGAATTCGGTCGATAAAACAACCGATTGTAAGGATACGATGGGAGGTGATGGTGATTTTGGTCAGACTGTTGAAAGGGAACATTGTATATTGGTTGAAATTGGTTTCGACGCAGAGAAATTGCGCCTCTACTGTTCATGGGACGCTGTAGAAACGCAACTCTACTGCTCTCGTCAAACAAGGGCGAAGCGGATGTAGGAATGTAAGCAATGGCACCCTCGCCTTCCATCGATAGTTGCTCCTGTTGGTGTTGCTGATGTTGCCGCTGTTGCTGCTCATTCCGAATCCGTACCGAAGGGAGAAGAAGTGTCTGTGAACTGGAGGAGCTCATACAACCGTCAACCACATCTCTATTGCTGTCGCTGTTGCAGAGTTGCTGTGGTTGCTGCTGCTGTTGTTGCTGCTGTTGCTGCTGACGGTGCTGTTGCTGTTGGTTAGTGTTGTTGCGGTTGCTACCGTTGCGATCGTTGCTGCTGATGTTGTTGCCACTGGCGACAGCAGCGATAGTAGTAGCGGTGGTTTCGCCATGCGTTACTATACTCACTGGACTAGCTGGCGTCCGGGGCCAGGACGTTGGGGACGAGTTGAGCTCGAAGTCTTCATGTGCGTTGTGCGGCCCGGGCGACGCGTTCGATGACGACGGTGTGTTGGTGCCCGTCAGATGGCTTTGGTTGTAGTGATCGTTTTTCCGCGATTTCGGCGTCGAGCACGTAGGATCTTCTCCGGAAGCTGTGAAAGCGTGAGGAAAAAAAAAATTAGATTGCACAGCTCGACATAGAACGGTGGTGCAAACGTAACATCACGATTCGTGGAATACTTGCCTACTGAGGTATTGGATAAGGTACTCTGCTGACTGGCTTCGTCGAGTGGTGCGCCATCAGGTCCCGTCGTAACGAGTGAGGTAACTGGGTGATGATGATGGGGATGATGGTGATGATGGGGACCTCCACCCGCTCCTCCACCTGGCCCGCCGGTCGCATTTACAATGCCATTATCCTGTCCCGCTCCCGCCAGCAGCCCGTGATGTGGTTGCGGTGGCACATCGGCACCAGGATGGTGACCCGGTTGGTGCTGCGCATGGGGTGGTGGCCCGTGCGGATGATGATGGGGCGAGTGGGGAGGAGGTTGCTGTTGCGGTTGTTGCGGCTGTTGACCGGGGTGCTGTGGTTGCGTCGGCGGTTGCTGCTGATGCGGCGAAGGCGGATGGCCACTGTCTTGCTGCGACGGATGCTGGTGACCTACGGCGCCACTACCCGCACCGGAAGGTGACTGGCTAGGTGGGGTACCGGCCGGTGGTGGTGGACCCATACTGCTTGCATTTGGCGGTGGCGGCAGCCCCATCGGTGGACCCATGTGGTGAGGTGGACCCATCGGTGGATGCATACCGGGACCGTTGCCGTAGCCCTGGCCAGGTGGTGGCGTCGGACTGGGTGCGCCACTGTACGCGCCCTTGTGCTGAAGGTGCTGCTTCAGGTAGTTGAGCGGTTGCGGTGAACCACTCTGGGGCGGAGGTTGCTGGGACTGGGGTTGCCCCGGATGGTGGGGCGGCTGATGATGCGCCTGATGGTGCGGTTGATGATGTGGTGGCGGCTGGTGGTGTTGCGAGTGTTGCTGCTGCTGGGGCGATTGCGGGTGTACACCTCCAGCTCCCGGTGGCCCCGGCGGCATTCCCTTACCCTGCCGGGGGCCTCCTGCTCCACCGGGCGTCGGCGGACCGCTCTGTCCCTGTTGCGATTGCTGTACATGATTATTTACATGGCCCGGACCGGCTCCACCCGGTCCGGCTTGTGTGTGCGGTGGTCCCCAGGGACTTGGTGGCTGATGTGGATACTGATGCGGAGGGTACTGCGAATGCGGTGGAGGTGGACCACCGGCACCCACATGATTAGGCATACGGTGTTGCCCGGGATAGCCACCGGGTGGTGGATGTTGTGGCGGAGGTCCACCACTCCCGGGTGGACCTTGCTGGGGCGACTGTGTCCCGGGAGGTGGTGGCGGTCCCGGCACGGGTGGCGATGGCCCATACGCTCCCGGGTACTGCGGACGCGGCGAGTAACTCGCGGGCGAGTGTGGTGAATACTGCTGCGACTGCGGCGGTGGTTGCTGGTGAGGGGGCGGTGGCGGATACGGAGACATCTGCTGTCCGGGACCACCCGGAGGCATACCGCCAGGCCCTCCGGGACCCATCTTGTACGGACCGTGCATGTGGGGCGGATGTGGCGCTTGCGCCTGATAGCCTTGAGCGGCCATACCTGCCGCTGCACCGGCCGACCCTCCGCCGCCTGCCTGAGACGACGGTGGCAACGATGCACTGCCTGACGGGGCAGTCGAAACTGTCGGTAGTTGCTGTGCGGAGGCCGACGGTGGACGATTCGGTGAGGCAACACGCGCGTGATGATCCGGCGGTCCCTGTGTCTGATTGCCGTGCACGAGATTACTGTTACTGCTGCCGTGCTGATGATTCGGGCCCTGCTGTTGCTGATTTGGAGTTTGCGAGTGACTGCTGGATGGACGAGGAGGCATCGAAACACTTTGCTGGCCTATAATGGACAAAGAAAGAAAATACACACAGTATTAGTCACCACTTAGAACAAGCCGAAAACAAATTAATACACGATATTGTAACACTAGCAACTGGCAACATAATTTCTCCTTAATGTAGCAGCGGACTATTCCCAGATTTTACAAGTTAAATCTCTAAAACATTAGAACTATATTATTAAAATTTACGCCAAAAAAAGAAGATGAAAATAGAATTGAATGATCATTCGCGGATTAACACACTATACGATCGATCGCGGATTATCCGGGTATCCGATTGTCCGTGCCGCTAGAAAATGACATTTCCAAATGTGATTTGACATACTAACTGCATAACAGTTGATTGCAAAAATGAGGAATCAATAGCGAAGGATATAATAAGCTCATGATCGCGTACAAAAATTACAGATTTGTTTTGCAAAAAAATCAACCACAAAGTAAAACAAAATCATGCCATATATTGTAGTACCATAATATTTATCAACAAAAAATAATATTACGGCATGGATAATCAACATGACAAAACCATTCTTTTCTAAGTTATGACACTATTTTGCAAACTTGCTGTATTTTATAACAGAATATTTTTTCACTTTGTCCTGATAGCTCAACTCTCTCTCTTCTCTCGGTAGCTTGAACAACGTAAAATAAACTACCTCCCACGATAACAATAATCGAAAGTAACGACGTCGAAAATCGTTCCAACAACATTATCGGTGCACGTATTGCCTGATACTTATCAGAGTTCACAATCGAACACAACAATGCAGAGAAATATTTTATTTCCAAAACGACATTCTCAAAACACCGTCGGTATAGCGGCCCCGGTCATCAGCAACAAGTGGTGATTGACTTACCTACTGCCGGCGACATAGAACGTGATCCGCTACCAGAACCTGTTGGCGACGGCGTTGGCCTCATGCCCTGAGACGACGAGGAGGAGGAGGAGTTCGGTGTACCGGGCGCACCGTGGACGCCTGTCGGCCCTGTGGAATTGCCAGGCCCGCCACTACCTCCTGTCGTACTGTCATTACTGTTCTGACCCGTGGAATCCTGTAGAAACAATGAAAGAAAGAAAAAAACATCTGTTAGTGGTACTATTCGCGAATGTAAGTTTTACGACAGTGTTGTATCGAACATGTTCACATCTGGTTGTAGTTATTATAGTTAGTATTCACATACAAACGAACCACCGAAGAACCAGCATGAACTAGCCCCGGTACTATTATAACGTCGAGATGGCCAACGGCGTACGGTTGGCGTTGGTGCCGGTAACATTGTTGGTGTCGTCCGAGGGAACCCAGGCATTGTCAGTCCGGGATAGGAAGTGGACGAAGATGAAACCATCATCGCTAGTCGCCACCAATCATCGTACGCGGGCGTAGCGGAGGATGATGGAGCAGACGATGATGACGTCGCCGAGGACGATGGTGTTGACGATGTAGACGACGAAGAAGAAGGTGGCCTATAGTTCATAGTGCTACCAAGAGTGCAAAACGGATCCAAAATACGTAAGCAAACACCTGCGCACACCAACACAGCACAAACACACTTCACACCACGCAAGGAGTGATGACGAAATGGTCAACAACAGCAAAAAAAGGAAAGAACCACCGTGATCACGTTTCCCACTATTCAAATGTTGTTGATACTTGATTATCCTTCTTTCTCTGATCGTTTTGTTGTTTTTGTTGCCTTTACTTTTGCACCAAACAACAAGTCGAGGTGAGAGTCTTGCCCACCAGTAGTAGCTGTTCGGACATGGTACAGCAGCAACAACGAAGGCAACAAAAAGTGCAGTGCGTATGGTAAAATTTTTCGCACAAACTCCACCATCCCCATTTAATCGCCCAAATGTGACTGATTTAATAGCCTTCCGGTGCTGTAGCAGTAGCCAAGGACCAAACACGGCCCTGTTTGGTGCGTTATGCTTTTGCTGCATATTTTTACTTTACTATACGCATATACGCATACACGCTGCTGCTACTACTACTACTACTAGTACCTCTACGACTACCACTAAGGGAGGGAAACAGAACCTCCAGGATATAATATTTCGCCCCAGAACAAAACGCGTGTCCGTACGCACTACAAAACGATGCTGCATTCTGTGGGATACACAAATGACAGGTGGAAAGGACACGGTTCACCCTACTCACACAAACGCCCACGACGCTCGCTTAATCCAATATACGCACACAAATACAAAAATCCAATGATTGAGTTTTGTTTTGGAGATGAACGAAATGCAAAAGCAAAAAAAGAAAACAAAAATGCCACAGGAACAAGGAGGAGATGAAACAGAAACAAAATGATGAATCCCCTTATTTTCTCCCCTTTTTAAACAGACACATACACACATCTGTATATATATACACACTAGGGGGTCAGAAAAACCAAATGACCACAGCAAACCAACACACACACACACAGACACACACGGAGGACAGGAAGGTGCAACAAATGCAACAACCATTTTAAATGTGCCTTTATTTGGAGCATGGGGGGACAATTTCAAGGGGAACAGCCCTCCAACCCACCATCATCATCATTATCAGTATTGCATTGGCAACAAGAACAACAAGAATGGCGGTAATTTTTGTAGGCCGTGGTTCACCACCCACCGAAACCAAACCAAAAAAACCACCACCGTGAAAAACCACCGCACGGTAATAGTTGGAACACAGTTTGGATAAAAACCGGGGAATGCACACAAATTGCAAACATTCTCTTCCCTTTGCATTTTGTACATTTTATAGTCTTCCTATTTCGACCCTTTTTACTCTATGCGTCCTTCCTTGCCTTTAAAAAAAAAGCGAGCGTTTGGTCAACGATGTACAACACACAGAAAAACATCAGAAAGACCGCGGACATTCACAGAATCTGCTGCTGCTACTGCTGGGCTAGTCACCTCAAACCACTCAATCGGACACAACGGACACCACACACATCAAATTTCCATGATACAACCCTGGCACAACACTGTTTTATCCTAGCCCCTCTGCCGCACAAAGTGTTCCAACTTAAATTCGTATGTTATTTTTTTTTTACAATTTTCCCCAATATAACCAATAATCGTTTCCAATGGGAAAGCCTGACACACCGTGTGTCCATTTTCTCGCTCACCCTTCTACACTCTATCCCATTTTCGCCGCTGGTTTGCTTTTATATTTTTGTTCCCTTTTTTTGTTGTTATTGTTTGGAGGAAGGGTGGGGTGGGGGGATGAAAATGAAATTGCACGTGCGCGCGAATAGTGTAAAAAAGAGATAGAGAAAAAGAAACAAAAATTGCAAAACCCACCCACACATACCTTTGACTGGACCGCTTCGGAAATTTAAAAGGATAAAAGGGGCAAAAGAATAACATAGAATGCATTTTACAAAAACGCAGTTGCATGCGAAAAAGAGAGAAGGTCACACAAAATGAGCACGCGTTCCACATTTTATGTGTATGAGTTTTTGGATAGAACAAGGCTTCTGTGTGTGTGGTGAATAAAAAATAAATAAATGAATAAATGCAGCAATTCACGAACCCTATCAAAACCTGGAAACGGAGAATGCATCGAAGCCGCAATATTGGGGATGAGCAGAAAACTGGGAGATTGTGTGTGCATGGCCATTCAATTAGCCAGGATAACACGAAAGGGATAGTGCTGGGGAGGGGCGGAGTTGAAGGGACGAGGGGAGCATTTGTGGAAATGAAATTAGAGTGATGCAGCAGTGGCTTTTGGTCACACAATCGAGTTTAATATGTGTCCTGCCTGAGACTACCTATTACCACCAACCGAGCTATCCTCCCTCTGGACTCTCTCCTTCTCCTCTTCGTCTGTTATACAAAATATCAGATGAAAAGTTTTATTTTATTTGCTATTTTAATATACACCACCGCCCACCCACCTGTCCCTACGTTTTTCCCTTACATTGAGTGTATAGTAGCCTCCACCAGCTACCACACACGGCAATGCTGTTTTCGTTGGATGCAGCATATACATCATTTATGTATATTTTCAAGTAACACCGGGAAAGCATACACTTTTCCAGGGCTGACCGGGACTCGTGTGTGCCATTGAGTGATGAAACAAACAAAAAAAAAGATTTATCATTACCGGCCGCATCCGAGCCCGAGCAATGTGGGTTGTGGCAGTGAGGCTCAATGTACTGGAAACTAATAGTAGAGGCGAGAGTGCTGCTGGCTTTTCCTTTCGAAACCGTGCTACTCCTATCATTATTGCATGTGAAGGGTAAACGTACAAAAAGGTATAAAAAACTACACAAGAGTGTATTTAAATGTTTTTTTTTGTGCTAGTATTATGTGGGTTAAGTTTTGAAACATGGAACCATATCTCCTGAAATAAGAATAGAAATTTAACTTCCACTCTCAGGACGATTGTTGGCAGATTTTTAACAATAATTCGGTGATGATTTTTGGTTAACATATAGTAATGATTGTACAAAAAATATTGTTCTTTTCTATTGCATTTGAAACCATTAAAAAGAAATTTGATACATCTTTGAATCATCCTGTCTCAAGGTCAGTCGACTTGTGTGAGTTGAATAAGTTATCCTTTGCTGATCGCTAGAGGTTCTTGAAGCCAAGGATGGAAAATTTATTTTACACTAACATAACCCACATCAGACAATCGTGTAACTTTGATAGTTAAATTCCAATATGCTACAATCAGATTAAAATACCTAAATAAATCACTGTGCTGCCGTATTTTGTATTATACGTAATACTATGGTTGCGTTCTTTATTGTAGCTACATCCGTCACCTACACACCACCAATATGGATGTCCAGGAGAAAATTTCCAATATTCGGTTCAATATTATTATGAAATCCCCCACTGGGAACAGATGTAATGAAATTTGGCACCCGATGGGGTAGATAAAAGGGTAAAGAACTTAATGGAAGGAAGGGGAAAAAAATCATCCAACAATAAAAGTACCAGTAATCCGAAACCATATCATGAACGATAGCGCATCACCACAAAATGGTGCATGAAAAGTTGTATAATACATATTATACCTCATGCAACTCGAGTTAAACATACGAAACAGCATGAAAATGAAGCTAGATGGAACATGACTCTATGTACGCAGCAAACACAATTGACGATCGCTCGAGCAAGCAAAATGCAAACAACGACAGCGGGGGGAGGGCAATTTGAGGTAGTGCAGCGATAGGAAATACGGGAAATATATACATATTTTTAATTTTATCAGTTTCCAACGCATTCACATAATTTTCAATATAATTATGCTGCATTTGCAAATATGTGCATTCATGCTGTGAATGCCGCGCACACAGAAGTTCTATCGTACCGTGTTGATCATGACCTCTCCCTCATTACTTTTCACTAAAGGCATATAAAAATATGCTGCAAAAAATCGACACAAAAGGGTACCGAATACGATGGTGCGACAAAGGTTTAGCCGTGAATCCATTTTCACCTCACAGCTATAAAATTGGATTACAGTTTCGAGAGCTTCTCTGACTTCCCTGAATTTGGTAGAAAATATCTATGAGAAAAAAAAATCACACACAAAAAAGTTATTAAATCATTGATAAATAAATAAGGCGAGAAGATTTAAATTTTTATCACTCATATTTTACATCCATCCATCTTTACAATTTAGATTTAAAAATAAATTACAATAATGCGGTAAACCCACTCTCGGTGAAACTTCAATAAGCTTATACGAAACCTTAATCAATCGTGGAATACACAAATCGATTGCAAACGCCCAAAAAAGAAGGTTGATGCTTGCTTATGCCAACATCCAAACATATTGCAGGAATTATGTTGTGGAAGATCAATATCAGAATCGTGTGCCTCCACTGAACATGCCTTTGCTGATGGATTGGGATGCTGATTTTGGGCTCAAATCAAACATATCGAATGAAGTATTTAAAACAAAAACAAAAGTGTGAGGGGTTCGACAATCGTCGCGAAACATAGAGAAATGCAATTAATTAATTATTTTGCTTATTTGTAAGGAAAAATCGTTGCGAGTTATGAAAACTAGAACAATGCTAGAACAAACTCGTACAGCTAGAGGAAATTCGAATTCAATTTTTAATATCGCTGTAAACGCAAAAATGTTTGCAGTTTATAGCATAAAAACACATTTTCGATATTTCCCCTTTTGTTAAGCTTCCTACCGAAGGAGAAATCAAAACAAAATATTATGCTTAATTTATACATAATACTAGTATTTAAATTGCTTGCACAAACAACCCCCTTTTACTTGGGAAAATGTACAACATTCTGTGTACAAAATCAACTCAAGTATAAATCCGTCCAGGAATTCTAGTCATCTGGCAGAAGAAACCCATGTTGATAGTGAGGGAAATGGGAGAAAAAGGCGTTTCAATAAAACCTAAGAAACAAATACCAAGTATGATTGGCGTAATGGTGAGGAGCGAAACACACACAGGATTGTGTAATCGAATTCCGTACAAGTAAAACTCATGCTTCATCGATGAAAAATCGCATATTACTTACACACAAACTACGGCACAAGAGTAAAGAATGTTTTTGTATGAAAGAGAGGTATATCACCACCGTATGGTCGAATCACTACTGCTGCCCAACACAGCACTTTACCTCCCCCGTATTGCTTTGCCATGATTTCAACTTCCATCCCCGGTTTCTGATCGACATTTTTCATTTTTAATTTCATATAAATCTTTCCAAACGATAGTGATGGACCAAGCACGAACCGGAACAAAAACTTCAGAACTCAAACCAACCATCACCCTTCCCTCTCGGGTTCCATACACTTCCACCCACAGAGACAACAGAGAAATCGACAGAGAGAGTCTTTGCGTCAATTTATTTGCCCACCTTCCTCCTTCCTTGCTACCTAATGGAGGAGGAGGAGGACGAGAAGATGTTAGGACTTTTCTTTAACTCGGGTTTCACAGTTTCTTTTGTGAACAAAGAGGAGCGGAGGAGATGGAGTAGTGGCCATTTTGCCTGACCACTATTACTACCAGTATCCTGGTCTCCTGGGCAGGGGGTTGGTACGGGACCATCATCCTTAATTACACTGGCATACCGAGGCATATACAGCCAAGAAAACAACTAGCACAAGACAGAGCAGCCGGTCTTTCTTGGAAATCGTGTCCCGGTTGGGAAAATCGACAGGACGGTAAGGAGGATCTTTTGCGCAAAATATCGATCAGTTTGCTGAGTTCGTATCGTCCTTTACTTTGAAGCATCGTCCTACAGCTCCCGTCCTGTGTGTGTGAGTAAAATCATTCCCTGATTGGAGTTTATTGGAAGAGACCAGAGTACACTTTTGCTCCTATTTTATCGTGTACCAGTGTTTGTGTACGTGTGCCAGTGAGTTTATCGCTCTTTGACTTTCCGAAGAAATGGTTTTTAAATAAAACCACAAACCCAAACATCAAGAAAAGGAATTCATTAAATTTTAAGCAGGTGAACTATTCATAAACACAACAAGAAGCAATAGAGAGGATTTTTTTTTTGCTTATGGAGAAAAAAAACTATTGATCGCGATTAATGTCTCGCAATAATTTATTGCATATTGTGATTTAACTACCCCCTTTAACAAGTGGTAGTAATTGTAAGAGAACTTTTTCCTCAATTAAACTCAGCAGAGTATAGTACTTTCAAATGCCTAATCATATAATTGGGTCTATTTAGTCTATTTAAACAAAATAATAGGGGCGGCCCGGTGGTGCATGTGATAAACGGCGGCAGTCCACACGGCCGGACCGGGTTCAAATCCCATCCGGACCGTCCCCCCGTAGCAAGGACTGACTATCCGGCTACGTGGTAAAATAAGTCTAGTAAGCCAGAAATGGCCGGCGTGACCTGTAATGTCGTTAAGCCAAGAAGAAGAAGAAACAAAATAATAATACCATAAAAGACATCAGTTGCAGTCATTGACGATCAACCCTAGAGATTAGGGGTACCTCCCCCCTTGAGGCGAAGTATGGATGAATGTTCATTGATACACTTTTATAACACTCCTCGCTCTACGACAGTCATTGACCTCACATGGTGAGGAGAAGAAGAAAAAGTAACAACAAAGAAAATACTCAACTTCCGATGGCATCCAACACCGTAACACCGTAACCCATGGTACCATGCCGAACTGCATCACAAAAGTGTGTCATATATGGGCTTTGGCTGCATATCCCACAAACCAACCAACCGTGTGTGTGTGTGTGTGTATATGCACCACAATACGGACAAGAATCCCTTTTGCCGTTGCTTTCAAGGTCACACAGCATAAGCAAAGGCGCACTTTTCCTTCAGTGGGTCGCCGATGAACCGAGCCACTTGATGATGTTGAAGGTTGGGGGTTTGTTCTCTTTTTTTTCTTTTCTTTCCACCCTTCGTTTGGGCTTTTACCGATCCACCGCCGGAATTCCGTTATCGGACGCGTGCGCGCATATACACAAACCAACACACACGCATGCAAGCACATCCAAACAAACGAGAGATGATATTGCCGGATCGTGTACATCTCCATCGTAAATGCATCTCACTCTTGCGTTCGTTACGCGGCCACCCGATGATTAAGGTCATCGTTCGCTCGACTGCGGAGTGATATGTAGAGCAGCGAACCTTTTTAGCAAAGGCAGCGCGCGCGCCGGGCAGGGAAGAAGCACCAGCATAAAGAAAAGTTTACAATAATTGCATAATCGACGAGGGCGGCACGCGGCAGGTGACGACTTTACTGTTTGTGTTCGGGTTCCGGATGATTGGGGGATGAGAGTGCAAATAATTGACGGAAAAAGATGAAGGTATGAAGACAATTAACAAAAACAAAAAAACAAAATCAATACATTTATTTCTCTATTTGTCTAAGTTCAATGTAACTAATGTTGTGATCCTTTCGTGAATCGCTACAACAAATGACAGTGTCCGTTGCGCTGTATGATGCATTACCTCGCCACACTAAATGCACCCGCGCATGCCAGTCCCTTAGTTGCATACCGGACAGACCTCAAACGGCCACACCAAAGCAAACGGCATGATAATTGAAGTGACGTCAATTAATGTCACAAATGTTGTCTGCTTCTCGTTCGCTTATCACTTCTCTTCGGAGAGCAGGGTGTGTATTCAATAAAATTCGCAAAATGCACATAAAAACACACACACACACACACACACACAAATGGAACTCTGCAAAAACTGTCAGAGTAGTTTGAGACTCTTCAAAAGCCAACGGACACTCTCACTTCCCAGTCACTTCTTCAAAGCAACCTCATCATCATCATCATCATCACAGGACCGCGTCGAAACGTACAATGCAGCAACATTGTGCGGTTATGGTCAAACATAAACCAACCCATCGCTTCCCTCCATCATCTTTTCCTCTTCCCTTGTCATTTGCTAACGTGCTGAATTGAAAAAGTAACATTAGTTGCCAAAGCGGTCCCTGACGACGAGGGAAAAACACAGCACGGTTCTTGTCATAAACGCATTAAATTGCAACGAAGTCATCGTCATCACCGTCGTGTCGGTCTCCGTCCTCTTGTGGCCGGCCAAAAGAAACCGGGCGGCGCCCGTATTAACCTTGGCACGATCGTGTCGTGTTGGGCCTCCCAGCCAAACGCTCATTTTACCCCACCACATCACCCCCCCCCCCCTCCCCCCCCCCCCTCACATCATCATGACCATCCGTCGTTAAACTAACGAGAACGAGTTGAGTCAACGGGCACACACAACAGAACGGATAGTAAACTTTGTATGTTTATTTTTCCGTACCGAGAGAGGAAGGAAGAAAGAGTCGTTTGCAACCCCCGTTGTCGACACTCCAGCCGACGCACCCCTTTCACAAACTTCCGAACACATATTTTGGACCATACAATTTTGTGTTCTCTTTGCCGGTGCGAAATACAACAAAAACGCAAAATTGTATTCTTTTCTTTGAGAGCGTGTTCCACCACCAATCGTTTGAGACGCTTGGGTCAATCCCACTTAGTTCGTTCGTCGATGGACAGTTTATGTTCTCATCAATCATTGATTGTTTTTTAAAAATTTAGTATGACGTAACGACGGCGAATTGCCGGTCGCGAATTCTGACCAGAAGCTATCAAGTCTCTGAAGAGAATAAATACCAGTAGCCAAACAGTGCCATTCGCCTTTTTATCGCCTACACGTTAATCAAACTTCTTTGGAGCTTGTTGTTAACGTGTCTCGATGCTTTCACGTGCGTTTTTATATCACTTCGATTGACTTCCGAAAGTTGGTACGACAATAAAAAAACGTCTTTAAAACGAAAAATGCATAGACAAAACCGGAATGTATAATACGTGGTTCGTTCAACGATTTGCATCCGTGCTGGATGATCTTCATACATCTCAGAAATCAATTTTGCATTCTTAGTACAAATGTTCTGATACATCTAGGGAATTAATGAACAATGATTACGATAATTAATAATTTAACCCTTAGTTGAAAATTCTTTTGCCTCCACAATTTACACTCAGCAAACAGAAATTACACTACTAACCCGCTTTTTTCATTTCCTTTTTACGAATGTTGGTTATGCGATTTTTGAGAAGGAAAAAGCAACAAAACGAATGATATACAGTTAAGGCACCGATACAAAACAGCATAAATCCGGGAAGTTTCCAATGCTGATGAGTCGAGCACTGCTCTGCTGAGGTGGAATAAGTATGAAACGTAAATGTGCATCAGCTTCAAAATTTCCACCCACACTCGCCACCGAGTGGGGAGAAGAAATGGACAGACTAAGTGCCAAACCCTGAGTTTTGTGTCCCAACCGGAATCCACCGAATGGATGAAGGACAGATAAACAGGGCAAAAGGGCTTCCCTTAGTCGAGGGCGCTCCTACTTTTATGTTGTTCGCTTAGACACGGTGTGTCTGAAACGCAAGAGCTATAAATGAGATTGCGAGGTTGCCTCCTGTGTCTGTGTCAGGGTCTAATCTAATGGCGAAGAGGACACCACCACCGGCAGTGAAATTATTCCAGTGACTCATCCTCTTCCGTCCTAGGGATCATCTGGGCTCATTGTACGGGAAGTTTTCCCACTCCAGTGTCAGAAACCCTCTGTAGGGAAACGGGGGCGCACGGTTCCAAATTGCCATCAAACAATCCGGGGACTCGAACAACGTCGCGCCGACGAGGTCTTGGTCCGTTGCCATCCAGATAGAATCTGGGAAAGCTATGCCCCCGCTAAGAGAATAAATAATAGCTCGAACAGAAAGAGACAGAGGGTGTGTACTGTGCTGCTGCCCCGGCTTGCAGTGCTTAGGGCTTCGTTGGCTTTTCCCAAAGGGTCGTCGTCGGTTCAACGCAGCAAAACCAAGCAAAAGCCCGTCGTCCGGTGTTCTTGTAATCTCGTGTGTGCGTCTCCGCTAAATTGCCAGCATTTGCTTTCTCGCTCATTCAGACACGCGAAAGCAATTGCTGCGATTATATTCCTTCCTCGAATGGCGAATCGCTCATTCCTTACAAAAAGGAACACACAACTCCCTTTCGAGGCGGATTGGCAGATGCGGGAGACCGGGCTTGAACTTCACGAAAGTCGGAACCAGTAGAAAAATCAGCCAGAGCGACGGTAACGTCGACGACGATGAGAAGCCGCACACAGCACTGGGGGGAAGAAAACAAAAAATGCTCACATAACCATCTTATCCGCTGCTCCGGCTTCTTTGCTGCTGTTGCTGCTGCTGCTTCTCGCCACACGTTCCATACATCATCATTCCAAAGAAACACACGATTGAGTGAGTTCAGGTCTCTTGCGGTGAATGTCGTCGTCGTTGTCGACGTAGCTCTCTTCCCAGCGGCACACAAAACAGGATGACAAACATGCAGAGGACGGGATGCGCGTGCGGGCAGAGCCTGCTTGTTGTTGGCCTAACGACGTATACGCGCCCCTTCTTTCCACCAATTATACTTTGCTGCTCTCATGGCCAACAGCGATGGTTTCAAGCTCGTCGGTATCAGCTCTACACACACAGCGCACCAACCAACAAGGCATCGAAAATCCATCCTCACGGCAACGAGCGAACCAAGGCACACCACCGTGTGCGCCACATTGAAATAAAGCATGTATAGTGAGTTGCTGCTGCTGTTGCTGTTGCTGCTGCTGCTGCTGCGGTGGTAGCACCAGTCGCCAGTGCCGTGCCATGCCATATCAGCGTAGCCAAAGCCGGGACACGGCACAACACCGAGAGTAAAGTGTATTTTCGACCCGGACCCGACCGACCGAAGCGAGCGCGATACGCCTCTGTGCTGTGCGCTTTGGTGCGGCTTTGGTCCAACGACACACCGAGCGCACCGGCACACTAGGCACGGAGCGTTTCTCTTCGATGGTCAAAATATAGTGACATGTGAATGCATCGACATGAGTAGGAACACAAATGTGTAAAGCGTATCTCAAATACTTTAAAATTTATTGTGAAGAACTAGATTTTGATGACCATGTCCTAATAGAAATTCTGTGTTTTTTGAATTTTTAGTAACGCTTTTTGGTTAAATCGTTTCACGTAGTACATTACAGGTGCTACTAGTAACAAGATTGTAAATTTTAATACCATTTTGCTACAATTTACACGTTTAAACGTTTACGCATAACTTCCATAAAAGCACAAGAAAATAGCAAATTTTGACCTATCGGAATATACACCATAAACCACCGTGCCTCGACGGTCGGTGTGTACCCCAATGTCGACGCTTTCTGTGCTCTTGCTATGTGCTGTGGCGGTGTGCTGTCATGCCAGCGCGTCCATTCGTCCGTCCGGGTGTCGATGTTCGTTCTCGATGTGTTTTTCCCCCTTGATATCCTGGGGTACAAGCACACAGAGCACAGTCGAGTTAGTCGAAGTCAAAAGAAGACACACACAAGGGGGCCGCACACGAGAGTGAGAAAAAAGCGAGTTGATGGGGAGTTATGGTCGGAGCTGCTACGCCACACAACATTGCTGCCTGCTGCTGTTGCTGCTCTGCTGACGCTGTTTTCTGCTGTTATAGCAGACACACAGCCAGGCAGAGTACTAAAATGCGCTCGGCCCTGCCCTGGGTGTATCCACATCACGTCGTTTGCCGGTGGTTCATTCGAGCAGAGCCAAGCTCCAACCCAGCAATAACAGGCACAGTTCCAGCGCAACAACAGCAGCAGCAGTACAAAAGCATTAACTCTGAAGAAGAATCTTCTCTTTCTTTCTTTCTGCGCCACAGAATCGCACTATAAACTGGCACCTCTATTTTTTACCCATTCCACAAACAGAAAAAGGGAGGCATTTTCGCCGTATAATTCCCTTCCGACAACGCTGCTCCATTCGACCGCATTCTATATAAGCGCTCGGACATGGTTCGGCTGACGTTGTTTTGTGCTGATGTCGCATCGCAACTGACAGCACAACTGACACAAAAAATTATACACGCACACATATCCACACACAACTACTCCACTTTACATCCCTTGCGCATCGCATCGCAATGCCGATCAACGATCGTTGGGGGTGAGTTAGGGAAAATGGGAAAGATGAGTGCTGGTAAACAGACAGGGCATGAAAGAAGGAAAAAAACAGTACAGCAACCACAACAAAAAAACGAACTCATGAAATAAAAATAAAGAGGAGGCAGCTTTGGCCCCGGCGGTTCGCTCTCGTTTGTGAAGTAAGCGAATGCGATTGAAGCCAGCCGTAATGCGTAAAGAATAGCGCATGCACCACCGCACGCACGCATACACATATATGCTGCGGGGAGCAACAAAAAACCACACATTAAATATCGCGATATCGCGCGCAGCCTGGGCCCAGGGTGACTGAAGGTAAAGAACTGTGTTTTCTTTTTTCTTTACTACTACTACCACCACTACTCCCGATCAACACAACATGTTTTGCCTTTCACCCCTCTCATTGTATCTGTGTAGGGTGTAAAAGTGCGAGAATCGGAACGAATGGAACTTTACTTTATCTAAAGGATTGATACCGCACAAAAGCAGCAACAACGAAAAAAAAAACCTATAAAAAGCAGTTCCAACTCTTGTGTTTACACGGGGTGGCGATGCTTTTTGCAACCTTTTCGTACGACTTTTAAATTGCCTGTACGCGAACAAAGTGGACACACACGAGAGCTCACCCGGTGTTTTGATGCAATAAAATCCATCGCCTCACCTGTCGCGCGCTGTGGCCGATGCGCGGAAAGACAAAAAACACGTAAAGTAATTAACGCACACAAACGAATATGAACACATCGCGCGCGCATGAGAAACCAGCGAGCGGAAATTCATTAAACTCATATGTTTCACTCTCGGGGTGTGTGTGTGCAGCACAAAGGGTTGATTGTGAGATAATAATTTCGATCAAAAAAATGATAACAAAACCGAACGTCGAATGTTGTTCATAAAAATGGATTCACAAATATAACAACAAAAAAGACAGATCAATAAGAAAAAAATGGCTATTCGTTTCGGAACGTGGAATGTTGATCAAAATAATGCTTTACGGCGCACTGCTTGATCCAGCGAGCTCAAAGGAGAGAGATCGTCATTTATGTTTGCCGTATCCAAACGTTGATTGAAATTGTTGTGTTTGTTTCAGGAAAAAGAAGTTTCTACTACTGGACAGGTGTGAGAAAAATAAAGCGCGATAAGAATGTGCGATGCATTTATTGCCCTATGGCGCGTGATCTCGTAATTTCACTTCTCATTCGTGAGAGCAATGACTAACCAACATTACTCACGTCAGTTCCTATTGGGGTTCCTTTTCCGCGTGTTATCTTACGCAGCCGGCATGGGTTTACACAACTCGACTAAGGGTGTGGGGGGTTGGATACGAAAAAAGTTCCCGCCAAAATGTTCATTTCATTGTTAGGAAAGGCGTGGAGAAAAAAATTGGGCAAACGGTGAAGAATCGGAAGTATGTGGCAATATCCTCTTCCTGCTCTAGCAGTATCGAATAGAATTGTACGAAGAAAAAAACAACTCAACACGCTAAGGAGGACACATAAACAAGCAGCATCCACAAGCTCAAAGAACAAGCAAAAACAAACATCGATGAAAACAGATTCGCAAGATCTGCTCAGCATCTGCCAAATTGTACACTCGGGTGTATGTGAGCAAAGCGAGGTGAGATGAGAAAGAATGAGAATGGACAAAAAACTTAGTTGTGAAATGCAAAAATTCGACCTCTTTCAACAACGGCTTGCACAATCCCAAGGGCAAACGTTGAGAACTTTTCAAGGGCTGTTCCTTTTTCCCGATTGCCGGTTTTCCGATGATACAACAATCATCCGTAAAATCCAGTACCTTTTACTAGCAAAAAAAAACAAAACCGCCGGCAATATATACACAAACATTTGCTCGATAGATTCAAAACCATACTCCCTTTCGTAGTGAGATTATTGTGGAATAGAGTCTTTCCTTTGCCGCACGTTGGGCGACGGTGGCGTACACATATACACAGGTTAGTGAGTGAGTGGGTGGTGTGGTCATGTTTTGCTTTGAGCCGGCATAATAACGATGCTAACGAGCAGCGATAGCATTATTGTGACTACTTACAAACACACGCACACACACATCACAACCATCGGCATCATATCACGTGCTGCCTTCCATTGCGAAACACACAGAAACCAGACACGGTATCATTCATATCAACCAGAACGTCGTTAAGGGAAGATCGTGACCAACGCCAATCGCTAGAAAACTCGCTGCGCTTGAGCTTGAGATGGTGCCTGTAATGGGGTGAGGAAAAGCTACCGCGCGATTCCTCATTCAAAAGGAAAATTTGCTTTACCGGTAAAACGATTTTTTTTCTTCGGTGGTCGATGTTGTACGTTAACTTCGGCAAAATCTTCCCGGGCAACGCTGCAGCGCGGGGATGTCTTTTTGCTTGCTTTGCAGAAAACGGAAAGCGTTTCGATGAAAGTGAAATTCCCTGGAAAGTGACGCAATAGCATCAAACGCTTCGGGGAAATCCCATTATGCGCTGCGGCAATCTGTCTACCATAAACTAGGTCAATAATTGTGGAACTTTCTGCCAAAATATATCAACAATGTCGACTGAGATTTTTGCGGAATATAAATAAGGGTTTTGAACTTTAAACCACTCGGCCAGGTGCGGTGGAAAATCATCCAAATCACAGCGGACGTGTGAGGACAGCGTAAGAGATGCGTGAGATGGTAGCACCAAATCATAATGGCACACTGCCTATATGTGTATACCCTAATCAACGAACCTTGTTCTCTCTCACTCGTCGTCATGGCAATCAAGTACTCGTTACATTAAATTGCGATAAAAAAAAACTCACCAATAACACACAATACCGACAGACACAAACAGCTCAAAATAAAGGCCGCCTGCACCGTGGTGGTGTGTTCCGTAATCAAGTTGGGAAAGGTTAAGAGCAACCAGAAGAATAAAAACAAACCCCCTAAAGGAGACCAATCCAAACCGCACCACACCCCGTTGTGCGCGTACTACCGCATTCAACAAGGGAAAAAAAACACTGCAAGACAAAACACGTGAAAAGGGATCAACAGCGGATCGCGGGGAGGTCGAAATGAGAAACGTGTGAACACACAGCCGGCATTTAACCGTCGCGCTGGTGTGTCGTCGCGTCACATATCTGTTCGTGTGCGTGTGTGTGCTCATGAGATGGGGTCGGTCTTCAATAATAACAAGCAATAGCAATATCAGCAATGCACCGTACACGGCCGAGCTGCAAGCAGAAAAGCCGCCGCACCACGGAGGAAACATAAACAAATACTTTACACACACATACACACACACACACACAACTCTTACCGCCCTTATCCGCTTGTATCAATGGTCTACAACCAGTTTCGCCTACGGCCACGTGGGCAATATCTTGCCGTAATCTGGTGTTGTTCAGCTACGACCAGATTGACAGTTTCGCTACTGTCAGAGATCGATTCTTATCAACAAACACACACGCAAGTTACAGTGAAAGTCAATATTATAATTATCAGCTGCTAATATTATAATTATGCTGTTGATGAAAAAAAACAAAAGATGCATCCTGATCGATGCCTTTTTAACACGACAGGACCTCTACGAAATCGCGGATTAGAGTCCCATTCTCATGTCGCCTGAGGTTTGAAAAGACCAAAGCAAATGAAGAAGGAAAACACATCCGTTAACTGACAAATTCTCAAGTTAACGTCTAAGATATAGTGCTCCAATAAAAAGAGCTTCTTTTTGTCGAACATTTCTAGCTTGACTTATTTTTACCACGTAGGTCCGGATGGGATTTGATACCCGGCCCTGTCGTGTGGAACTGGCCCGCATTTATAACAAACACCACACCGGGCTCCGCCCAATAAAAAGTTAATATTGTTCGTTCAATGAGAAAAGAGAAATCGCATAAATTTATGTTACTCGATAAGAAAGACATAAAAAGCAATTAAAACCACCATCGAATGCCATGAAAACACACATTTCTCCGTGTCAGTGCGCACAACACGTAGCACACAAATTTATGCTTAGAACATTTGTGGCCCATTTAGAAATTCCTTGCATGGTGAGATGATCTGATTCTTCGTGAATCTAGAAAAAGCTGTACAAAAAAAGAATGTCGAAAGGACACTAAAGAACGGCGGTGACCTGGCTAAAAGAGAAATTATACCGGCACCGGTAGGCGATTTTCTTCGCCCTCAACGATAAAAGGTACGAGGAGTTGGGGGAGGAAGTTTGAGTGTAATGAGTCGGTAAAAGCAAGAAAAGGCCGCACACAGAGCGCTGATGAACGCCATCGTCCTGTTCTGTTGTTTTTCTTCTGTACCACACTGTAAAGAAAGGGCAATGAAAACAGGACCGAACACGGTTGCTGGTGTATCAGGGAAAGCGAGGAAAATGCCAACCACAAAACCGAAGCAACCAAGCAGACGGTGTGTGTGTGAAGGCACTATGTGGCGCAATAAAACGGAAACTCCGAATGAAAGAACGAGTTTCCTGTGTAGGGGCAAAGGCAAAACGCACACAGCCATGAATAAATATAGCAACGGCAAATAATACAGCAACGGAAAAATCGTCTTTCTCCAACCCGTAGAGAGAAGCCACAATCAGCACACACAGTCGACGTATTCGTCCAAGGAAGAGAACAGAGCTTAGTCTGTGCTAGGACGAAATGGTACGAACTGGAATAGTTGGAATATCCGACAAGTTCATACCAAAAAATTTCTCATAACAGGTCCACACAACACATGCAATTTATATGTTTGTCTTTATGGAAATTATTATATTACTATATTAATATTTAGATGATTATGTTATACTTTACTAAAACAATTTTACACTTAATTCGAAACCTATTTAGATAATCCTAAATCAGGAAACAATAGTAAATTTCATATTGTTTATAAAAATTAAAATTAAAAACATATAAAAGCAAAACATAAATCACTGTTGAAAGCAATCAGCCCACTGTGCCGGAACCATCGGGCACATTGCTGGCAAATATCACTCACTGCTTTTTTTTCTCGCTTTTCTCGCACTGGTGTCGAAAGACGAAGTAGCAGAATCAGCAGAATCAACCATATTCCGTACACAGTGGAGTCCTGGAGTAAGTCCTTGGTGAGCCAAAGCAAAGGGAATGATGATCCACCTTTCCTCCTTCACTGGGAGAAAGAGATCCCTGTGAGCTGATATATGAGGGACCCAACATCCAAACCAGACTACTCGCTTCTCATTCCACACTATTGAAGAGCAGGGACAGAAATTTTCCTCCTTGATGCCGGGCGCGCACTGTCACATCCGGTTTCTTTCGGCATCGAAAACACTCTACCAACCTAACCCTATTCCTGCATGGACATATTTCGTAATGCTCAACGGTATATGTGTTCTTCTATATCTTCAGTGGATTCTTTATACGATGGGGTACAGAAAACATGTACATAGGCAAAAATTTGCTTCTCCAGTAGCAAAATGATAATAGTGATACGGGAAGATACACATTCCTTTGCCACCCCTTAGGGACCAATGGAGTACACGAAGGACGTGAGGCGAAAAGAGGACTGCTCCGAAGTATTTGAGCACACACATCATCGGTCTTTCATCGATTTACTCAGTGAAGATAAAGGACGAACGACGATACTTGGTGTGTGTTTGTGTGTGTGTGTGTACATTTTGATTCATTGTAGGAAACATTTTCCATCGGAACGATAAAAGCTGACACGATTGGGATGAACGACAAGCGCGACATTCTACATCAGGATGAAATAAGGGATAGATCCAATATGGATATATAAAAAATATGCGAAATATTTCAATACAATTTTCGCCCGCAGCAATTTTGTTAAAGGCTTTTATGGTTGGGTGTTTCGTTCCAGTTCCGATAACAATTAAAAAGGGCCTACGTTATGACAACAACTTTCTATATTATTGGATCAGTTCTTAATCTTCGATTCGTACTGATAATCTCAGAACCTCCTAACCAAGCAAATATTAGCATTATGTGATGTTAATATAGTGAGGACGGTTCAATAGTGTTGTAGTACCGTGTGCGTCGATCGATTCTCATCTCGATAGTTGTTTATATCATGGTTTTACAATACCATAAAAACAAAACTAACATGCCAAACAAGTTTGTTTAATACCTATGGTTTGATTAATCTCTAAAGATTCTGGTTTTACTTATCTCGACCATTCTTCTTCTATGTTTGACTTATTCACAAGCTCTGTTATTCTTTGATTACTAAGAGTGATTGATAAATCATTAAAGATTCATGAAAGATCATGTAAAGATACATTCAGATTCATATGAATCTCAATCAGATTCACCCTACACTAAGGAGAACTTTATGTATCACCAACATGATCTTGTAGATTGTAGTGTGAAAAAGAGATTTATACACATCAATAAGTTATAATTTAAACAAAAATAAACCACCTACATAGAGCCGTGACCATAGAGAGTATAGAAAATGAACGTCAGCCACATCAAAACAGCTGCTTTAAAAAAAAGAAAAGAAGACTATAGGCAGACACGGGGTTGATCCGAAGGCATAGTTATTTTCCCACAACAGAGGAATATAAAGCAATGCACACATAAAATATCCACGACCTACGTCAAGCTTTACCAAAAATGAACGTCGACAAAGGGGGGAGGCATACGGGTCAGGGTAGAGAATTTCAGAGGCAAGAGGCTACACAGAACAGATGGCAATAGTACGGAGTTGGTGTGTTTGTGCGTATGTGTATACGCGGGAAATCCCAAACAAACCACCCAAACCACCCTCGATCTCAGTATGTTTTTTTTGCGGAGGGATGGTGGATGAGGATCTATCGTCGTTATCGGTCTTCTCATGTTCTACGCAATTCCTACAAACTGGACGAGAGACGGATGAATCCCACACCGCTGCGAAACCTTTCGAAACGTGTCGCTTCACCATCCCCCGGAACCGTACACAGCTTCCGCCGTTCACCATCCGAAATGGTTTACGTGAAGTGAATGAAAAGTTGTGCAACCGATGATGCTTGGGGTTTGCAAATATTGTACTTTTCTGTTACGTGTTCTACCGACCCCCCACAGTAGGTGAGTGTGTTGGTGTAGGTAAATCGGGTTAATCAAAAATCCTTCAGACTGTTCAGCGTGTGCAAACATTCTAAACATTAGCGGCTTGTAGCAACTGCGAACGGATCAGCTACAAGTGTTACAGTGCTGTTGGCGAATAACGCGACGTATCCACGAAATGACGCCTTTATTTCCGTACTGATAAATCCATCAAAAACGACATCAAATAAGTACATACACATTGGAGTTGTAAATCATCTTTAATTTGAACAAAAGTCACTAATATCTGCCCAAGTTTCCCAAGATATCTTCTGAAGTTTAAAAAAAAACTACATTTATGGAAAAGACGTGTTTTTGCATGTAAAATTGTGTATGCTGAGTTATAATGGCTATGTTATTATTATTAATAATATTATTATTTTTTATTTGTTATGTATTTGTTACACAACCCATGCGGCAGACAATGCGGTGGAAAATGGGAATGTTGAAATCGAACAGATGATGATCTATGTTGAATAAAGCGCATAGTCTTAACCAGGGATCATTCTGGCCATAAACCGAACCGGTTGGCCTGTCGAGAAGTCAGTATTTTCAAAATTTGATGGTTATATAAACCTTCCAGATGTGAATTTATCGATAGTGCGACCATCTTCAGTTTTGAGGCCCTAAGTACTATTTCGCTTAGGGACTCCGAGAAGCCTGACCCGCCATTGTCGTTACACTACTTACTTTATTCTTACTCTCAAACAATATGTTAGTTGAGACGTTAAAATTATTGTCCAAACGTACCTGCAACGAAACAAGAAAATAACATGAAGTTAATTATATGTTAATAATATGTAATTAGCATTCTGTAAATAAAAAATATATATAAACCTTACAAGTATACACCTTACACGCACAAGTAAAGTTAGAATTGAATTCTTCTAATTCGAAAGGTCGACAAGGTTCGCGTAAACAAGACTGAATGACGAGAGGTTGTTTTTTTGGTGAGATTTTCATGCACTATTCATTCAACAACATAAAAGCATCACAGCTAGACGACCTTGCACCGATGTTGGCGAAGCTTACTCATAAACACGGACACACACAACCGGCCAACCGGGATAGAGCCGGTGTAGAAACGACGAAATGATGTGCGTGTGCATTAAGTTTACGCGCAATTCTCTTGCTCCGAACGCACACACTAGCTATGATTTGCGATTCTGACTAGGACTAGGACGTCGAGTATCAGCTGGAGTGCGTTGTGAAATCAAACCAGGATGTCCAATAACATTGCTCACTGAGAGGATGAGGCTTTTCGTTGGATGGAAGCAAGCAAATCCGCTCGTTCGTTCGTTCGTTAGGAGGTTTTTCGCTTACGATGCATCTCGGTCCGCAGTGCATCGTTGCAGTGGCAGTGGAAACTCTGCACAAGGCACGCACATGACACGTTGCTAGCTGTTTACTTTCATTTAAACAATTCATGTATTCAACAAGACCAGCACGTGGTAACAGTTCGGTGTATTGCTGAATGTTGCAAAGTATCTCCACAAATCTAACATCAACTCTGCGACTAACGCACACACACCAGTGTTTATTGGAAATGTTGGGAAAACAGTTTGCAACATTGCAAATATGTTAAAATCACATTCTCATAAAGTTTCGCTATATTAGCACACGACAAACTCCAAACCAAAAACCGGAATATCTCTTGATCCAACATTTCCTTTAGAAGCTCAACCTTCATAGAGCATAACCACGTGGACCAAGCGGTGAATGGGCTAATGCTGTACGGGTGTGTGTGTGTGCGTGGACATAGTAAGTGAAACGAGCAAAACGTGCAAGTGTACACACAATAATAAACCGCATCTGCTATCATCTCCCCTCTGGCCGTCGCGCACCAAAAGCAAACCCAATTTCCATCTCTCGGGTCTTCCACACAACAGTACACCACACCACGTCGATTATCAAAACTGGGAAATGTCGGGTAGAATCGGTAATGCCGTTCTCTGTTTAAGCAAGAACCATGCACAAACCGGGAGGAAGCCAACCAACCGTTTCTTTGTGCATATTCACCGTGTTTAGGAATGGAACACGGCGGGGGTTTTTATCGTCCCACATTCGTAGGAGGTTGTCGCACAGATGGAATGGGGGTACGGAAGTGTACGACGACCTTGGGAATATATCGTGGTCATCGACCTACATTGAAACGAAAATAGCAAACGAACTGACGGCAAACACTCCGGCGACCGGAGCAAGCGGAAAGGCGAAGGGCTTTGAGATATGAGACCCTGGATTTTGGGTTATTCTCGTGTGGTGTAGAGTGAGGCCTTTTACCACCGTGTTACCATCAGATCAGCTGATTGTGAATACCATGGCCATGTGGGAAAGTGATGAAATTGTGAGATGAGGATGAAATGATGTATCTTGACCGTGAGAAGGTAAAACAAAAAACATGAAAAACTGGACGAATTGCTTGGACCAGTTTCGAGTAGTAATCTCTCTACTGACAATCTAGATTCTGAAGTGCCGAAGCTGTAATTGACAGACTTCAAAGCTGGCTTTATTATCGTCTAACAATGAAAGTTTTCCACTTTTTAACAGAAGCGATTAATTTCGTTTGATGTGATTGTAGAAAAACGCGGTTTTTTAAATGGTTCCTTAGGGACGCTAGTCGCGAATCTAAAAATTAGTCACTTTATTATTTGCCGGTTTTTTACTCAAGAGGTCCTTGCACATAATTCCGCCCATTTTATAGCTTTCGTCTCACCTCACCTAAACTCACCACGGTTCTAGACGTTCCGACCGAATGCCAAGATTTATACATCGAATGTCGACTTTAGGAACCGAAGTGACAGCGGCGGTCGGTGTAAACAAAGTGGATACAGATATCAGGTGGGCTTATCCCTAACGATTTGACAGCTGCGCTGTAGAAAAATGAATTAAAATTTGACGTTTATGGGTTCGATTTTTTGTCAATGTATGTGAGCGAATCCTTTGGAATGTGCTATGTGTGTGAGTGAAAATATATGCATCACAATCGAACCCACAAACTTCTAATTGGTTTTCAATATGTCTACCGCGTCAAAGCTATAAGCCCACCTAGTCTCTTTACCCACTTTAGGTGTTAACACCGTTTGTTTACAACAGTGATAAAAAAGATTTTCTGGAAGAATATGAACCTTGTTTTCAATTTATGTTTAATTTACTTTATAATACGACCGGTACAATAATTATTATTGTGTTGCCATCTTTTCCTAATTGGTTTTTGGTGCGTTCGTGCACAGTTTATCCAACATTTTAGTGATCAGAAAAGATCAACCAGTTTTTGGTAGATAACTTGAATATTTTGACAGCAAAAGTTCATATACGTGAATGATAACCCATTCGACAACTTCTAAAAATTCGACAAACATAACGCGTTTAGATTGATCCTCGTCCAACCATCGAAGAAAAGTTCATCACCATCTCATGCCCATTCACACCAATATCATTGAACAGAGGAATTCACGGATGCACACGAGAGGGGCTTTGCGATTGGAGCGCAAGTAGCACGTGCTGCTGGCTGGCGATGGTCGGTCACGAGTAAAGATAGGTCGGGTTTTAATGAATGAATCATGTTACCGGTGCTGAACTGTGACGTTTACGGTTTCGTTTAGGTTCGCTCTGTTGTTGTTATTATTTTACGCCCGGCATCAATCCCCCTCCCTTTCGGAAGCACCCTACTTTACACCTTTTGCCTTCCTTTTTTACACCATTTAACCACTGGTCTGATCGGTCTGATCAGACCGAGGCGCGTAAAGGAGTGGAAAAGAAAGAGAATGGAAACGAAAAATACACCACCCAACATCACAGCAGTTGGAAAGGGAAAAAAGAATTCGTTCACAAACAGACCGTTCATAGAAAAAAAAGAAGAAAAACTACAACCCCTATTCCCATCTCCATCCATCGTCTCACAGCATGACGATTACATCACCGGACACAAACAACGAAAGCGCAAATCTTCCGTGGAGTTTTCTCCACACTTTGCCACCCTTGCCAGGCACATACACACACGCCGCAGATATACCGGCAACGCGCATCAGCTGATCATTTACTAACGATCTTTTAGTCCAACACAATCTTCCGCATTATGAAGGTCGCTTGCGCTATAAAGGTCGACCTACTGTACCCACCGTAACACTTGCACCCTATCTCTCTCTGCGTCACTGACAGAACCACCATACTGGAAGTGGTTTGTGGTTTCTTTATCTTATCACTGTTATCTTATCATAAGTGTGTTTGTGTCACTTACTGAATACACCAGAGGTGGGTGAGGCGGATACATGTAGTCGCTTGCCAAGAAATGCATCCAAAAAAACATATTTAAAACTCAGTTCAATGCAACAAAATGCAGATTGTTTTGTGTTTTTTTTCCGGTGAGTTAAATTATTTGATTAAAAATTTATCATTCGCTAACCATAATAGTACAAAATGGTGATATACCGGATGGCAGTGACATATCGATGGGTTTGCCAATGAGTCAGAGCATGGAAACCACCACTAGGGGAAAGGTTTTCAGAGTGTGTAAAATGGAATGACGAGACAACACGAAATCTGGTTCCATGGGGCTGTCTTGGGTGTGAGTACACGATGACGCATCGAACTTTTTTGAGGTTGGTGGAGTAGTGACGACCGATAGTGGCGTTGCAGCGGTAATGAGATGTAAACAAACATAGGAGTTTAGAACCAAACATTAACCAAGAAACTCCCACAGAGAGTAGGAGTTTACAAAAACGCAACGGAGTAGGCAAAATAACGATGAAATTGTAATACCTAACTCAGATGAATAAAATACGTGAAAAAAAAATCAAAAACGAATAGTTTTACAAACACAAAAAATTAACAAAATTATCTTATAGGAACTTTCAACGAAATTTTTTGACTAAAAATATCATGTGTATAAGAGAACATATTGTGGACAAAAGAACGAGCATATCCGGGGAAAAAAATATCACCATGTGACCCCGTGCCTACATGCTTAGCAATTGTCGCGTTTGCGAACGCGACAATCGTAGCACAGTTTTCCCAAAAAATTTTGCGACTTTCGGCGCGACTTCAAGGTTGTTTAAGTTTTCTCGTGCAAGGTTTGTTTATGTTTTCAATCTGGCCGGTAGCGGGAAATTAATTTCAAATTAAATTAAATTAATTTAAACAAAGAAAATTATAATAAATAGTAAATTTATTGTTTTGGTGAAGTTGATGAGAAAGGGAAGTTTTTTAAGCCCAGTGACGATGTTTCAAAACAATGGACCATCAAGAAAGCTCGTGGCAGGATGCTGCTGACTCCTGTGATACAAATAACGGCTGTTGCTAACAGTACCGCAGATTTGTCCGTTTTGTTTTCTTGTGTGTTTGACGCTGGAAAATCTTGTTATAATTTTTTCCGGTAGCCAGAAGGAATTGTAACAAGATAAATAGGTGAACGAAGATGTGTTTGCCCACCGCGCCATACACCGGGCAAAATAGAATTGGGATCGGCAGCTTCGAGTAGCATAAAGGTAAAAATCTTCGAATACGGGTAATCAAACGTGTATGGCTTTTTTCTTATTTCATGACCGTCACCGTACCCTCAATATACAGGTATTCATAACCACGATTCCAACACAGCTTCCAAACTACCATCAATATACAGGTATTCATAACCACGATTCCAACACAGCTTCCAAAAGGGATCGAACACTGTGCTGTGGACTATCTAATATTTTTTAACTCTATTTTTTTAATTCTAATAATTTTTCTAATTAATTAATTTAATTAATTATTAATTAATTATTAATTAATTTATCTTGTTCAAGCAAGTTCAACATACAAGTAATAAATTCATAAACAATGCAGCCATGCATTTGTCCACGATATGGGATTTTTGTTTTGAATTAACAGCGATTCTTCTGTTTTAAAAATAATATTGACATTCACAATAATTATATACAAATCCTGCGTACTTTTAAAAAATAAATAGTACTCGTTTTGTTAATTTAATTTACAATATTTAATAACACTCAAAATATTTAATTTTTTAATTTGTATTAGTTTACCTTGGTATTGCCATGTTTACCTTGTTATTACAGAAAACTGTCATGGCGTCAAGTCGCGCTTCGAATCGCGATTTTTCGCTGAAAATACACGTATAGCGACTTTTCACAATTTTTTTTATATGGAGTTTCGCAAAATTTTTCTGATTCGCGTTCGCAAACGCGACAATTGCTAAGCGTTTAGAGCCGGGGTGACGTTCTCTCGCTAGCTTTTCGCCTGGCCAAAAGCTGTTCCTTCGTTTTGGCACATTTTTCACAACAAAAAGATCAGTAACACAAGCATCGAACATCGGCGCGTACACACAAACAGGATGAGAAATTTCCCAGAAAAGTGTGCATAAACTTGTATGTATGTGTATGTGTGTCGAAACATAAACATGCTTCCAATCAACCAACACCGGGAGCAGGGATATGCGTGTGGCCAGGATAGAGCGAGAGTTCGGGTAGGTTCGTGGACTTTACGCAAAAAAAAAAACAAAATCTCCGTCCCACTTTTGCTTTCCAAAAATTGGAAACGATTTTTCTTTTTTTTGTTGTTGCAAACTTTTCGTTTGGTGTGTGAGTGAGTTTTGTGAAGTGCATTTTTTCCTTCTTTTTTTCTGCCACCCTGTGAAAACACCGGAAAATTCCTTTCACTTTCTGTGTTGTTTTCCTCGCTTTTGATTACGGTGTGATTACGGCGGAGAGTGTGGTGAAGCGTGTTTCATGATCTTTTCGTTTGCCACCGTTTTTCTTTCCGATTGCTTTTTTTTTCTTCTTACTATAAACTTTATCTCTTTCAAATGCACACATTGAAAGCTTTTGAAGTGAAGTACATTTTAACGTAAAACCACATAAAAAACCGACCGAATAAAAATGCTCGGAAGTTTCGAGACAGCTCTTATCAGCTCGCGTGTCCTTGACCTACAGGAAGAAAAATGAAAATGCAGATATCGTTCCTTCACACATTTCTATACTGTTGTGTATGCAGCTCATTTTTTAGTTGCTATTCGCACCCAAAGGGATCGAATACAAGCGACTGATACATAAGCAGATATCTAACAAACCTTCTTTCGTATGTTGCTGACCAAACTGCGATGAAAATTCTTCATTTTTACACAAGATTTCACACTCACCTAACCTTTCTGAGAAAAATCAACATTCGACTATCAAATTCGGCTTCACACAACCATGACCTAAGAGGAGCCGTCTCTAACCAAAGAGCGTTACGCTCGTAACGGACGTGATTCCACATCGCGCAACCACTGTGTATATGCGCGACCCTCCGCCTAGACCCGGTTCTGACGCATTTCAATTTCATCGAAAAATCATGAATGAAATCTTTGTTTACATTTTTTTTGTTCAAGGTACAGTATATTCTTCACTTCTTCCCTTTCGCGTTCCCATACGAGCCGCCCCAACAAGGTCTTGTGTTGTGTGCATGTATCTGACAGCGCGTGGTTCATCCTTTGCTTGGGGGGAGGAGAAGCCGATTGTACACCCTTCGCCAGAACTCTATTATTATATCGCACGTCGGTACTTACGCGAACGGAAGTGTCTGTGTGTGTGTGTGAGTGGAGAAAAAATAAATATGCATCCATTCCGAAACAAGAATCTAGGCAATTTTTTCCTTCCCTTTGCACACTATTGCTCCTTTCTCGCTGTGAGGAGTTTTAATCATCCCAGAAATGTCATACAATAAAAGGCATAAATATGGCGATTTGCATAAAAGTATCCTTTTAAAAGCGAATTTTCACCACCCAGAAAACCCATGATGCGAAAAATGCCGGCATAAACACACACGCACACAGCAGACGAAGAAGAAAGATTACCTTTTTGCTGTTTCCCCCATTTCTTGTGGTGTTAGCTGCCTTTCTCACCATTCGGTGGGCCCGGTGAAGTGACCTTCAGCGACAGCTTAAAGCACGTGTTATTATGACATTGTTATGGGCCTTAAAAATCATCGAAACACTGCCGACGACACCATGATGCAAGCAAACAAGGAAACGGAAATTTCATGAAACGATGTAAAACGCCGGCATAATAACTTACTTTGATCCTCTCCCAGCGCTGGATGTTTTTAATGGCAGCACTTGACAATTGTTTTGCGTTTCTTCTGACAGTTTGCTTGCGTATTGCCGTTACAGTATCGTAAAATGAATCCTTTGTTTCTTTGGATTGTTTTCACTGTGCAACACTTGTTATTATTTATTATTATTATTAAGAGCAGAGCACTACGCCTGTTTTATATTTTCACTAGTTTTATTAACCGAAACTTCACTAAACATTCACACACCTCACGCAGTACGATTTTTCCTTTTTCGAGCCATTTTGTGTCACGAGTTGAAGACGTATGCTACTCATGTCTGATGAGTAAGCAATGAAGGTAGAAATAAATTAAAATATAATATTAAATTACATAATTTTTCTGTATATAATGTACAAACTTTTCATTTCCATGACAAATACTTAAAATTTCACTTTTGTTTCTTATTCCTATGTAAAACCTACTATGAGAGAGCAAAATCAAGGAAAAAAAACATTTTTTTGGAAACAGATGTTGCTCAAATAAAACAGAACGGAAAACATTATTGGCCCTAGGAAAAAAGTAACGTTAGATGTAACGTAACGTAAGATTTTGAATTTCGAGACAAACGTTACAATTTAATCTTTTCACGTAACTCCTCTTGTGTAAACAGGGGAGCTGACGGATAAAAAATACAATAAAAAATACACGCTATGTATGTGGAAACAGCCCAAGGAGACTGTGCCCTTTTTTTGATATCTATCATCATGGTGCAACTAACAACATTATTATTGTTCGTGGTAGTGGTGAATAATCAATGTTTCCCGTTGTTTGCAATTTCACGTGGCAGCTGAGGCAGCTCCAATCACCCGGTTTGACATATCGTGAGACGATCGTAGCGAGAGAGAGGAACAACAACAACAACAAAAAAGTTCAATTGACGCACTGTCCACGTACAACACGATTGCTTTGTGATTTGTTATTCACAAAAATCTCACATCTGACCACAAACACATGCACACTAATACTGGAACGCTCGCCGAATTTATCACCCCCAAATCATGTGTCACTTTTTAAAAGCGAATTACACTTTTCGTAATTTTTTTTGTGCGATCACTTTTCAAACATGTCAAAAATTACCCTCTGCTGCGTTTAGCATATCACTACCCTTCACGCGCACTAAAAACACATCGTCAGGATGCTGAACAGGATCGGTGAGAGATGAGATGAGATGAGTACGATGTTGGGTCGCTTATGTTGTTTTTCGTTAAACCGTTCTCACCTAACATCATCACCACACTACCACATTCGCATTTCACTTGATGGGTTCCACTTCATAGTGAGTTGCTTCTGGGAGCCTCTTCCGCTGCTTGTTCACCGAGTGCAAGAAACGCGCCTATTTTTCTTTGCTTTTTGTGATAACGATTTCGATTAAATCGTAAGATGCTTACTTTTGAACTTCACCACACACAGAGCACAAACATTAATCAATACCTTTTTTTTCATACACTTCGGCAGCACTTTTTTTTATATAGCACTGCTGCTTAGAGCACACACATGTACACGCAACACGATCGCTCAGAACCTGAAGGGTTTTATTTTTCGTTTCAACATACGCGGGTAAAGTAGAGCACGGACTGATTTGCTGACCGCGCAACGCCACGATTTGCAGTGATATCAGAGTACGTCGTTTGGGTGGTAATAGTTTTTCCTTCACTTAATAAAAATTGAACACTTTTTCCTGTCCGAAACCCAACAAGAGCGACCCGTATAAACGGGAAAAGCGCACGGAACGACGGGCCACAGTTCGAAAGCGAACCTCCGTACGGAAAAACGACACCCGACTGTTCACTGCTTCGACGGCGGCAACTTGGCCAAGCGGCAGCGCCATCGAACGACCACACTGTGTGTGCAGCAGCACACGCGAAACAGAGAGAGGAGTAGCGCGCGCGAGAGCGAACGGGACGGAGCGACCCTTAAGCTCCTATACACTGGCAAAAGCAAACGGAGGCCAACCACACCATCTCACGACGGTATACCCACTCTCGTGTATGCGCTCTTTCCCTTCCGCACATACTTCTTCCTGCGGGCGATGGTGGTGGTGTAATCGAACAACACTACGCTGCTCTAACACGCTTGTAAAGCTGTGTGCGTACGCCTGTGTGCAATTCATATCGATAGCGCGCGCATCACTAAAGAAGGGCATGAGAACAAGATACGGGAACGCACACACAAGAAGCGCAAGAAGAAAATCGAAACACAATAAAAAAACCAGGCGCTATTGCAAGAAAAAGGGCCGCTCGCACACACAATGTTGTTGGCAGTTAGATTCACAAACTGCACACATACACCGTCGTTCTTCTTGTGCTATTTTACTATGAAAAAAAACTCATCAGCTTTACCAACACACGGACAGTGTGGTAATGTGACGCTGGCTCTGACTACGCAACCGGCCCCATTCGCCGTCGTAGGGAGAGAAAGCGATCGAAGAACACATAACCTAAAAATGCTTTGCCAACTGCTTGTCTTCAAACTATTGCACTGCCACTACACTACTACACCACTGCCACAATACAACGTACAACGTACGTACAACAATGCTTGTGTGTTCGTGAGATGATTCGAGCGTGAGATAACGAGCGAGAGCCAGCGTGTTGGTGTGAGCGTAATTGTATGCTTATTTCAAAGGCGCAGCCAGCTCACCAAGGTGAGAACGAAGCAATATCTTTTGCTTATTCACTTTCATACCAACGTTGTTTCATTTCTAGTAAGAGACTGCTTTCAACATGTTAAAAATATATTAAAGGGTTGCGGGAAAAAAAACCTACTTCTTGGCCATGCATATACTAAAGTCTAAGAACATTTTGTAGCAATTTGTTTCTTTCTATCCACACCACAGGCAAACAACAAGTGTAAACCAGCACAAAACACACGTCGGTTGTTCAATAATTCCTTACTTCCCATGTCATGTTTTGTGTTTCAGCCGCTAAAGGTTTACAGCCGAAGGCAAGGAATAATACATGAAGCGAAAAATTCTACTAAACCCCGGCCGCAATTCGGGTAGCAAAAGGAATTATCACATCATGTCTCACGATTCTCACGCGCACCTCTCATCTCATCTCGCTTTGGGCCAGCCCGCATTTCTCATCCACAATTTAATACCGGCTCTTAAAATGTTGTTTTAGTCGTTGCTGCCCCACACATCGCAACCCCGCCAACCAACCAACCATCACGCAACGTGCCGCGCAGAACAAACAACTAATAAATAAACCCCCCCACCCTCTTCCTTCATCAGGCCTTGACTGCTCCAACTTGCCATCATGCGGTTCAAACTCTATACCCAATCATTACTAACAAAGCATTACCCATGCTGCCTCATTCCTTTTTTTCCATCTGCGCTATCACAAGACAACACACAAGCCGGCGAACCAGAGATGTGGTTCGTCTCTCGCAACGGGGGCGCGCAGCAAAATACGGGAAAAGATAAACAAGTAAACGCGCGCGCACCCATACACACGCGTACACACATCTCGCACAAATCGATCGTCCGTCGCCCACTCATACGCGCCTGGGTGCTGGAGATGCTTATGCCACCACACCAAATTTGCCACCGTGAGATGAATTGTGACACGCGTCGCAGGATTTGCTGGAGTGAGAAGCAAATTGCTCACACACACACACGCGAAGGATCAGGCGCGGACGGAGGACCCAACTAAAAGGACACCAAATGTCATTGAATTTAGGGAAAGTTTGACGTATCCCTTGCCGTCCGGACAATGAGACATCACTCACTGTCAAAACCGGGTGTCTGTTTGCAGTCGTAGGATTCAACCTACGAAACCATTTCCGGACCGGGTATACGGTGGCCAGATGAAGCCAAGGATTGGGAAAAGTCTCACTTGGGGTGAGCGGCGGATTGGTGTGTAAAGGCAGATAAATCACGCACGGCTTCTGTACGTCTGTGCGTCCTGGGTGCCTGTGATAATAATTGTTGCAAACGAATAAAGGCAAAAAGAGTTCCATTTGATGTCCTTATCTAAGGTATGATTTTTGAAGTTGCCTTCTTTTAAACTACTCATTGCTTATCCAGCAATTTCTAGCACGGGTCTGGAAGAAGCATCGATATTTACGTAATTGGTGATGTTATTCAACAATGGGTTCTATGATACCTTAAGTTAGAAAGCTAAAATTTTTAGCCCGGATCTGTCAAAACATCGAGCAGAATCGAGCGGGAAATTGTTGACAGGTTATATCATCATGCAAGGATTTCTCAAGAACATTTCGTTTTTCGACATAAACAATGACATTATCTGATTCATAAAATAATTGGCAACTCACAAGTAAAAGTTTGTATTATTTTTCACAAAAAAAAGTTTAAAATAATTAAACTTATGTAATTTAGTTGTCGTTTTAAATCTTAATTCAATCAACCCAAATCAACTTTCGAAAAATATGGCCTAAACTGTTTCAGACCTGCTAGAAAAATGCCTTGTTTTGATCAGCTGGATCGAAACTATGATTAGAAATCATTTTCTAATCTGAAATACACAGGCTAATTTTGCTGAGTTGTTTGTATGGAAAGCTTGCAGCAAATAAGCTACCAAACGTCAAAGTTCATATAAAAATACTAGTGGAAGGTGGTATCATATACCCCAATGTTGGATATAATTTATTAACCCGATAAATTATACTCAGAAAGGATACTGGGAAACTGTGAAATAATTACGAGCAAAACATTCATGATATCCACCAGTGGATAATATTTTCTAGAATGCACCAAGAAATTAGGAAAAGATTACAAGACACTAAATAATCCTGCACCATTCGTGTAAACAAATCTAATGAATTCGTATTGTGATTAATTCAGTACACAGCAAAGCACAACCTAACCTTAGTAGCGTAAATATACACAGGAAAACAAATGAAATGGAAAGACATGCAATGAAAAAAAACAACAACCTTTAAGTTGCATCACAGATGGCTCGCATCCGGATGTGGGTTGAGAGATGAGGAAGACCTAACTCACTTTCATTCATAAAAAAACGAAACAAACAAAACAACCCCCACCCCGCTTCTTCTCCACTAACCACCCAATTTCCCTTGACAGGGAGGAAAGCTGCTACTAGAAGATGGAAAAAGAATGTGACCTTCTCAGGGTAGTTGGGTAAAGGTAAGGGTAAGGAAGGTGAAAAGAGAGTAGCAACAAGAACAGAAGTTTTCTTCAGTATCACAGCAACCCCCGACAAACTCCCGCGTTCTTCCAACCCACCCCTCAGCCACCCCTGCCCCACCCCCTGATATACTAGTTTCATCAATGTGGTTTGGCGGCACACGCGAAACCCCCAAACAACGATGCTGGCAAAAAATAAGCAAAACAAGCCAGTGTGTCGACACAGACGCAGCGAGGCAACAATCGGTAAATCGTGGACAAGACGCGAAGGTGACTTGGTTTGTGCGGTTTCGGGAAGGAGATCACTTTTTGCCGATAGTAAACAAAAACAGATTACGCCCTAATAAGAGTGAGAAACCAAAAAAAAAGAAAGAAACAACCAAACATTGCAAAAACATAAAGAACGAGAGCTACAACAACAAAAAAGTGCCGGTTGTGCACATTACCCCCGACACACACACACGCACATACAACGGACACAACGGGATGGCGCTTGGTGCGATAACAAAACAAAACGATCAAAAGAATGGGTGCCAAAAAAAAAAGAAGCAAGCTCGAAACGTTGAAGAAGCAAAGTAAGAGGAACAACGAATGCGAAAATGTATGAAGAAGACAACAAAAATACACCAGCAGCAGCATAGCAAATTCATGAATCACACACCAGCATTGCCTACAACATCGTCGATGAAGATGGATGAATAAGGAAAAAAGGGCCATTGGAAGGGCCAGCAGAAGCACAAAATTCGTGAGCAATGAAAAGGGATGAGCTTTGCCGGGCGATACACAGGGACGTGGGCAAAGTTTTGTGTGTGAAGGAATACTGTATAAAAAAAGAGCGACCACCGAATAAACAAGTGCACCACCTCCACGACCTAGTTCGTGTTGGAGGTATTGGATGGAAGGTAGGAAGAGCACCGGCTGTCCCATTGCGCGCGTAATAAAAATTGGGAAGTTGAGAGTTTCCAACAAGTGGATTTCTCCAGACCCATACCGGTGCACGCTGACACGTCCTGGGGCACCGTAAGAGGCATCAAAACGTTCCGGCGACAACAAGCCGACGACACGTTTTTCTCGCATAAACGTAAACGCCAAACCAACCACCCTCGACTCCGGCGCCAATACCTCCAGCGAACGAAGAGATCGAAGCAATGGTCGCGTTGTGCCGGGCCGTGTGTGGTAGCACCGTTGGTGTAGTTGGAGAACAACCTCATCCTGCCCTCATCGTGTCCTGATACCATGGGAGAGTTGGGGGTTTATGTTACGCTTTCGGTGTGTCTTCCTTGTCCGTATCACCATTCCGCGGCAACTAACACGCAGAAATTCATAGCGCAAAAGGTGAATGTGCCTTGTAAATGCAAGTGTCCGATCGACCGACCACCAGCCGTTGGTTGTTGGCTGTATTTTGTCAGTCTTTCTTCCTACAAACCTACACTACCGAACGCGCTCAGAAGTTTATTTTTCCATATTGGTTACGATTGTTACGCAATGTATAAACGGAAAAACCCATTTATCCTGTTTTGCAGTGTTTTTTGTTGTTGTTTCTTTAGAACTACAGTCGATATGGTTGTGGTGAAGGTACAATGGACCACATATTTTCTAGTACAAAGGTAAAAATACAGCTTTATTGGAGAATGGAAAGAATTTCAAAATTTAATTTAAACACTTTTATTTCAATTTTAAAACATATCTGTGACCAATCTCTCACTATTGGCATTTTTTTTGTCTTGCTTCCTTACTATGGCTTACGAATCTTTTATATGATTTTTGAACAGAACAGAAACAGAATAGTTTAGAGCAGATCCGACCCTCGAGGTCCTTGAATCCGGCCCGCGAAGGAAGAATGAGCTTGAAACATTGAGGAATAATTTGTATATGATGTGTGTGTACTCTTTTACACTTAAGTAACACGCCCGTGAATCCTTCTTGAAGTACAAACAACTGTAGAGTTTTATTACCTCTCGACTGCTCCCTCCCCTTCATTCTTATCTTGGCCCGCAAGCCATAATGAGTTTGACATCACTGATTTAGAATTTTAATGTAGGATGTTCATCTTGATCAACTGATGATCCTGCGATTTAGTTAGCTAACTCTAACAATCCTCCGAACCAATCCGTTAAGCTCATTTTCGTTAGGAAATATCACAAAAGATAGGAAAACAATTCTGTAACCGACGGATAAATTTCCTTTTTGCTATGCTATACTCATATGGGTATAATAAATTACTATTTCATAAACCTCTGAGTTCTGGAAGCTAACTTTCACTAATGAAGCAGTGTAAGCCAGTTTTATACAAAAGTACAATGGAACGCCGATTATCCGTGTTCATCGGGACTCGGCACTTGCTGGATAATCGAATATCACGGATAATAGGCACAACTCTTTTTATTGATACACTGTGCCTTTGTTCCACTGTGCATTAGTGTTTAGTATGTAATGGGTGGACTTTTTTCTAAAGCTAGATGTGACCAGGGATGCTTGATGGTGGACTTTGTAAAATAAATCTGTTCTATTTGGTCGAACTTGAGCAAATAATATCATTTCCTATTGAGGCTTTCATTTCTTGCCATCACCTGTTTGCAGTTCATATGTCAATTCGCGAACGCGCAATTCGGAACTTTAATTTCCGAGATGCACGGATAATGGAACAGCCGGATAAAAGGTACCCGGATAATCGTAGCTCCACTGTATTATTAAGGATTTGAATTAATCTGCTTGCCCAATCATCATATCATCTTAAAATGCCTTCTCTCCGATCCTTAATTCAACAGAAACATTGAAATGTTGAGCATAAAATGTTGGAATTCAAATATTAGGAATATTAAAAGAAATTGGCCATAGCGAAAGCCATACCAACGACAAATGTTGGGACATTTGATGCAGAACTGTTTCGTGCCATTGACCGATCAATTGTCATTCGATTTTATACCAAAAGCATTGAATAAAATTCGTCGTCCTATCACTTAAACTATTCGAAAAAAATACGCAACATTCCAGTCTGCATGATGGGGGTATGCATGTATATGCATAAGAGTGACAAACGAACAGCTGACCTGAATCGATACATACTTCCGGTGTGAACAGTACGTCGCCCGAAAAAGGGAAGATTAAACGCAACCAAGCAGAAGAGATAAGCGAAAGTGTCTGAAGAAGAGAGTCTGCAGCATAATAACGCATACACAAATACATCTAACGACAAAGGGACCAAAACGAAAGAAGAAAAACAAGCGGAACAGCTGACAGCTAGTGCCAATCGCAAAAAGCCCCCAACATCCCACGTGGCATACACATAAAACTCAAACCACACACCAAGCGCAAAACAAAAAAAAGGACTTGCACGAATTTTCCAATATAACGAAAAAAAGGGATACAATCCACATTCACTTGTCTGTTAACTCCGTTTTTTTTGGATAAGGTATGATGATGCACAAGCAAACCACATGAAGCACTTTCATTTTCAACTGACGCACAAGGTGGAAAAGTAAGACTAGTCGAACGGAAAGGTTCAATACAGTACGTAATCCTTCAAAAAGGATTGAAACTATTTCGTTTCCTCTTGTGATCTCTTGTGCAGAGATCTGACTGTATTATTCACCATTTTATTTAGTGAAATTTAGTAAAAGTAGAAATTGCCTAAAAAGATTGCCTAAAGTACTCAACAATGTTAACAATGAAAACTTTTTCTGTTCAAATTCCCTCCTACAGCGTACGGGTCAACAATCGGCATGGGATGTAGTACCAATGCTGTTGAACAAAAAAAAAACCCGGCGCCCCTAGTATTAAATCATCGAGAAATCATGAACCAAAGGTATGCAATGCGCTTTGCAATATATTTTATGACCTTATTTACGGCTTGTTAACAAGGCTTTAAATGCATAAAAAAGCCTTTGCATCGCATTTTACAATCAAAATAAACAAAACAAAAATCTGTTTGCTTTCAGCTTGCAGAACAACACAACCGACCGAATGTGAAGGAAGCGCAAAAGCCCGATAACTTCCATACTTAAATTTGCTCCACTTCATTAGCATGCAATTGCAACGAACTCGTCCTACAAGCGCGCTGTCCAATTAATTACGTAATGTTTCCAGGCATATGCAGGAGAGCCCCCTTGCCCGTGAGATCATTCATTTTGTATTCTGCCTTTAGCTATTCTTTCTGGCCATCAAATTAAGGAAGGGAGGCAAAAAAAGCCCGCCGGAACCGTACACACACCTCTTTTACTTTTACTCAGTCGAACGATGTTTAGAACCTTGCGACGCGAAGCTGGTGCATTCAGGTTCTGCGAAAAACAGCTGATGGGAAATAAACCACCACAGCCAGTCAAGAACACATAAGCATGATGTGGACGGGTGGAGATATTTGGGGTGAAAGGAGAAAGAGATTCGTTTCCATCCGAGACCTGTGTACGGGGTGGGGGGGGGGGGGGGGGGGGGGAGCGCACACAATTCACGTCCGATGGGTCGTCGGCGGCAGTAAAAGCGAACGCTGCGCTGTGGCGATTCATTTTTAATTTACTTCTTGCACATTCCCATCCATCAGAGTCAGCGTCTTGTTGTTGCAGGGTTTTATGGTTCGTTTTTCGTAATTTTATTACAATATTCTTTTGCGAGGTTCGATCCTCACAAGGGAAGAGAGCGACCTAAACGCGATAACAGGCAAGGAAAGGTAATTTCGTACATCGAACAAAAAAAAAGACAAAAAGCCTCTTGCACAATTCAGACTCTCCCCCGTCGTGGATGTTTTTTTCTTTTTCCTTCTGTACGTTCCTCACACAGGAGTTTACTTCGTTTGTAACGCAAGGGGTGTAAAAGGGTTTTATACAACCCTTAATCAATTTCGTTCCGTTTTTCCTTCGCTACACGGCAATAATACAAATTTTCAAAGAATGTTAAAAAGAGAGAGAGAGAGTGAGTGAGAGCATATTCGCATACCAACAATACAAACCCAAAAAAAAGCTATTTCCTGCGTAAGTTCGTTCGAGTGTTGGGCGCGTGGGGTGAAAGCAATGGTACGGTGTGAACGGTACGTGTGTTTCGAAGGGCGATTGATTGTAAAACCCGAATGGTATGAAAATCAGGATAAAACGAACTGAACAGAGCCTTGGCGAAGTGAGGGGTGGTAAAACATTACACACATCCTTTTAGCTTGCTTTTGCCCATTGAAAGGGCGAATGCGATGCCTAACGACGGACGGCTTGCATATAATGCTCGTCGCCTCTTGTCACATTCGGCACGATGAAGGCTCATCGATCGGTGGTGAAGTTTTTATTTATCTTTTACCACACACCACTTCTATTCGATGGCAAAAAACACACACACCACTAAAGTTAGCGTACATACACTTATATTGTGTGCGTGTGTATATACGTATAGCTGTGTAAGTGCGAACGTACAGTAGTGTGAGTGTGTATTGTCGCATAAATATTTCACTTCATCTCAGTTGGCACTTGCGTGCGCATAAGGCTGTGTGAGTGTATGGTGCCGATAGAAAGAGACAGAGATCATTTCCAACGCTACGGCCATTTGCTTCCCAAGCGACGGATAACGTTCTTTCTTTTCTTAGCCACCGTACACAAACCCCAACCGGAATCGAAATCCGGTTGTCACAAAACGCACCCCCCAGGGTCACATTTATTCGAGCAGCAAAGGTGAAACATGTAATTCGAGCAGACCATGGTTTCGTGTGCGAGCGAGAGCGATGACGCTGCTATATAAAATGCTCTGCCTGTAGTGTGTGAGTGTATGTGTGTGTGTGGGGAAATCGATGTTTCATAGCATTTAAGGGTGCGAAAGAATGAGAGACATATAGCAGTAAACGTATGAGCAAGTGTGAGAAACGAGAACGTGTGTGGTGAGAAGACTGCTGCTGCGGCTGCTGCTGGTTGCTTGCCAACGCGCGCTCTACCCAACTAGCAGTACATAGGGGGATCGAGCAAATGCGTGGCCGTTTACATACCTCGCTATTTTCGTGGCCCTATTCATTCTCACCACACACCAACGAAAGGATGTTTGTGTGAGCTGAATATGGCGAGTTGATGTTAAAATTATACCCACCAGCGAAACAGAACGGAACACCGTTCACAGCAGGCGCATTTTCGTTTTCGAGCACGAGCGGTTGTTGGTGGAGAAAAGGAGAAGGCGGCCCGTGACGTTCACCGACCAACTGGGCATTAAAACGATGTCAGGCCAGGTTGGTTTGGCTCGAATGGCAACGATGGGTAAGGGTGTGTGGACATGACACAGCGGGGCGGTGGTGGCTTTACTGGCAAAAACAGTAAATCCATTTCGATATTTAACATTCCACCAACGCACCATTTTCCTTGCCGGCAGAACACGATTCTTCCACTAGCAGTCGAACGGCAAAGGATGTGGCAGCAGAACACACAAGATGAGCGAAAGAGACAGATAGTTGCAAATAATAAAAAAAAATGAAATTGAATCAAACATCCCTTGGATCGAAGCGGGATGGGTGGTGTATATACTGAGTGACGCCGTTATACACTAATCGTAAGACGAACAAAAGCCTGTCATACACCCGCCCCCTTGTGCACTCGGCGGGGGTGGTGCTGTTTTGAGGGTGTACTTTTTTCTTCTGTTTAGCTACCCGGTAAATATTGTTACTACTTTTATCGAGCTAGTGTTCGAAATAGGGGATGAATTATTTTCCTCTTTTTTCCTCTTTCGTACGGCGTGTAGTGTAACGAAAACGCTCTGCAAACGTCGAATGGGAATGAAATTAGATTGCATCCACGGCGCACCGGCAGGCGACGAACAGAACTCAGGAACCGGGAGCGATCAGACGCCGGCAATATTTAAAGTGAAGTTTCTGTTTCTCTACGAGTCACAGAGAACGAACGATTTCTGTGAGATATTGGATGTGGAAAGCGGGTTAATATTTAACGCTGATAAATGTGCCCTTTAGGCAGAATTGTTCCCTTATGAACAGAAAGCTACAAGAAGGAAAGAAATTTACTCTAAACAATGGGTGACAGGAAATGGGAAGATATCCATATAGGTGTCGTCGATCGATGACGTAGATTTATGTACTTTTCTGCACCGAATTTCGGGGAAATGAAACATCTGATGTATTTGCAATTAACTTCTTTTTAAGATTATATTGTTTATAATTATTTGATTTGATTATTTGAAATTTTGTGCAAAAAACAATTTATTCTGAGATTGGAATGCAAATCATTTCCAGTCTGAACACATTCTTAAAAAATTTGTAACAAATTAGAATTATCACCTGTACGAGTTTTTGCAAGTGAACAATACAAAGGAATATTTGTGGGTGATCAAATAAGCGACCTACTTTCGTTGTGAAATTTCGTCCTTCACTCTTCATTAAGCGAACCTACAAGTTCTACACCCAAAGTTTAGAGTGATGTTCGAGTTCCTGTTGAGGCACACACTCTCACACACGTACACGAAATCTCACATGCGTGTCGAACAAAAACAAAAGGATAGCCAAATAATAACAACAAATAAAGGAAAACCCTACTCGAGATCCGAGCCATAGTCCGGTAGCGGAAGCATGCAGGCGATTCATACGCAGCGCGCGCCGTACACACATAGACCGCACAAAACCACGTGCAGAGTCCAGTCTCAGAGCCGTGGACGACCTTGAGGCGGCACACATAATGCATTATTCTAAAACCGAAAGTGCGTACGGCAAATCCAGGAAAGGCGAGAGACGCAAGCGTTTTGGGGAGGAGATGATAGAGGGTATAGGTACACATACACCACACACTAACCGAACACCAAAACACAGCTGTTGAACGGTGCGCGCCCGTCGTCGTCGTCGTCATGAAATCCCGCCAATGAAAAATGTAGGTCTTCCTCTTTCAGTGCAAGCCCCGGGAACGATGGGATTGGCAAGTTAATGGGTGCTTGGTGGGGGGGAAGGTTGATTGGGAAGAGAGCCGGTCGAGTAGACAACCCGCAGACGAGATAACCGGGGCAACGTAAAACCCGGCTGAGGATGATGGCGAGTAGGAGATAAAAGCCTCCGATCCTCTTTTCTCCACTGTCGGCGGTTCTCGCCCATCGACGAGAACGTCCTCCAATTTCTTCTTCCCTAATCCAGCGCGACCCACAAGAGCTGCCTCTGTGTTCTATTTCGTCGATGGCTAAACAAAACAGTCCCCCGACGATAACGGCACAAACGACGAACTAACGGCGGTGAAAGGTTAGGGAATGATGATGGGGAGCTTTTGTTTACCCGTTGCCACTATCTCAGTGTCCTCCCCGCCATTGATCGCATGCTCGGGACCATCATGCCGATGATAGGCCGTGGTGAGCATGGCGCTGATGTCGGTTGCATGGATCTGCAATCGTACCGTATACGACGACCCGTACCCACCATTCAAAGCAATGACCGACGAAGAAGCGTCTACTCGCACTTACTCGTTACCGAAAACAACACGGACAATTGGCAAATGCAAAATTTTGATATGCGATGTTTTTTTGTGCTTTTGCTTCGATTTCAAAAAAGGAAAAGTAAAGAGACAAACGAATACCGTCCACAAAGAATGAATTAAATGGCAACTGACAAGCTGCTGCTTCCGTTATACGCAATGCAGACTACTCTCCCTTGACTTAAAGGCCTCTAAGGTCAAAGGCATTTCAGACTTACTTGCAACGTAGCCGAATAGTTAGTCCTTTGTTCGGAGAGACGGTCCGGTTGGGATTTGATATGCGGTTCTGTCGTGTGGAACCAGAGCCATTTATCAGACACACCACTGAGCCACAGAATACTTCTTTGCGCAAAAGTAGTACGAAAATCGATATTCAAAGTTTGTAGAATGTCACCAAGATATTTGCAAATTTAGAGTCGTTTCTATGTCGAGTATACTATGATTGAACGTGGATTCAAAAGAGTACATTGCATTGGATCGGATATCATAGATCGGGGGTCGCCAAACTACGGCGCTCCAGAGAGATCCCGAGATTGCCTTCCACTCAATGCGACCCGCCGTCTAAAAAGTTTGAAGACCCCTGTCATAGATAGATGGGTATCCATGAATACACCGTCGCACGGCGAGGTACGGCATTAAAAGATTGGTGAGATATTGGTGAGTTGCCAAATCATCCAATGTTTACATTTTTACTTTCGATACTCACGTGCCTGAAGCATGTTTGATGTGTTTTATCATATCAAACCATGTTACCCATGACCTCACAAAACATGATGGTTGTAGATTATACCAGTATTTTAAACGAAAGTTACCTATGGAAGAAAATAGAAAGAGAAATAACGATTGATTATATTTATACGTTTCATGTTAAATAGTTGAGATAGCAATCAACATAACCGTTAGAGTAAAATAGCATTATCCTAGTGGTGAATCCTGGGTTAGCAGCTCTATCACGTATGTATACAAAAAAATATCACAACTCTTTTACAAACGGTAAAAGCTTTTCCGGTGGTTTTTTTGTGTATGTCCACTTATGTCGTACCATACAGTATCGTACAGTATCGTACCGTAATAGTGCAAAAGTCTACGCGCGCACATCTCCCAGCCATACATAAAACAGGCATCATGAATGGGCCCCGGCAAGGCTAAGGCACATGAATGAATGAATGAGAATGCATCCGGAAACAGTCAAGTCCGAACACGACCTGACAACGAGGAAACGACAGGCAGGAGATGGGAAAGGTACGGCGGTTTGTTTTGGTATCGGGTATAGCGGGAACACGCAGCTTCAGTTCGCGTGGCCGTCGTCATCTCATCCCTTCAATCTGCTGCTCTCTCCTCCTTTTTCTACTCCTCGGTCCTGTGTCTTCTGTGTACACATTTGGTGTTGTTTCCTCCGTACGCCCAAATGTAGTGCAATCTCCGTTACGAACGTACGATACACCGTTGTGTATACCGGCGGCATTCGTATATGATCACACATCGTACCCCAAAAACCCACCCCAGACACACACACACCCTGCGAAGAAGGCAAACTAGTAGAAATGCGTTTGCCAGCTATACCGCCCGGTGTGCCGCTCGTTAATAGGACTTTGCACTCTGGTGGACTGCTAGCACACACTCTTAACTGTGCAGTCTGCAATCTGGTGCATTCCAGGAATTCTATCACCACCCATAAACACAGACGATTTGGTAATGTGCAAGCAGGATCGTTCAAAAAGTGGATGTGTAGCCGGAATAGTTAGAATTCTGAACTTCTGGATATACATCTACAGTTTACAGGGCTCTCAATCAGCTGACCAGTTTTTAGCACGAAAAGCACAAATTTCTTGGAAATTAATTGCTCAGCTGTAAAACATAAACGAATTCGTCTCAATTCACAATCATTTTTTCTTAATTCTCTAACATTTACATACATGATCAATTAAATGCTTTTAAGTGTCATGGTGATTTTCTGCCAAAGCGAAATTCGCAAATTCTGTACACTAATCCCAATTTGCAGAACAACCATTCCGAGCGAATAATTCGTCCCTTCCAACCGACCAAGAAGTAACAAACTACCCGATCATCTGACACCTGTCAAGTGCAGCGTGACACATTGCTTGAGCATTATTTACCCTTGTTTTTTTTGGTTATTCGTACACCAGCCCATCCGTCACCTGCGCGCCCCAAAACGGACGATGTTCTTGTATATTTAAATACACTTGCGGTAGAAGCAATGAGAACCACATGTTGACCGGCATTCTTTGCTGGTTACATACTTACTCACCACCACACACTATCGATAAATGGGTGGTCTTTGGGAAAAAGAGCTCCGACACGCTATGTAAGTACCATCTTCGCTTCCGATGCGTGCGACAGGGGTTGGAAAGTATAGGCGAGGAGAGCAGAAAAGAGCAAAATAAAAACATTCCGTTAAAGGGAGAACAGTGCCTGGTTTTGTGCCCTTGCTTGCCGCCGGTTTGCAAAGTGCTATGCTTTTCCCGCGCAAAATGCGCACTTTTTCGTTTCTTCCACTGTATTCTTTATCGTGTAGATCGCAAAATTAAAAGAAAAAAAATAGTATTCACTTTGTGATGGTTTTTTTTTCATACAAATAATATTGTTATTTTGTTCAAACATTAACAAATGACCAAATTTTACATTGTTTAAAAATTGATCAAAGTTGATTTCAAAGACTTGCACTAAACTTCAAAGTTTGATGAAGATGTTTAATTTAATAAAATAATAATAAACCTTATTGGAGTAACCTTCGTAACCTAATATTTGTGTTAATTTCGAGGATGTTCAATAAAAAACAACGAAAAACATAACAATGAAATAAATCGAAGGATAATAAAAGAATAAGCAACAAAGAGAACACGCAAAACAGAGCAAGATTAATGAGTATGCTGCTGTTCTCCCATGCTTTCCTTCGGCTTAGCGTGCATGCTGCTGCTGCTGCTACTGATATTTGTTTAATCGCTCCTAAAAGGCAGACATTCGGTTGAACAAAACCTGGAAGCGAGTAAAACCAGAACCGACTGTTGTGGAAATGAAATAGAAACAAAGTGACAGTTCCTTCAAACGTACGCAATATGCACACGAATAATACAAAATTGCAAACACTCTTGTTGGCACACATGGGACATGCGGTATGGAGAAGTCGAACGGTTGTGGGGCGACAACGACAAACGAGATAGGAACCTTTCTCGGTTTGCAATACGTACAGATATGATGATAAAAAGCAACCCACCGAAACCCCCCGCCATATGAAACGATACTCCATCGCATCGAAACGATGACTGATGAGGCCGGGTCGGGGTGCGATGACGATGATGATTGGATGAGTCAAATATAAAATCTAACCGATTGCCGGCGCACAAAAATGACTCCCCACACCGCAGGGCGAGTAGTACTGGCAGAGCTTAGGGTGGGAAATGGGGATTGAAAAATTAAAGACAGATCGACCACGTGTATGCACGGGTGAGTGTCTGACTTGTGTTGGGAAAGGGGGGAGTGGAAAGTTCGTTAGTGCGAATGACGACGAACGAACGAAGCGCAAATAATAAAAAAAGAACGCCAACCGTAGCACAAATCATTCCTCATCCGCACACCCTCCCACACCCAGCGCCCACCCTACCCAACGATAAGGGGTTGTGGACGTAAGAGAGCGAGAGAGCTGTGCATCGTAAGGGAGGTGAGTGTGTGCGAGATAATGAAACCGGGGAACTTTGACAGACGAGCGCGGCACCATTGACGTTCGCATTCGTATCCGTCCGTTCAATTTAAGGCCCCATGCCAAACAGCATGCACCACCACGCGCTATAAAATTAAGGCACACATACAATCAGAAATTTCAGGGTGAGATGGTTGTTGGGGGTGAGTGAGTTTTGGCTTTCAGCTCAATGAAAAACAACGCAACTAGAACGTGCGAGTGAAAGAGAAGGGTTTTAAAAATAGATGAAAGAAGACAGCAAGCGAAGCATTTTTTTGCGTTGTTGTCTCACTCGCTCGCAGCACAACCGAACAGGGCGATGATTTCATCCCCCCATACCAAACGTACAACAGCTATCGGCCGCCCTTGTTTCGCTGTGTACGCGCTTTCCTTGTCGTGCACTTCTCTTCAACCAAACGTGATCCTTTTTTCCAATGAAAACGCACCCGAGATCCCGTCGGCAATTTTGTGAAGCGAAGGTGGGCAGCGAAGATGGCAGAGCAAGGAAGGAAACATTGGTATGGCATGCTGCAGCAGGCGGGCCAAAGTATGTTTGTGCTTCGTTTCGTTTAAGCTGAAGAATTGAACCATCACCCTCCGTATGCATACGCGCGGGACCTAGGAGGATACCAAGGGTTTTGCTCTCTACACTGCGGCGCTGTGTGGCTGTTGTTGCTGCTGCTGCTGCTGTTGATGATGATGATGATGATGAGAGCATACACCGCCGCAGAAGAGCTCACGTCATAGCAGCAGCAGCAGGCATGGCTAAATCGACCATCGTCGCTGTGCACAACAGCACCGAGCGCACCGAGAGAGCACCAGCCAGGCACACCGACGGCAAGAGACAGTGAGTGCGAAGCGTTGCTTCACGTTGGTCATAAAATGTTAACTTCGATTCGTCGTACAATACGGGGAGTTTTCTTTATTTTTATTTTAAAAAAAGGTGTAAAACTTTTTTTTTTAAGTTTCATACTTATTCAATTAAATCATTAAACTTTTACGATCGTTACAGCCAAGAAACACGTATCGGACGACAGCGGATGCAGTATTAGAACGGCAAATTAGAACAAAAATTAGTATTAGAACAAAAATTGCCCCGCAAAGATCAGAAGTAGCCCGGCCCCACACTATTTACCAGGCTAAGAACCAACATTTTATAGCATTGTCGGATCTCAACCAGTACGTGTGTTCCAGCTGCTCCTTTGCTAATCGTTAGATCATTAAGGAATCGCGAATATATTTAGAGAATTGCAGGCCAATGGTGCGTATGCCACAATTTGTTATTTCATAGAAATCTCGAAGACTCGATGTGTAAATCATGAGGGTCTAGCGGTAATGACAAGATAGTAAACGGCAATTAGATGCATCTGTTTGGAGCTATCCCTTTATGATTGCAATTGCATTTAACGAGGGTTGTAAATTCATATTTTTGGTAGAACGACTAGGCTCTGTGTATCGATTTATTTCATGCAGTATATAATTTTGAAGGTTGTGCAGTTTTAAAAATTTTTAAAAACTAAAATCCAAATTATTGAAAATTATACAAATACAACTACTTATCCGCATGATCTAATGTCGAGAAAATTAAAGAAGGACACAGACATACAAACATGTCATACAAACAACATGATATAAATTTTGCCCACTGCACGGCCATCTTTCGCATCCCAGTGTGCCGTTGCCCAGTTAGTGTGCTTCTCCGGTGCGCTGTGCCGGGTTTGTTGGTGCGCTGTGGCTCTACACTGCTCCGTGTGCCCCTTTTTGTTGTTGATTCCGAGTGTGTCCCGTGTGCGTTAGTTGGTTGGCTTTCGCATCTCGCTTTGCTTCACTACTTCCCGCCACACGGAGGGGTTTGTTCGGTGGACCGGGTCTCAGGGTCCGTGACCATCTCATATCATCTCATCAGCCAGCGCCGCACACAACACACACAGGAGAGGGGTTTTAGGTGTTCCGGACCGATCCATCCATTCGTTTCATTCGTTGAAGCGCTCGTTCATTTCGAGCGCGTTTTTGCTGCAGCCACATACCCTCTGCTGCTTTTCACCCTTCATCAACATCTAGCTGCTTTTTTCAAAACTACCCCGTCTTCTCCGGCAAGGGGACTTGCGGTTCGTTCAGCAGAGCACTACGGAACGTGTGAATGAGATCGTCTCCGAGTAAGAGAATGGGACGGAGTTACAAAGCGTGTGGAATGTGCTGACTGCGTTCGCCGCTTTTAATACTGTTCGCGTTTGCTCTGTCTCTCTCGTTCCCATGCCGTCGCTTTTTGTTACACGGACTCAAATTGGACCGCGTGTGTCCTGACCCTTGAAGAAGAAAAAAAAACGAAACCCTCTGACAACCGGTGGAATAAAAACAACCACATCCCAAGTGGAAGGAACGAGCGTTGTATGCCGGTGGGAGGACGGTGGGTTTATTCTTCGCCCGGGTCCAACCCCGAAGAAAAACCCGACACTAATCCCCTTTTTACCATTTATATGGCTCGAGAGCGTAGCACAAACCGTCACGAGAGACGGAGCGTGTGCAGAGGGGATATGAAATCCTTCCTTCGCTTCGTGCCTCTTCTCGAGCAAGAAACGCGCGGAATATGTTTTGCTTCCGCCCACCGCAGAATCTCATCAGAACCGATCTTTTTTGCCCTTAAGAGAAGCGCTACACTGCGATATCTTTCGCTGTCATCCCAGATGCTATGAACACGGAAAGCCGGGAATTTTCTTTAGTTTGGCGGAAAAACCGACATTACCACACAGACACACTAAAACTGGTGGAAGAGGGAACAAAAAATTACAGCAAAACCTCTCATCAGCCCCCACCAACCATTCACATTTGGCGCTTCGTTCGTAGTGTCATTTTTCTTTTATGCAAGGTTCGAATCCGGCAAGCGAGAGGTTTTATGTTGTTTTTGAAGTCGACTTCCGTTGAAACTGGACTGACGGGCGCACACCATTTAAATGCGATGGAAGTATTTGGTCGAAATTTATCAGAAAGTGCTTTATATAAATAATAATAAAATTAAAACATAATAAAAATTATAACACAATATGACACATACAACTTATTATTTTTCATACACTTTTTAAAGATTCTAAATCTTCTTCTATTCCAATATGCATGCGCTTCCGATCGGCGGGGTCGTTCAAACATACCTCGGAAAACATCCCCGCGAATGGGGAAAAGTTGTTTTGAACGGATGAATTTACAAAAATAGAAAAGATCGCACCCGCCTGAATGTGCAAACAAACAACGGCGCATTGCTTCACGTATCTTAGCAAAATACAGGCTGTGTATGTTGTGTGTTGGTTTTCAAAAATTCTAAAATACGGCCGCAAATTTTGTCCATAAATTTAGCGTATCAGTCCGCGTGTGAGATGGTGAAAGCAGCAAACAGAAGCAGAACGAAACGTAGCAAGAAGTGAAAAAAATACCGAACGATAACGCAACCACGTGCGCGCGGAGTTTGGCTGGTGCAATGAGAGAAAAATTAATCACCACCGCACCAAGAAAAACGGTACTCGCCGGAAAGATAAGTGAAAATTGGCAAAGAAAGGAACAAAGGGAAACAAAACCCGAGCAGACAAGAAGCAATTAGTTACGTGCACGGTTCTCGTTCGCGAACATCTTTTAATGGCTGCGGTAGTGTTGGTGGTTGGTCGATACCACTAAAAAGGGACAGCAAAAAAAAACTTAAACGAAATTGTCGTTCATTCTGAGTTTATTGAAAAATTGAACCCGGTTCAACAAGCAGGAGAATGTTTTTTTCTCCAACGTAATTAAATTATTAAAAACACAACATTTTAGCGTCTATTGGAAAGTTACTTAGGATGCATAAATTTAATATAAAATTACAGTAAAATCATCCATTAACCTAAACTTAGTTGTTCATGAGGAAGAAAAACAAATACAATACTACAAAAGATTCCGATACAAAACGAATGACGTTGGATATCTTTTTTCGTTCGACCTCACACATTCGCTTCACATGCGAGAATGGGAATTGGAGAGACTGCGGCTTATTGTACGGAAACGAAAGAAACAAAAATCCTCACTACCCCAAAAGCTAAAACGTAAACCAAAAACCCGAAACGAAGGAAATAGAACCAATTAACTTTCCCGCCGGAATTACGTCAAAGGCCCACCACCGCACGATAGTTGAAGTTCCCCACAATATGTGGCGGTTAGGCGCAGGGTGAACGAGAGAAGAAAAAAGGGAAAATGCACTAACGGAAGTAAGTCGATGAGAAGACGGAAAGGAAAAGAAACGGAAAACAGCAACAAACCTCTACATGCATTAGTGTTGGAAAATGGAAAATATTTGTCATATTTTTTTCTGTTGGTCTTTTTCCATTAAATTAATCATGTTACGTTTGGCTACCAAATGAAAAAGCACTTTTGGTAATATAAAATTTGGTAATGTATCTTGTTTGTGTACAATAAGCCAAATTTTACTCATGACTTTGAGTCAAAGTCAAAAAACGGTTTTATAATCAATTTTACATTTAAAACTATTTACTACTTACATATAAATTTATAATTTTTGTTACGTAAAACTATGAAATATTCCATGATATTGTAGCATTTGTGCTAAATTTTGTCTAATCATTATAATTATTTGCAACACTGTTAATTTATTTTTCCCACACGAATTGTAAAAAGCACAGAAAGATAAAACGAACAGAAGTTCGAAATGGTGCCGCGTAAGTAGCAGAAAAAAGCTACTTACTAATAAAACGTTTATAACACAATTTACAACAATATAACAATTTGCTAATTACATCAAAACAAACAACGAAGAAAATATTGAAGTGATGCAACAATATATTGCCGACTTAACTCCGAGGCATGATGTTAAGATTTAACTGCCATTTTTTGCATACATTTCATCCCATCCCATTGACGATAATAAACAGATAAACTTTACAGCCTGTGCTTTTCATTCTGCCTTTCGTTTGATTCTTTTCGATTCCTTTCACATCCCTTTTATGCAGCGAACGGAGCGAACGATCAAGATATCAGATGAAGGTGCAATCAAACCCAATGCATCAGGTTTTTGCGCGAGGCGCAAAGCGAATGCACATTTTTCATGCATTTTTTAAGTTTTATTTTTATTTTGCCGCGAATGGTTTTGTTTGTTTATTTAAACGGTGATCTGCAATTTTTTTTATTAAATCCAATTTTATATTTGATGGTTTTGCGTTTGAATTATTTGTAGGTAATTAATTTAAGCATTAATAAATTTATTTAAAATTAGTTTTTTGGCAACAAAGCTTCAATCTTTTACTAAAAAGCACGCTCATTCTATTCCTCAATTCGGTTCAGTTGCACAACAAAACGCAACGTGTAAAAAAGCCCGCGCAGTTGGTCGCCTTTTATATTGGTGTGTGTGCATTTTTTTGCTGTTTTTATGTTCTCTCTTATCTCATGAAGAATGGAAGTTTAGAATGGAACCCATCCTTTCGGTTCCTCTTTTGAGCGTAACAAAACAAAACATTCCAATGTGCCAGAAGGCAAAATCGTCGAAACTGAGCAAAGTGCATGCGAGAGTAAGTGAAACCGATTTTTTTCTTTTAATACCATATTGTATTCACGCATGTATTCGTGTCTAGGGGTAGTGTAGCAAAGCGGCGTTTTTTTATTGGCATTGTGTTTGTTTTGCTCATTTCGACTACCAAAATCATGCAAAGAAATAAAGAATGATTCGGTAAACAAGTGCAACCATTCCGGAACAGCTGCTGCAATTCGGGGAAAAGGCAGTTCATTTTTTAAGCGTGACGGTCGTATCGCTGTTTTTTTTTCGTTTAACAATTAATTACATAAAACTTATGCTACTTTCGCAAAACAAAAGATCAAGACCATCTTTAAATGCATATCCGTGGCGACACGAGGAGTGCCACGAGATGGATGAGTGAACGCGTTGGGCTTTCAGCTGTGAAAATGAATAATTCCTTTTTGGTAAACCTTCAACAATATTACGATTACCTCATATACATGTGCCAACAAATGAATTTTAACCATCCAGTGAACGGAAACGTCAAGACAGTGAAAAAAACAAGGTTTTAAAAAAGCGGAAATTTCAAAAGGTTTATTAAATACACCTGATTTTACCTAATTATCGGATATTTAAAATATCGTTCATGTATCAAAGGTTACTCATGAATATATGAAATAACTTATGCAAAAATAAAATCGTCATCATAGCGAACACACTGCATTAGCTAAACCAATTATGATTGTGTTTTAATGAAAATGTTAAAACATGACTTAAAAACCCCAAATACCATTGATCATAAACCCTTTTGCTATGTCTTTTTATATGATCTCTTTGCATGGTACAAGCGAAAAATATGCTTTAATAACTAATTGTGTTGATATCAACCCTCCGAAGTGGGATGTTATACCTTTACATGAACAATAGAAAGCTGCAATTTAATCCACACACCCAAACACATCAAAAGGCTCCCCAAGCTAGAGGCTTCCGGTATGATAGGTACAGAATGGCAAGCAGGCTTATATGAACATTTAATTTGGTACGGAATTAAATGTTAACAATTAGCTTATGCATTACGCTTTCTCTCTCTCTCTTGCTCATTAAGCCTCATTTAATGATGCGTTTCTTCTTTTTTTTTTCATTATAATAAATTATCAATCAAAAATCAATCATTCATTCGCATGCAGTACGAGTGACTGGAACGCGCCGGGTCATCCGCGATTGAAAGTGGAAATAAATCCCATTCGCTTGGAAATGCTCCATTTGTGTTTCATATGCCTCTCACAGCCCGATGGTGCGCATAAATTCCCAAAACAACTCTTGGGGGGCTCTGTTGTGTATCGATCGACCGGGTTCGCTAAAGTTGTCGCTTTATTATCTGATATCACCACATATCAATATTAATAATTAGCGCAACATAATCAAATACACAGGGCTGTGTGAAGGGAGACCCCGGGCAGAGGTGTTTTCCCAAATAAATTATTATTGAAAACTGAACTGAATGTATTTTACGTCAATTTTTCGTCGGGTGGTTTGTTGACTCGAGAAGGAAGGCAGGAAGGTAATGGGCTAATGGAAATTATTGCCGAGCGCAAATAGTGAAGGAAAAGACAAATCTGATTAAAATAAATGTGTTTTTCCATGTTGGGGTTGAGTGAGACGATTGATAAAAATTTATTTTCACAAACGCACTTCTTGAAATGTCGGATAAGCATTTATTAATAATGTAAAGCCAATTTCGGAACGATTTCAAAGTTCTGGCGATAATAAGCGAATCATTTCCGGGCGTTTTTTTTTAGCACGTAAATCTTTTCCCTTACGATTAAGCGTGCCATGAAACGGCTTATTACAACACACAATATTTCATAATTTTCAATAAGTGTAATTAATTAACGAACGACAATCTGCTCCGCTTCAGTTTTATAATATCTCTCTCTCTCTCTCTTAGTTTCCTAGGCTTGAATCGTTCAAAAAATGCATTCATATTTATGTTCCTTCTACCTTTTAGATCTGCCCGCCCCCCGGCGAAGGTATTGTTGACAGTGTAGAAGAAGGACATACAGGAAAAGTGGAAGGATATAATTATTATTCATAATTAAAATAAAGCCCACTACCACAACCCCCACTTTTTGCCATCATCATCATCATGTTCTACCTATGCACAATATTCCTTGTTGTTTCAATGGGTTATGGTGCTATACATACGACGACTATATGGTTTAAACGCATTAAAAGTTAAAACAGAAATAAAAGCATAACGTGAACCCATCGTCCATAGAAACGATTTCTGCATGAAAGGATTTTGGGTAACTAATTGAAAATAATCTGTCCCCTTTTGCGTGAAGTTTTATAAGCGATATTAATTACACTATTCTTATATGGAAGAAAGTTTAATAATAATATTTCTCCTATTGACCGTGAAATCATTGCGCCCAATAGTACCCTCCAGGCAACAATTGTTTTATTCGTATATATTATTTGCTGTCAAATTGGTTTCAAAAACCAGTGGCAGAAGAATTAAACGGAAGTGCGCAGAACTTGGGTGCAGCAATTGGTGCGGGAAAGCAACAGTGCGATTCATAAGAGAAGCCCAAGCATAAGAATAGAAGAAAAAAAAGCCAACCAACCTGTGCTTGAAACCAAATCAAAACAAACCCCCTTCTCCCTCAGTACCAACCCTCTTCCACCCCCGACAAAAAAAAACATTTCACAACCCAACCACATCCCGACTGGTACGCGCGCGAGGTCGTTTGATGTTTCTTCTTGTTCATTTTTCTCTTTCTTTTTTGCTGCTGTTGCTGTTGTTGTTATTGTTGGTTATTGCTTTGCTTCGCTGCGCTTTCCTCGTGCCTTCGTAATTCTTTGCTGCCAAATGCTTCACATTGAACGATATCGGGAGGGTGAGGGTGTATGTGCGCATGATGACGGGAAACAGGAAGGCCACCGTCTAGCGCCGAACGACCTTGAGAGAGAGAGCAGCGTTATATGCCAGCCCTCCCCATCCCGACAGCAAAACCAATGGTCCCATGAATAACAGAACCTGATTCACTTCCTCCGGCACCGATAGCGCACTACACACCACCACATCGCCTTTCCACCCTTCATACTTTTCCACTTCCTTTCTCCACTGACACGGGGTCCGTTGACCGTCTCGATAGTAACAGCTTCCTTTTGCCTTGGCCTTCATCCTTCATCGTGCGGTCTATCCTTCTTTCTCTCGCTCTTGTGCTGTGTGTGCAGCCCTTTCTCTAGCAGTAAATTTTTATAGACCATCGCGTTGGGCGTTCTTCACCTTCCCCAACCATCATTCCCACTCATCCCCAATTCGCAGCATTGCACTGTTGACGCAACGCGAACAAGTACACGTTCACGAGCAAAAGGCGACTACACCATGCCCATGCCCACTCACACACCCGGGCCATTGCACCAATGACAGGGCCAAGGACGCGAAATGATGTGACATAATCGGTTGGATGGAAATACGGGCGAAGTGTTTTTTTTTTATTTTATTTTTCGAGTACCGCTAGGAAGCCATTTCCCCCATTCTGGTGAAGTATGGGGCACCCAAGCACACACTTGTTGCAAAACCGCAATTTTCTCTTTTTCTAATCTCCCGTTGAAGTTCTTAGTTAACTGCAACTGGTACCAACACAGGTCATGTTTCGTGTTGTTTTATTCACAACTCAGATTGCTTCACGATTAAAGTGAATAAAATAAGCTTGCGGTTTATTTAAACCTTTTTTTTTGTTTAAGATCTCCCAGTCTTTGACGGCAAAATATTGAAGAGATGAAAATTATCCTTCAATTTTTTAAATATTTCAAAATTCACATAGTAATAGCCAGTGCCTTTATATTGAAAGCGCAACGCTGAAGGAGTTCAATGACCGCCAAAAGTCATAAATCCGTCTTTCTGCTTACTGTCTACTCTTCTGTTGGGATGAAGTGTTAATTTACGCACATCGACCACCCATGTGTATAACATGACACGAAGAGGAACGGTACATGTGTCAATGTGTAAGTTAAATAACATTTCAATCAAGAGCCTTTTAAGGATGTACACATTTTTGATAGTAATATTTGTACAGCAGATACACTAAAAACTTTCCGGATGGAAATGGCGGAAGCATGTGGTCGTTCAGTGTTCGGCAATGACAGTTTGTAACGCAATTTGACAGCTCGTAACGCCTAAAACCAATATCGGCATTTAGGCTGGTGGAAGTGCCCATTCGTATAAAACTTTTTTTTAAATTTTGTATGGGATTTGACAGATAAAGTCGGATGACGTTTTTGGTCGTGTACGACTTCTTCCGTCAAGTTGAACTCGCTTGTATAAACGCGAAATTAACGTTATTTTCTCGATGTTCATGTAAACAAATTATTTCAATATTGTTTTAACTGACCTGATCGGATTTAACGACCAAATCGGATGAGCAATGACACTCCTTCGGTTTGGTCGTGCGATTAAAATAGTCGTACGACTGGGCACTGCCACCAGTCTTAGTAAAAGAGTCAATTGCACTGATAAAATAGAGAATCACAAAACCGAGTATTATTGCAATCAACAGACTTCCGGAACAGCAATTCAGCTAGGCTCGCGCTTCACTATACTATACTACTATATTTCACTATGGTACTATATTTCAACGTCTTTTTTACTACGTAGATGAGTACTCAGTGTTGAGTTCGAAAGATTAGTATTGATGGGATATAGGTATTGGTTCTTTGATAAAAAAAAAGTACAAACTATCATTAGTCCACCGGAGGCCAGGTTTAATGTATAACTTACGGAAGAGGTAACGCATACGACAATAACGTACTAAATGTGAAAAAGTTTTGCTAACCGAGCAAAAAAAAGTCTTATGAAGGAAAACCTATTTTTCCGTCATAAAAAGAATAGTAATTGGTTTGTATCAGATAAGCATGCCAATTCCGTAACCAGAAACAGAGTGATCAAATGGTCGAAACGAGAAGTGAAACTAAACATGTTAAAATTTACACCACACTTTATGGAACTTGCATCAACATCGTAGCCTAATTCACTTATTTAAATTGAAAATCAAATGTTTCATTATTGGCTTTAGCTCATTAGAGTAGTACTATTAGAATATCCTTTACACAGTAATAATATGAGGAGAAAGTAAATATATATAGGAAATATGTTCCTCACACACATTGAATTACCATAATGAGAAATGATGATTTTTTTCTCTCAAATACCTTTCCCATTTAGAAAACTATTCGACAGGCAAAACCCCAATAACATATTATTGACCAAAGGCTGCACCAAAGGGGGGCAAGTGTCGTCTAGAAAGTGGAACAATCGCACCATGTCGGTGTATGCCGTTTTTTATGCATTTGTTTATTACGTGGCTCACAGTGAAAGAGAAAGAAGAAAAAACGTTCGCGGCTGGCCATCGAACACTGCCGCCAGTGTGGTGTGTTAGCGTGTTGTCTTTAGCAAAAGCAATCTAATTTATGATCCACACCATTATGTACATATACATACACACACACCCCCAGTATATTGGATGTAGGCAGGCGAGACATTCGCGCTTTTCACCTCTTCCTCTGTTTGCCCTACTGCTCCCCTGCAACCTCTTCTTCGGCTGAAATTCCTTCACACATACACCTTTTCTTTCCCCGCCGGCCGGCATTCGTTGGAGTGCGATTTGTTTTATAATAGCCCACACTCACCCTACCGACCCTCTTATACACCCTCTCTCTCCCTTGTGAACTATCCGAAACATACAAAAAAAAACCAGACACACACAGTGAACTGAGGGGGTTGGGGCGGTTTGTACCGTTTGTTGATTGTTTGTTTGTTTTGAACAGCTGAGAGTCTCGAGAGTTGTCTGTCGATGGAGGTCAATGTACTGCGCGTGACGGGTCCGGGTCTAGTGTGAGGGATGGAGGGTTGCCCGTTAAGACTAGGGATAAACGATGGGCGGGGGAGTCGGACCCTCTCCCTATCCCTCCCAACACCCTCACCACTTGGATTGCATCGATGACGCTGCTAAAATCGAACTCGCAAAAGCCTAGACGACACATACGTCATCTTGGAAGAATGCCTGCCTATCCCTACGACAAAACGGAGGGTGGTGTGTGTTTTTTTTGTTTTGTTTGATCGTATTTTTACCCAGTAAAACAACTTGCTCTTCTTACAGTAGGTCGGCAGGTAAAGGGAAACGTTTACCGATGGAGGTGTGTCTAGTGCCGTAACATCATCATCACCGTTCCGAGAATGAACAATCGTGCACGGTATTAACTGGGCCATTCACAGCTGAGACCAAACACAGCTATACCCGCACCATTTGTCCCTCTTGTATTCACCTAACCCACCATCTCCCTCTACACACCGACCAATGCTATTGCCACGAATGAATGAAGCCCGGGACCACCGAACAGTAGGATCCGCCGCCACCGTTTCGCTCTTGGAATTGCCACCATTTTAAACGTCCTTGACATTCATCAATCAATCGTGATGCCGTATGAACTCACCTATACACAACGATGGCGAGACACCGCACCGCGGTAGTTTTCACTTTGGCCCTTATAGTACGAGACTGGCCTTGCCGTGTGTAGTGACGACGTCCAAGCGATCGTTGGGATAAATTTAAATCAGACTCTTCCATCACCCATTCTCCATTCTCAGAATGCTTTCGCTACGCACCGTGTCTCATCGTTTCCATCCAGTGCAAACAAAACACTTCCGAAAGTCCGAAAAGTTCGGCCATCAGTCAGATCGCAAACATGCAAAACGGCCAGAAACACCAGACCAGCATCCTTAGCACGTGTCGGGCTAGCGAATCAAAACCTATCAACAACACGAACCACCCTCCAGTAGGCCATGTGTGTGTGTGCTGTTCGGCGGAAAATTCGTCTACATTGCACAGCATCGTCTCTTCTGTCCAGCATAGAATGGCACCGCTTGAATCGCCTTCAACAGGCTTCGCCGGAACAGGCTTATCGAAAATGGTAACGACAGTGACGGAATCGTCTGTGTATGCCGGTGATTGTACAACGAAACTGGAGCATATACCCGGTAGCCATGTGCTCACCCCGGTAGGGTACTATTTAGCTGAACCATTTCAGATTTGTACGTGTGTTCTGGGTGTTCGTTCATTAAATCAGCTGATGGTGAAGCCTTTTTGGGTCGAAAGGCTCGACTCAAACCCGATCACAAACGGTACAGAAAGAGATTATTTTGACATGAGTTGAATCAGTTATGTTAATAATTGCATTTAAAACTTTTATTTCCTTCCTAAGAATTCAATCTTTTTCGTAGGTCTACATTCAAATTAACAATTCTCAAGCCATGGATTTCTTGCCTCGGCGTTCAATCTAAATTCGCTAATATGCTCGTAAATCGAATCTTGTCTGGTATCTGGGATTTTCATTGCATGAATCGCTCTGCGGTGGTGATAGAACATATTTCCAACAACCCATTAACCCCTTCAAGATCATAAGCTATTTAAGATTAAAAATGGCTATTCAACACAATAATTTAGCTATTTGTACACCCCCAAATAGCTCACCCCAAATAAGAGAACATCCCCAGAAAAACATAGCAGAATGTGTAAGTTTTCTATAATTTCATGGAAAACATTTTCCTTATGGACCATAAAAGTAAATAAACTACGAATTTGATTTTTTGTTATAAATCGCGGATTCCTTTTCGGAAAAATGATACGTTTTTCGACGTAATCCAGGTATCCAACCAATTGTGGATCTGTTCATAGGAGGAGAACTGTTGGTCAGCCAATCCATGTGCCAAGAATCGGAACAGATGGAATTCCGATGGTGCCAGATCCGATGAATACGGCGGGTGCGGTAAAACGTCCCATTTGAGGGTATTAAGGTAGTTTTTCACAGGTTGCGCAACATGTGGCCGAGCATTGTCATGCAGCAGAATAACTTTGTCGTGGCGTGATGAGTATTCTGGCCGTTTTTCACGCATTGCTCGGCTTAAGCTCATGAATTGTTTCCGGTAGCATTCACCAGTGATTGTTTCTCCCGGTTTCAGAAGTTCGTAGTAGATGACGCCGAGCTGGTTCCACCAAATACTCTTTTTGCGCCTTCCTTCACGTTGTGCATCCTCCACGGCGAAATCACCGCTTCGAAAGCGTCGAAACCAATCTCGACACCTTGTTTTGATTAGAGCAGCATCGCCGTAAACACTCGAAAGCTCTCGATACGCTTATCCGGCTCAAAATCAGACATTTTCAAAAACTAGGAACTGTTACTCGCACGAAATAATCACTAATCTGTTTACACAGTTTGATTATGTCATTCCCGAAGTAAAATAAATGCTTTTCATGTTTTTTTATGGTTTGCCACGAAACAACTACGTGCGCTTGTGAAGCACAAATGGATGTGTTTTTAGCACACAGTTTTTCTTTATTGACAGACTTCATAATTCGTTCCGCCAAGAAGAAGACCAATATGCTTCTCGCAGAAAATCAAATGGCATATCAAACAATCATAAAAGTTGTAAAAACGTTTGAAGAAATAAAGAAAATATTCAATTGCTTACCATAAATCTAGTAAATGAGGTTTGTTTCGAAAAGGCCTTATTTGTATTTTAATGTTTACATACCTAAAAAGAGAAGAAAATAAGACAATATCAGTTAATGGTTATTGTAAAAAAAATCTTATCTTAATTCTTATTCAAAAAAAAAAAATTAAGAAAACACAGAATATTTTGTAACCTATGAATTTTTTTTAAAGTGAGTTTTAGTTTATTCTTATCTCAATTTGGTTTAACATGAAAACAACTTCTAGATGCTAAAGGCCGTAGCACGGATAAGCGAACAACACGGATCAGCCGGAAAAACGCACGACCCGGATTAAAAATGTGTATCTGTTTGTGGTTAACGCTGTTTAATTTTATTTTAAATGGTTACTGTATAAACCCGTGATTGGATTCATTTCCGTACAGCACGGATAAACGGTTAACCCGGTTAAAAGGCACCCGTATTAACGACGTTCCATTATATGTTGGTTTTTTTCCTTTCGACATATGCGAGCTACTCCAACGGGACGAACTTCTCTAGAGGACCACCCAAGATTTCATGTACAGTTTGAACTACATCATAAAACTGCACATAAAGCGTAACAAGCAACAGCATCACAACACCAAAAATCGAACCGAAAATTGCCGTCCATAAAATGTTGCTCCGAACGAAGCGCAACGGTAACGAAACTGACACATTACGCTGCTGGAGAAATTACAAGCGAGAAAGAAGGTGAATTTACCTTTTACTTTCGCTTTCTTTACAAACCGGCGAACATTGAGGAGCGAAGAAAAGGCTGAACATTGGAAATTTGGAACAAAATAAAAATCCATTTTACCCCCAGCTCGTAACCCGGAGCTCCGAAAACCGTTCGAGCAAACGCTACTGCAAACGTAAGCGAAAACATTCTCCACGGGTCGTTTGGTCGTTCCTTATGTTTATTTAACTGTTACGGCCGCTTACGAGACACAGAACGGGCATAGAGAAGTACGAGCAGAGAAGCAAAAAAAAAATCGGTTCGGGACGATAAAAATCAAAAGCCATTCGGTGTTAACTTTTGAACGGGTAAATGGGAGAAAAACAGAGGCATAGAATGTAAGCCACCGTAATTTCACCTACATGTTAACGTTTTCTTGTACCGCTTCCCGATGTACGGTCGCAAAAGGACATTAAGCCCAAACGGGCTGTGTAACGAGGGCCAGCGAGCAAGAGCAAACACAGGTGGGTGGTAAAGGGTTTTATGGTAAAATAAATGGATTAAAATGAAAGGAAGCTGACACAGGGAGGTTTGAGCAAACATACCCACCAACTAGCGCATCAGGTGTGCCTTGGTTTCGTGAGCTAGGGCAAAGGGAACATCCGTTCAGTTGAGGTTTTTTTTGTGTAAGAGGAAAGTGTCTTACGAGGTTCGTTTTTTTATATAAATCGATTCGATTTTGTAAGGAAACAGCCGCCACTGGGCAAAATACATTGCTGTGCACGTCATGCAGTTGAATCGGTGCGTTGTTGTCTTTTCTTTTTTCATTACCTTGCGCAAGACAGGAGACGAAAAATATCGATTTCCATGACCATCCCACATTCCCTTTTCCATATACAAAGGCATCGTTTTATGGCTTGATGCGAAGGTTGGTTCACCAGGCGACTTGTTTCTCTCTCTGTCTGTTTTTATCTTTTTTTTTAGTTCAACAGCTCCGACACAAGGGAAAAGAATTTCCGTCCGAAAGTTTCACTTTCACCGGCTTCTGAATAACGTCACAATAACAAAGGAAGAAAGAAAACACCAATTCCGCGCGCTTCGGTTAGACCGGTGTCACGGTGAATAAGGAAAAAATGAAGGAAACTTGCGTCCTACAGCGCCCTTATCCGGTTAGAATACGATGGAGATAGAAAAAAAACTCAGCCACGTTCCATCCATTTTGCAAAGCAAGTGAAAGAAAAGTGTGCAAGAAATGTCTACGAGCGAATGGAGACGCCCGGTGGCTGACGGAAAAAATAAGAAAATAATGGCTACGCGTGAGGAGAGCGGGAGAGGGGAACCGGGAGCACAATTCTACTCGTTTTTATGAATTTTCCAGGAGGGAGGAAGATGGTAAAACATTGTTTGTCCGACCGAATAGGACGATATCTATATCGCAAAGGAAATGAACTGCTGAGCCAAGATTACGTGATGGTGGTGGTACAAGGGCCATTTCCCTTTGATAGCGAGACGATTCTACATAATATCAATCACTCTCCTGGTTCTTTTTTTTTCCTTCATACATCCTTCTTTCCCAAAGAAAAGACACACACATATATATACAGTTATCCAACCATTCAATCGGATCGATTGGTGCTTGGTTTACTTCGTCGCGGGCTAAAAGCTAGCAGGATCGAAAGAAATTAAGAACCGCTTTCGTTTCGAGACGGGCAAGAGTCTTCGTTCGCTGTCGTCCGTTGTCTTTATCGAATCGATTTTTCTTGCGCAACACAATTTCATCCCATTTACACAGTGTGGTATAAGTCCTTCGGTGTAAGTGCAAAAGGAAACGCTTTTCTTTTGTGTTTCCTCTGAGTTGGAAATACTGAGTGAAGTGAGAGAGAGAACGAGACAAGTCATCGCAAGCAGTTACGTTATTCCCAGTGTTTTTATGGTTTGAGAGTGAGAGCGTGAGAGAGATAGAAAGAGAGAGTGTATGAGAGGAACGAAAAGGGAAAGGAATAATTTTATGTAAAGATTTTATTCGTATGTACCGTTTGCGTTACCGTCCTTTGCAGAGAAATTTCCACCGTTACATAGCAACATTTTGCCAGCAGCAACAGAAAGGGGAGAACGCAGAGGAGTTCCTGCCATTGGAACGTTTGCGGCACTGCTCAAAACAGAGTCTTCTGCTGGGTCGATAAACAGACTTTGCTGTTACCATTTACGCGCTCCCTCCTCCCCACTAGTGGAAAAGGGCGGTGTTAGATTATAGTTAAATGTAGGATGAAGGAGGATAACCGAACCTAAACCAAGGCAGCTAAATTGGATGGTGGGTACCATAAAATTCTTTAGCTTGAGTTGTTGTCGAACTTTGGACATTTTTTTTGTTTGCCTTTTTTTCACTAGAGAGTGATTTTAACTTACGTACGCGTTCGCAGTGATTTGTCTGAGCCGTCTTCTTGTGAAGTTTACTTTACATTTATTGCTCTGTTACGAAATTTACAATTTGTGCTTAGGAGTGTTTGGCAGCTGTAAGTGTAATAATAATTTCTATTTTTTTTGTATTGTTTGATTTAAGCTACATTTTTTTCCCGAGAGTTTGATTCGAATAGATTAGAAACACACATTAATAATCCGTCCAGTTTTTAAGGAGGTCATTAATTTAAACTATCGAGCAATACGGCCAGGCCGTTCTTTATGAATAAAAAAAAATTTAAAATATCGCATACCTAATGAGAACCACCAACCAGTCTTGGTTAGATAAAATTTGCGTAATATCGTTCCCTTCAACAGGTTGTTTTACCAATCAAAACAAATCCACGCAACACACACACACACGTTGGTCACATGGACAGAAAAGTAAGGGTTTGCGCTTTTTTGCTACACTTCCTTGCATAACTTCAATCTACCTAACCACAACCCTACACTTTCTCGTTTACAACCGCGTGCAGAAGGCTTTTCAAGTGCAATGGCTTTCATCAACGATGCAATGGGGAATGGTATTGTGCTCCAATACCTGTCCCCCATCCCTTAAACCGCCCCAAATAAGCGTCCCAGAATTGTACGGGGAATTCCATCAAAAAGGACGAGCCGTCTGTGTGTGTGTGTGGGTGTGTGTGGGATGATGTAAAGGAACGAGCGCGAATGAATTTTCCACCAACAGACATGCTCCAGACGGTCGAAAGCAAAAAAAAGGTCTAAAATGGCGCGTAATACCATACCACAATAGATGGGATGAGAGTAGGTAAAGAAGAGGAGAGGAGGGAGGGACACATTTTGGATATGAGATGACTATTCGAGATTGAATAATCCTGGTAGTGGGTGGCGAACGAACATGTGCAAGTATTGGTACGGTGTGGCTTTGTGCGAATATTCCACAGAGGTCGGCAAATTTTGTGTAGAAGAGTATAAAAGCTATTATGCGAAATATACAAATGTATAAAGGTAAACATTAGAATGGCCAACAAAGAACGCTCTGTGAATTACAGCAATGTATACATATAATTGAATCAGCTGAGTCAATATGAGTTACGATATGACAATAAATGGAAATGCAAATTCTTTGTTTTTATTACATCTGTTAAACATGTTCAAGAAGCAGAAGATGTTTAACTTTTTTGAACCAAACTTCAATAGCTCTAGACAGCAAAAACTGTTTCCTTCAACAAATACATCGATTGAAAAATTTGGGTTAATTTTGAAAATAGTATTACATGCTATTTTTATTCGTTGGTATAGTTCTTTTATACAATTTGAAATAGAATTTAATATCGTAAAAAGAAAGATGGAGACTCCGTTGTGGAGATGCTAGCGGTATCGGTCTCTACAAGAAAGGACCGGGTATGAAGTCCCATCCTGACCGTACCTCCATACGCAGGACTCAGTTTCCGGCTATGGGTAAATGACGTCAAAGAAAATCAGAAATGGCAGGCCAAGACCTCCTGAGGTAGTATCCAGATAAGAATAAATAAAAGGAAAATCTAGGAACGATACAAGTGGGCCCGGTGGTATATGTGATAAACGGCGCCGGTCCACACGGCAGGATCGAGGATCAAATCCCATCTGGACCGTTCCCCCCGTAGCAAGGACTGACTATGCGGCTACGTGGTACAATAAGTCTCGTAAGTCAAAAATGACCGGCATGACCTAAGAGGTCGCTAAACGAAGAAGAAGAAGAAGCCAGAAATAGCCGACATAACTTCAGAGGTCGTTACGCCAAGAAGAAGAAGAAGGAACGAGACTCCAAACGATTCTAGCAGCGTGTACGTGTCGTGGACTATGAGGCTAACATCATGTTACAGGTTACAAAACTAAAAAAAATACTCTTTAAAATTCTAGAATCTGTAATAAGTCGAATCGAAACCTAAAATAGTCAGACTAGATAGAGTCAGACGTAGTCCAGTACCAACCGCCTGGGAATTCTAAGGGCCCAAACTAGAAAAGGTCGATGAGAACATAATAAATATTGGCATTTGTTCCAGATTTTTCGTGGGACTGACGATCGGTTGTCCCTTTATATTGGCCTCGAAATTATTGGACTAGATGCTATATTTCATTGGGCGCCCAGGTGAGATATCTGGTCTGAACTGGATATCAAATCCTATACGTTGAATTCAACCTTCTTCTTTTGCTGCTGTTGGACTTAAAAGCCACATCCACAGCCCGTGTGCCGAGAACTCTAGGTTCTGTTCGACCCAGTTTCTCCCAGTCTCTCCAGTTTTGACCCTTCTCTCCAGAATGGTAAGCGTAAATACCAATTTGGCTATATCTGCTGAACAAAGGAAGTGTCTCATGAGATTTAAATTGTTCCGTTGTAAAGGTGATATTGCGAACAAACCTTTACGAGTCAGTTTGATGGATGGTTTTCATAATGGTTGCTACAAATTAACTAATGAAATTTTCCACAAATGGAGAGCTACGGCAAATCATGTATAATTGAATTCATCACTAGCTGATTAGAAATTTGTATAATTTGTTTGCCTGCGGTCTTCTTCAGATGGGAACATGTTGCAACAAACTTTCAAAATGAAAATTTTAAACGGAGTTCGAATGTAATAGTACCGTTGTGTAAACTTTTTTGAAGTCTTAAGAAAGAACTATGAACACAGAAGAAAAAAAAAGCCACAAAGTCGACACAATCCAGGAGAAAGCTTATACAAGACGAATATCACAATTCATGGACCACCGTAGACCCGGTAAATGGGGGGGAATATACCGACGGGCTGGTAAATATAACACGATACAGTGGACAAAGATAAAACATCAAAAAAGGGCCGTCGGTTACGTGATACAACGGTGACGAAAGCCGAGGGGTACTCTTTCGATGGATGGATGGATGGGGGGGGGGAAGTGTGTATGGAAACGCACGAGTTCACACGATAAAACACACTTGTACAGTAAAAAGGAAAAGCAACCAGACTGGTACGGGGTGAGGGGAGGCCAAATGTAGAGCGAAGAGTCGTGGGAAAGGGTGCGCGCGGCAAGGTCGAATGGACTTGTTGCCCGTCGAGTCGTCGTCATCGTCGTCGAGAGAAAGACCGACGTCAGTAGGTCGCGAGGTAGCATCGGAACTAGGCTACGAGAGCGAGAGAGGGTGGTACAGCGGGAAACAAATACAGGGTAGAAGGAGGGAAAGGCTACTGGGAGACCCGGGCGGTTGGGGATACTCTGGTTGTGTTGTGGATGATATGCGGATGCGGAGGTGAATGAACGACCAAACGACCGACAGACGAACGAACACCCGAACCCCACCCTCCCCCTTTCCCCCGCTTCGCTTCCAACACACGTACCCTTTTTTTCAGTCTCCCATCCCAACCGCCCCATCGACGGACGGCCTAGCGCCGAGCGAGGGGGTAATGTACGGGAGGTGTGAAGCAGTGAAGCGAATGGTGAATCACCATCTTCCGGCCCCTCTATCTTGGCTCACTCACACTCTCGTCGTTCATCCACCCCGACAAAACAATCCCATCTGTTGCTTCGTTATACAAAAAAAAGCGCAAACACACAGGAAAGAAAGAAAAAAAATATATATACATAAAAACGGGAAAGAAAACGCAGCGAGCAAAAGTGGCATTCGAATTCCGTCCGTTCGTCCTGCCATTTTCTTGCCTTTTTTCCGACCCTTTCCACAGCCGATCAGATTGCACAAGGCGGTACACGCGTGCAGAAAACGGGGAACCTAAGAGGAACTACGGTGACAGGAGCAGAAGAACAACAACAAGAGCGTGAGAGCTTCCTCGCGCTTGTGGTGCCGCACATTGATGGCGGTGGCGGCAAACACTGGTTCGGTTCGGTTTTGTGCTTACGCTTCTCACACCTCTTCAAGCTCGCCTTTCACGTCCTCCCCCCTCTTTCAACCCTCCCCTCTATTTTGCTCCCCTATTGCCAACTACATACCAACTTGACGACACATTCATCGCGTTTGATGGAATGGCAGAAGCCGGCAAAAGCAACAACAACACTCCACACTGCCACGTCTATCAACAACCTTACCGTCCCCTATCATCATCAGTCCACAAAAACACCGCTCGATGCCCCCCGTCCCGCGCGTTTTGTCTCTCACAATCAAAACAAACCTTCCGCCTTTCGGGTGGAAGGAAGCAAAATTTGCCTGTTTTATCTGGCGTTCTTAGCCCAACAGACCGCGTGTGTGTGTGTGTGTGTGTGTGTGTTTGGTTTTATTTTAGTGGTTTTTTTCATTCGCCATTCCGTCAGATCGCTGTGGACGGTATGCAATCGACCCCCTTCGAAATCTGGGCCACTGTCAAGGTCGACTCTCTTGAAATGATAGGATAAGAGTGTGGCGCGAATTTGTACGGAAAGGTTACGCGTTAACAAGCATTGAACGAGCAAACACGGATGGGATGCGGTCTAGGACAGAGTGATAGCTATCAGTTTGAATTTGATTTAGCCGAATGTAGCGCGCACACTGCACTACTACCGGCGAAACTCAATAACACCAAACATTCTATTGGACTACGTTGGAATGGAACAAATTATTTTCGCTTATTAATGGAACAAAGAAGTACTGTAGCTGCACAAACAATTCTTTTTTGCTACAAAGCTGTTTTTGAACACTTTTGAGCAGCTAAAGCTCAGCATAGTTCACAAATGTCACAGAAAAATTTATACGGCTATACAAAGGAGACGGCTTCGAATAGGATTTTGGCCCAGTCGTATCGTACACAAGACTGATTCCACTACCACTACGCCACCGAGTTACCTGATCGACATCGCGTTAAATGTCAAACAAGACTAACACTCGAATACACTATTTTACTTCAAATATAGCTTAAAATCAATCCTTTTGTACAGCGATGCTCTATGTTACATATTGTTTGTTCTTTCGAAAAGACCGAGAACAAACATTCCAACAGCTGAATTAATTCTTATTTGATAATACTAAAGCTTGTTCTACATTTATTCGTGTTTCTTTATTGTCGAATTGGACTAAAAGCTTTTTTTTTACTAACCTGATGCGGTGATGGAGCTGGTTGTGGTGGCTGCGGTGACGGACTGGGACCACTGTGTTGCTGCTGTTGCTGCTGTCCAGGACTTTGCGGCGGGCCGTGTGGTGAGGGAGGCATATGTCCCGGACCCGGTCCCGGACTAGCGGCTGGCGATGGCCACGATCTGACCGGTTCGTACTGTAACGATAAGAGACACAGCGATGAAAAAAAAATACATACATGACAAAAAGAAAGAATTGGATTTTATATTTGCGATGTATTTTGTGCGAAAATTCGTCATAGTTGCAAAAAAGATTACACTTTGTTGCCATGACGTTGCCATCATCTAATATTAGCTGTACAAATGTTTTACAAAAAAGGGGTTGAATGAATGGTTTGTATTTGATGGTTAATTCGTTTGGAAGGATTGATGAGAACGTTATCAACATCAAAAAATCTGCTGATGACCAAGCTTTGTATGTTTCCCATTAACATTAGAAGTTGTTTTTTTATTTGCTTCCGTATTCACTAGAAGGAACAAATTTTGAACTAATATTTGTTTTCACTAGGATCAAATATGATTACACCCTAAATCCAGTGTATTATGCTTTTATCATGATGAATAACCTTTTGACTTTACCACACGGTTTAATTGAGGTGTAGCTTAATAATAACGCTACTGGATCTGATTAGTCGTCCAGCATCATTTTTTGAAACTAATACGCACAGATAGACTCAAAGGCAACAACAATCTACAAACAGGTACTCCATTTGAGGTAGATATTTGCAGTTGAAGTTTCTTTACAGTGTTTGCAAACAAGCGATTAAGCGACGAACGCAAATGTAAGCCACCCTTAACGAAAGTAATAGCGTCCGGTAGCACGAGCACGGTTCTCAAGGACGTATGCGAGGTCTAGGTAACTGAACCGTAAAACAAATTTCTATTAGCCCCCCTCTCAAACATTGCGTATCAAACATCAGCTGATGCAGAGCGCGTACGAGATGATGATGGTTCGTACGTTGTAGACAGAATCGCCCATTCGAATGGATGATACGTATAGTAAGCGATTATCAGAACAGCTGTTTGGAACGGTGTTCACACTTTGCGAGGACGATGAAAAACGGTGAGTCGGTTCCTTTTCCGCACCGGCTTCACATAATCGAATCGGAGTAAATCTAGACCGGATGCCTAATATCACCGTGGAAGCGCTGATAGAGCTTCGTAGTCGGTAGCGTGGTGATGATTTATACGTTCCGAGAAAACTGTTTATGTCGCCGTAGGAAAACGCATTACCCGAGGGCCCGGGGGTCTTACCTGATGCGGCGGATACGGCGTACGATGGTTCGGTGCGTTCGGTCCACCTGGCGTCGGATAGCGCTGTGGCTGGTAAGGAGTATACTGAGTATTGGCGGGCGGTCCCTGCGATGTGGGTGGATGATGCTGTGGTGACTGACCGGGCGCTCCGCCAGCGGGCCCACCGGGGGTACCCGCCGGCGGTGGTCCCTGCCCTGGTGGAGCACCTGGTGCCGCACCCGGTTGGCTACCGGCCGACTGGGGTGGACCGGGCGGTTGCTGCTGTTGCGATCCCTGACCGGGCGGTTGAGGTGGAGGATAACTGCCGGGCGCTTGGCCCGGTGGGCCCGGCGGATATGGTGACTGTCCTCGTCCGGTATTACCCTATTGCGCCGGAAAAAAATGTAAAAAAGAAAGAAAGAAAAATTGTTTAAAAAATGTTGTAAAATAAGTTTAGTGTAACAATACATAATAATACTATTAATATTTTGAAAATAAAAAAAATCTTTGAAAATATCTACACGAAATTGAACCATCTCTCACGCAAATGAACATGCATTTCATCCAATCAAACCCAAAATTCCCGTAGGTTCATTTAATTTTCCATTTACGAAGGTAACAACAATCGTCAATCAAATCTACCGTCCCCATAATGGACATCTGTTTCGGGTATCTGTAGCTGATTCCTTCCATATTTCATGCAAAATCTCGCAAAAACACCAGTGCAAAATGGTGCAAACTGAGTAAAGCGCATTACAAATCAATACATTACGGTAGCAAATTCGGTTGAAAAGCAAGTCCCTTCACTGATAATCATGATGAGCAGGATTTACTCACCATCCGATGTCCCACGAGAACATGCCACCGTACTAAAAAGCCACTAGAGCAGCATATATCGTTACGGACAGATGCATCCTTGCTGTGGTGGCTATCAACATTAAACAACCGTCAGCCAGTCGACATCACCGATGGCATGTGCGCTAGTAATGGTACCATAATCGTCATCATCACCTTTGCAACCCAGCGCTTGTGCAGTTTAGAACTGGTCAATGCTGGTACCTCCCGTGTCCATTGCTAGTCCTTTGACTCATTGTAACGTACTCGAACCGGTGGAATGATGTATACCATTTCACACATCATCCGGATGTAGCCTTCGAGTGGCTGATGATACACACTTTTTAAAACATTTAGCAACATATGTCGATATAGTTACCAGCGTCTGTTGTATTGGACAGCATTAAAATCACATACACTACCGTCAGAATACGACTGTAGCAAATCATAGAAACCAGGGAACGGCAAACTGCGTGTGTTGCGCCTTATCATATAAAAATATGTTTATTGAAATGTTTTTTAATTTACTTAAAAAATGTATTTATAATAATTACACAATAGTAACCTCTTTTTTAAAAAAGATGAGGATGGTTTATTTATTTCAAAATTCTTAAAAAACAATTTGACGAAGCTTACTCAAATATCCTCAAAATTTGTTTCTAAGTTTGCAGAAATTCCAAAAAAGCAGTGAAGAATATCAGCCCGAACCATCACAGTAAATTTGTGTTTATTCCTTTCGCCACCCCTGATACGAGACGATGAAACTTTTATGAACGATTATTGATCTAATTGAAGCTGCATAATTCCAGACCATTATGCCACGTTCTTCAAAACGTGTCACGAGGTTTGGGAAAGAATAGCCAAGGGCAGATGAAGTATACGGCTTAAGAGCAGTGTCAGTTATTAGAATAGTTAAGTACAAATTATAATAAATATTTCCCATAGGCATTGGTTGCAGAATTTATGCATTTGATGTTCGATGCTGATGTTTGTCTAACAACAAGATCAGGCTTAATAGTTATTTTTTTTATTGTTTTGTGAAATGTACTCCAGCAAACTAGGACAAATAAAACGAAAGTCCTGTTTCGCAATGGAAATGTAGATGTTTGGTAAATACATAAGAAAACTGTTTTGTAGACGAATTAGTAGCAAATGCATTTAACGTACTACTTTCCACTCAAATCACTTGGCTTTCTGAAGTTTGTTTGTTGTGCGAATTTTTTTCCATTGTTTCGACATTGTGTGCTCTTACTTTTTAAGGTTCCGTAGATGGATGCTACATAATTGCTAGAGTTCCCAAACGCCCATCATGCTGATGACGTTTTTGACTAAATTATGGTGGGTGTTGTTTTAACATCCACTAACAACCAGACGTCGGAATGAGTGTTCATGTAGTAAAAAATAAAAAAAACCCCTGGAGTTCCATCCCGTACAAATAAAACTCGATAACCTACGCAGAAGGGCAAAGGACAAAAAAAAACGAATTTCGAAACTATAGAAACTGCACACACCTTCAAATAGTGCATAGTACCCTCATCCCCCGGCCATCGAAAGATCTTTCCTTCGTATAGCAAAAATAGTACACAAATTTTGTAACATTCAAACACATTACATCGCACACCGGTCCCGGCAGAGTGCCCATTGTTTCCATTAGTAAGTGGCATGTGATTGCAGAAATTGTGTTTTTCCTCCACCGATTCACAATGGTCGACGGCGTCAGGTGGAAAGCGAACATCCCTGCGTTATCCTTTTTGCCGACATACACCAGCTACATACAGCCGGCATGGGGAAGAGAAATCCACGAAAACGCCCCTGTTTCCAATCACGCCCATTCTTCTTTCCCCTATTGTTTTCCTCCCTCCCCTTTTCCCCCTTTTCCATGCGCCGTATTATCGGGCACGAAATTGCAAAACGCGCTTCTTCCTACGCTTGCACTAATCCCAAACACCACGAATATCCCTGTATGATTCGTGGTACGTGCAGATATACATCGTTCGGTGCTCTGCTAAGAGTACAAACACCACACACACACATACATACAATTCCTCTCTCTTTCTCTCTCTCTCTACTGAACGAAGAAGTGTAATGGAGGCGCCTGGTCGATGGTAACAGTTTTGCGACTGCAAGCTCCGCCCATCAGCATCAGCACAGCACCAGGCACAAAATGGCTGACCAGCTAAAAGCCCAACCGTTCCAGGCCCGCTGATGTAGCTGCTGCCTGAATGTGGCGCACACTTTGCAATGTGGTGCGGTATACTGGGAAATTGCTTGTATCAAAACGGGCAACATGAAGCCCGTATATGAAGCGGGGCGGAACAGTGGTAGTGGTGGGCTTCTTCATCGTTCCACCGCACATTCCGGCATGCGATTGTACGGTGTGCGATGCTATTGGACGATCGTACCCAAAAGCCAGGGGTGGCAAATATCGATTTTCCTTTGGAGTCGCCGATGTAGGTAGAGTACACTCTCCAGCAGAGAAATCTGATTCCTGAAGCAATTGTTGGTGTTTGTGTGAGAGATGGCTCTATGTATACTCTAGCAGTGAGGTAAGATGCGCATGTATTGGTAAGCACTTTTACTGGTGCCCTGAGTAAGCTATTGACGTGGCAACTGTCATTTCCAGTGCAGCTAAAACAGGATACAAATCGGTGTTGAGGAATTTATGAGTCAAAAAAAAACTTTATATTTTCATTTTGTAAAAGTAAAATAATTTAAACTTTCAAATCAAATGATAAATTATATACATTAATGATTTCATTCATGAAATTCATGATTCATTCATTTTTTTCTTGATCCATGTATAAAAATAATGTTAAACACTGCCAGGACAGATAATTCCATTTGGAGCAACCGATTCGCTTCATCCTAAACAGAAACCGGTAATGTCAGTGAGATAGCACTAACTGTCAAAATGGTCCTGCTGTTATTATCGCTCGCCAGAATACGCTTATGGCCGTCATCGAGCTATATGCCATCGACAAGGGGAATGGAAACGATCAGATTTTCCACACATATTGCATCCATATTAGAGTTGACAACTCATGGTGCCCATGAGCGCACATTGAGGCACAAAGGACTTGCAGCATTGTTTGGTAATGTAACGAATGCCAAGGTAGCGTGGTAACGAATGCCGAAGGATACATAAAATGTGGTTGCCAAAAGGAGAGGAAACAACAAAACGCTTATAGATTGTAATTTTATGACAACGTGCAATCGTTTCGCCCTTTTCCATACTGCTGTGCTGGTTGGTTTCTTCTGAATATAATTGAACGTAAATATATTTCTCTGCAACCGTCATGCAAGCCCCTTTTCACAGATTTTATCACAACATTCAACAAGCAGAAGCAGTGAGGAAAATTCAATTCCGGCGGGAAAAGCGAGAAAATGGCTAGAAACAGACTTTCATAAGTGAAACAATTGCGTCGGTGTGCATGTTCCTTTTTTCCATCCGGGAAATTTTATGCTACCGCGTACAATGGATCATTTTACCGGTTCGAATTCACCGGATTGGACGTTTAGCAGGAAAAACGTCACTGCCCAACTGACGGGAAGTGAATAAGTTGTGTTGCGAAGAGCTACAAGCGATTCTATCGTATCCAATGGAGGCGCCTGGTGTTTGTAAGAAAAAAACAATATATGGGAATTAAACAAAAAAAAAGATTAGTATTGCCACGTGAACTCAGCATCCGTCTACTTTGCGTTGCTTTTTCTTTTTTCCCCCAGTACCCATTGCTACAAACTCCAGCCAGAAAACCCATTCATTGCCGTTACACGGCACTGCTTTCGACTGCTGCCGTGCAATGGGTCTTTGCGTTTTCTGAATTGCTTTGCGATTTACACATGGAAGCAGCAGCAAGAACAGAGACAGGATAACAGTGAAGATGGAAAAACAAAATCGTTGGCAGTGGCACAAAAAAAAACCCGAAGGGACATCACTCACTGTTTTGCGCTTGCTGCCTTCGTTCTGCTAACACATCTTTCTCTCTCTTTATCTCTCTGTCCCAATACCCGGCTCTTGCTACTTTTTTCAACGGGAAAATGGATAGGAAAACAGACACACCAACACACACATACAAAGAAACCCACCCACTAAAAAGGGGAGGATTGCGTTGGTGGTTATATTCGAGCACGGAGTGGAGCATGCACAACAACAAAAAGCGCTCTCGGTTGCTGCTTCGTGTGCTTCGCCGCGGTTCACTTCCTTTTGCTGGATGATGAAGTGAGGGGAAGAGGAGAAATGGGAGGTAGGAAGAGTTAGCAAGTAGCAAAGAGGGGATGCAATGCAATAGATGAGGGAACAGGCAGGGACAATGTTGGCGTGTGTCCCACGTGCCGGAATCGTTATCCGTTTTATTCCAATGTGCCGCCATGCTTCGGCAATCCTAGTTTTCCAAGTGTCCGGGCACAGTGGGATAAAAACATGCACTTGCAAATATGTTTTAAGCGGTGGCCAAAATTGTTAAATATCCTATCAATAATTGGAAACTTCACTAGCAATTGTCTAAAAGGCAAGTAAAGTCAAAAACAATTTTTGTTTATTAAAATTTTAATATAATTAATGTATTTGAAAGGATAAATAAAACGAAAATTGTTTCACATTTTTAGAAACTACAGGCACTATCTATTTTATTTTTAAAACATATAAAATAACATGAAAAATGTAATATAAAATGTGCATATGCATTCTATTTTATTCGTATAATTTTTTTTAATAAATTTTTTTTTTAATTTGATATAACTTTTGTTTTAATAAAGTAAAACATTTCGCAAATTTGGCCTATGTCACCCGCAGGATTGCACTCAGTGTTCCGGGACGGTTTTGTCATCGCTGCCGAGCACACCAGAAAAGCCGGAGCCACAACACACCAGCCAGCCATAAACGACTGAATGCCAGCAGCTAAGCATCGGGCACCGACCGGGGCCCAAAACATCGAACACATTTTCCCGGTGCCACCGGGCTGCCCCCGGTCGAGTCAGGACAATCGTGCACACGCACACATACAGACCCCTAGGCACACGGTACGCTGGAAGGCAGAACACATTTTTGTGCACACGCCTTGACTGGTTTCCAAAACTCCCACTCGCCCACTGACACAGCAGTGGCGGTTTTGTGCCGTTGGTTTGTGCGCTCCACCCTCGTGACAGTTGCTTCCACCTTCGCGACTCCCCTCTTTTGGGCGTCCATGTTGTACTACTACACTTGCCAGCCTTGCCACAGCTCAACTTTGCTGATGGTAGTATTTTATGCTCGGCTCGCAATCAACCACCCGGACCCGGTAGTGTTAAGCCCATTCCCGTAACACCAGCTATCTGAAGAGACCGGTGAAGCTTGATTTTCTTCAGTAACGAAAATCCAAGCTACTTACTATGGGGTAGAGTATGGTGTTTTAAGCGGCAGAAGGAAAAGCAGATAGAAGACTTGTTCTTGTGCGAAATGTGAAGCCAGCCGGTCGGTTTGGTAGCAGCGACAGGGCGAGTTTGTGCTGCACAAGAAATTGTGGCAGCGAGCGACCAATTTTGGACTCACACATGCACATTTGTGGCAGTTTGTCAGAAGGCCCCTCCCGCCGGTACTGGGGGAAGTTTCCGTCCAACGACGTCTTTGGACGACCAGGCTAGGACGACCGGTTGGGGTAACGCTTTAGTTCGAGAGATCTTTGAAAAAGGATAACAAACCCAGACACACACCGGGGCTTTTTATTCCTTTAGCTATCCGGGTCTGAGTAACCTGCTAGGATGGTTAACTCCGGTATTCTCCCAACAGAACCTAACCCCTCCATTTTGTTTCCATTCCATCACCGACTTGGCCGATATACAAACTACAAATAGAAAATTTCTTCCACCTTTCCGGCTCTAGTCCGGACGCGATATCGTCTAGCAAAGAATATTTCTACTCTTCGGTCGACTACTGTAAAAGCATAACCTTCATCAGCTATAAGGCTTGGCAGTGTGGAGAGGTACAATAAATGAGCACACAGAACGAAAGGACTCTAACTGAGGTTTGGTACCAGCGTTGGTACAAAACAACACCCAGTGGAATGACTGTGGAACGCCCAACCGATATACGATTCTGTGTCAGAGGGGATGGTTTATGGAGATGCATCTGATCTTGACGATTAGACAAACGGGCAAACGGGCAAAGTGGATCGAGTGTACCTTCTTTGCTGCTCAGTCAAGCGAAAAGACGGAAAGCAAGACATTTCAGTTGACAGTTGACTAAAGGTAACGATAGGGGAGGTGTCAGGACCACGTGTCAGGACGAAAGCGTTATAACGAAGTAAGCAAAGATGTCGTAAATGAGTGACTGCGGGCATATGTCTAAAGTTTGCCATTTGAAATACTGTCCCTGTACGGAATTGAATGTTGCGCTTGTGATGAAGCTATTTCTTTACGAAAAGGAACTATTGCCCAAAACCTTGAGGTTTGGAATGAACTTTTCATCATCAGATTTTTTTTCTAGAATTATTTCAAGAATTATCTCACGTTTCATATAAATTTTGATTAATAAAGGGTTTAATTTAAATGCGAGTCCTATAAACATAATCACTAATTGTAGAATACTGATTAACGTATTACCAAGGTTTTGTAGAATAAATCTTCGATTTTTTTTAAATCGATTTTGCCCTAAAATTAATCCGCAACGGAGAAATAAGCTTATTCAACATATAACAAGGGAGAAAAAAAGCCTTTCAGAATCTTTCCCTAAGTAAAGTTGTTGACAAAATGACGAAAGAATTCCTATTATTCCTCAGAACTGTTAAATACTTTCTCCTAACAAAATTAATGACAATGTGAAAATAAGGTACAAATTAAGCGACAAAAGTCACGTACCGGATCGTTGTAAACGGGCGAAAACTATACCAAAGATTGAAACATCATTGCACCTGCGCTTGCAACGAATGTTAGTGGCGATGACACGTTCTGAACAGATATCTGTTAAACGATAAGCAGGACGAGAACGAAAAAAAAACACGTCCAAACGGATGTATTCGTTTATTCTAGCCGGAAGTAATGAGTTTCCGACACTACGTAGTGTACTACAAAAAGGATGCACAGTAGTGATGGGATACCAACAAGTACGACTTACGCAAGGTATCATCGCCGGGCGTACTATGCATGACCTGTAGGAACTCAATTGCAAAACCCCCGTTGCAAAAAGTGCACGGCGGGGTGGATCATAAAAAAATCGTTGCATCCGATCGTTTTCCATCGAGACCTAACTGAAATGAAGTAGTGCACGATGATTGCTTCCCCGTGCGAATGGAAAACAGAAAAAGGGAAGGGAAAACGTTCAATTGAAACGAGCATTATCCGATGGTTGAAGGACGGGAAAATGAGGCTATGGAATGAGAATTGAGAGAAAGAGAGAGACGGAAGGACATGCGACGACGTGTTGCGAGAGTAAACGTTCGTACAGGTTTCTACGGTTTTTCCTTTCTGCAGTGAACCGTACGCGAGTTTAAATTGAGGAGCTGGATACAAAGTTTACGACGATTGCACCAATCACGCTGATTTGGAAGAAAGAGGGAAAAAACAATGCCACAAGTCGGACGGTCATAGTTTTATCCTGACATGGTATTAATTTATTGTGCAGCAGTATTGCTCACTAATGAAAAATATTATGTTATCGAATGAAATGTTAACTGCTGTGGCAATAAAAATGATTGAAGGATTTTTAAAAAAAATAATTATCTTTTTTTATAATTTAAAAGCTTATATTACTCAAGTTATTTTGAAATAAAATACATGCTAAGATTTAATAAAACACGGAGTAGACTGGGCATGTACTTAAAATGATACCGGACAACGAAGACCATAAAGTACACCATACACATGACAGACGCGTGATAAGGTCTAATTGAAATAACGTGATGATGAGACCTTTCGACTGTGAATTGTTCAGACGACTCCTATTCAGAGGACTACAAGGTCTCTTCTTCTTCTTTTTAATATGGGAGATGGCTGTACCCTCCTATGCTCAGTGAAACCTCTGTTTCACTGTCCATAATCACAGGTTTACCTATCTCTAAGTTTGCCAAGGTCTCCAAAGTCTCCAAGGTCTCAAAACAATCATATTACATGATCAATAAATAGTTAGTAAAGCCCTCTTTCCTGTTTTTGTGTGCCCCTATAACGACGACCTCTATGATTTGTACGATGAACTCAATATCGTACATCGAATTAGACTCGCCCGGCTCCAATGAGCTGGTCATGTCATTCGAAAGACACCGGACGACCCACTCCGTAAAGTCTTGTTAGGTAGTCCTGTTAGGTAGTCTTGTTAGGAGGCGTGGCAGAGGTAAATTGAAAAGAATTTATGGCGTTTATGAGTGCTCCAGAAAGACGAGGATAATGTATTGGCAGACGATGTGGTTAAGAGGACTCCAGCAGCAGGCCAAGACCATGTCTGATAAGTAAGTATCTAAAGCCCTCTTTTCGACTACTAAAATTCTTATAAAGGTTTTCACTCTGGAATTGGAAAGGTGTGAAAGTGCTACGGAAAATATCCTTGAAACGAAATTCCAAACAAGGATCATGTACTCTAGTGGTCGTGACGTGAAAATGGATAAACCACAGTTTTCCATCATCCAAGAGAGCAACATGACGTTAAAGATTTCTTGTATGCTTGTTACTATCATCAAAGAATTAACTCCTATTTCTGAGTTTTCCTAATGTTATTTGCCTGTCGACTACTGTGTACTGGAGTACAATATAGACGAGATTTGGTGACGGTTTAGTCATTTGAAGAATGGCAGCGCTATCATCAAACTATCGAGGAACCTCTCAACATTAATTTCCAAGTGCTGATATCAACTACAATTTCTTTTTTTAAAGGACTCTTTAAAATGCATCATCTTGAAACGCTGTCTAAGCCATCCAATGATCGTCAATCACTAGTAGGTCAATCATAATATACTGTTTTGCTTCGTTGTAAAAATGCAGGTAAAATGTCACCACTTTAAATGACAGAAACAGGACGAAAGATAAGGGTTCTAAGAATGGCGTAATCTTCGATTGCCTTATAGTAGACCGAACCGCCTCCAATTTAAAATTATTTATTGTCCAGGTCAGGCACATTGTAGTGCAAAAGGCAATGCAAAAACGACGAGCTTCAAGGAATATTTTAAATGGGCAAACATACGATATTCATATATTATTAACCCCTGTTTGAAAAGGAAAGCATTTATCAATTTGCCTGACCTCCGGTTCCCAATCATGCCTGTCATGTGTGAGTGAGCGAATCGAAATTCGAATTACTTTTTCTGTTTGACGTGAGCATTTTCAACAGAACCTAAGAATAATAAATTCTGCTTGATATTTATACAATTCAAAGAGTTCTAAATGTACGTAGCACCAGATTAATTTAAGTGAATTAAAAACGCACTTAATGATATTAATTAATACAATCGCTAAAATAAAACCATGTTTTTTTTAAATAAATTGTTAACAATATTGTTCTGACGTATTTATCAAAATCCTCCCCATTTATTGCTTGTGCGATTTAAGACGAAACACTGAAGATTTAAACGAAGTGAGTATCATCGGTTAGTTAGATCTTGCTTATGCTTGCTTGTAGTCATTCGCTGAAATGGATAAATTTGCTTCCTTAGAAGGCACATTGACCTCTCATCTGCCCTGTCCTTTAGACTTAGCAGTCTCTCGCAACCCATCGTTTGCATTGTCTTCAGTGGCAAGCAAATTAATTTTGCTAATTAACTTTTGATTGATACTCTCCCGTTCACCCACACAGGAGAGCAAAAACGGACGACGAAGTGGTTGATGTTCGTTTGAGCATTTACAACGAAACAAATCGAAGAAAATTCGAATCTCTCAAAGAGAAACAGGAAATGGCGCATAATACTATACACACATACACACGGAATTTTGAACGTGTATTTGTGTTTTCCTTTCACTCCTACCACATTGCCTTGGCATAGAGATAATTAGAAAATGCATCCGATGCATCCAAGCACATGAGAGCATATTCAATCCCCCGTGATTACAAACAATTGGTAATAAGCGATGTACACAAATACATGTACACAAAACCGAATGCGATAACGACGATCGATTATTTAGAGTCTTTGGAATTGGAGGGGGGGGGGGGGGCGATTTTTGGGGGGATGGGTGAAGGAAGGAATCGCTTCTGCTTTGCGCATGCATTTTCGCTTGCAACGAAATCGATGATATCCTTGCAAAATCCATTTTCACGTTCTAAGATGGCTGACGATGTCCTTAGGTCAAAGGAACATAACGTCGCAGGTGAAAGAGGTGCTATAAAATTATTCGATCGTTGCAAAAGAAAATCGATAAAGACGGAAACCTACAGCTAAATACTGGTCAAGCCGTAATATTCATATAGTTTTAAACCCTTACCTGTATTTTGTCAGAAGAAAAAGGGCAGCGAGAGAAACGAAAGAAAGAAAAAAACGATGGAAGAAAAATATTAGTTTAATTTGGTTTGCTCTAAGATAAACTAACCCTTAAACGCTTAGAATTATTTACGATGGATGAAACAACAAGAGGGCGCTTAGCTTCGATTCTAGCCAATACATCACCAGCTCGACGATTAAATGGGTTCTAGTGAAAAGGGTAGTAGTTGATGCTCCCTGCGGTGAAGGGATGTCAAGAAAAACTTCTTCTCTTCTTCTCACAGTACTTTCTTCTTTCTTCCAACTAATGAAGTTAAGATTTTAATTTAAAAAAAAAACAGCGAAAAATGGGACAAATGGACGACTGTGGGATACAGCAAGTAAGTTCACTGTTATCCACCGAAACGGATGTGTCTGCCTGTTTCGTTACACGAAGGTATTGGTAAGAAAAAAAGGAAATTAAAAAAAGCCTGGTAAGGAAGAGCGATAGACACGGTTACACTTTCGCCACTACGTAGTATTCGTGAGTACGATATGCACTTTTTTCCGAATGTGGGCCACAAAACACCAAATGCACCTCCTGTAGGTTACACTGTCGGCGAAAAACTGAACGTTCGCCGAAAGTCTCCAGCTTCCGACCCGTGCTGTTTGCCCGAAACGGCGACGGACTGGGTGACCCCCAATGCACTGGCGAAATTCTGACAAAACCGCCGTTTGGCGAACAAACTTGGCGAGGGAGACGCAAGAAAAGCGCGCGACGGTAAAGCCGAAATGGACAACAATATTATTCGACGTAGTGTGTAGTTGCAGCCCGTGTTCCGTTTTCGCCCGAGGAGATGACGGCGAAAGTAGCAAAGGATGTGTTCCCCCCTGCATGCATCCTTCCACTGGCACCATCGCCCCCAAAACGCACTAGAGGTGCGCATTTCGATAGCAAACGGTCATCATTATTTGCCGATGAATGGTGGTGGTGCATGCAAAATACAGCATGCAGAAGGGAGGTGGGACGGCATACGACCTAAGTGCGTTTAACTGAAACGCAACAACACGCATAAATGAAATACAGCTCCTCCTCGCTCGTCCTGCGGGAAAACCAAACATCGACAATACGCTCGGCGAACCCCTTTCACGCATACCAACAAAGCAGCAGCAGTTCTGGGAAATTGTACTAGAGTGAGTGTGTGGTCTCGATGCACATTCCTCGAGTCCTTACAAGGACACGTGAGGCAACCTCTCACTGGGGGGGCCGCGCCTTTTACCTCATTGCATTCACTTTCCCGGCAAAGGTAAATGTCAGATTGAGAAGCAGTCGCCGACGTACGCAAATTTCCATTTTCTGTTGCAATGCTATCTCTCCTTATCTGACCCGTACGGCTTTGATTAAAGCGTTCAGCAGTGTTTGGTAGCTGAACCGTGCGAATCAGGTATTAGTAATTCTAATACGAAGCAATTTTTTATCCTGAATTAGTGTCGCTGTAGGTGTTCTGATGAACGTAGAATGCCGTTCTATCGATTGCTGGTATGTGTTTTGTGTGATAGCCTTATCGATCGATGTTGTATGGATATGTCTTAAGTATTTTGACGATGTGTGAAGCGTAACGCAAACACAGACATCAAATATATAACACACGTAACACCTCTGTGAGCACATTTGAATTATTTAAAGCAAAAAAAATCATAAAAAATTATTCCTTTTTAACCGTAGAGTTGGCAACCAAATTTACACACGTAAGTTGGCAACCGGCATACCCGGGTATTCCATACGTTTTAACGCGTACAATTAATGTTTTTTTATTACATTTTATAAATTATATACTATATACTACACTATACTATAATATACTATAATTATAATAATATAATGATAATTAAAGATTATAATTTATTATATTTCTTTAGATACGATAATACTAACGATCCATTTGAAATTTTAAATCCAAAAAAAAGAAGAAGATAAACGTCATTCTCCATACAAAATGTATGGAATACCCGGGTATGCTGGTTGCCAACTTACGTGATAAAGTTTAAAATAAATCAAAATAAAATACTTACTGTTTGTTTAAAATTACAATTTTTGTACCAAAATTCGGAAATAAAAAGTTGGGAGGCTACTGAAAATTTCAGGTAAATACAAACAATGAATCAAAAGTTATTGCAGTTCGAAGTTGAAAAAAATACCCGGGTATCCGGTTGCCTACTTGAAGGTTAATTTATCATTTTGAATGGAGACGCCTGGTGCTTTATTCATACGCCATATTTAAATCATCCTTTTACTTGCTCAAGTCTTACAACCGACATGGATAAAGACGTGCATGCAAAAGATTTGTCTCATCCATAATTGAAGCTATGTATACAGTACCCATTTCTCTGTGCGACTTATTTAAAAAAAAACAGTAATTATGGCAAAATTATGGCATCCTAATAAATAGTTCTAAAAAACAACGCAACTGCCATGGGTGCGCCGATGTAATTGGTAAATATAGACGCAAAATTCTCTAGACGATAAATGACGAGAGAAGAAAAAAAAACGCATCCCTATCGAGCCATGACCTGTGCCAACACGAATGCTGAACAAACGATCCAACAGAGCACTTGGATTTATAACAAGTGGCGGTACACAACCGTAAACCATCCGAAAGCGTCGCAAGGTAGACGAAGAAAAAGCAAAACAAGGAGCGATGACATGGTATAAAAAAGACGGTAAGCAATGGCAAGAGAAGCGCAATAACAAAGAATTGAAAGATTCAGCACGATTGTAGGTACATTCTCTTTAAGTTCCCTATCCGTACCCTACTATTCTTTTTTTTTACTAAGAAAACGGGATGCCGTCTTTAAAATGTTCGCTCAGTGTTTATATCGTGCTTTAACTGTGTGTCTCTTCCTGATTAGAATCCTTATTTTGCATCCATCTCTTAATAGTGGAAGCAAAACTGATTCTGTTTTTTTGTTATAGTAACGTAACGTATTCGCGCGTTACGCGTTACGTGGAAAGAGATTGATTGAATGAAGTCAGAATCAGACATTGTGCATAAAACTCACGTGCAATTGCACCAGACGGCAGCTGATTTGCGCGTAACTCACTCACTCTATCTGTCACTACCAAGGTGGGTAAAGGTAAAAAAAAAGTGACGTCATTGACGACCCAAGCCAATTATCAAACACTATTCAAAACACGGAAAAATAGTCAATAGTCAACCATCGGTATTATGAGTGTGTGTCGCTCCTCATACCACTCCGTACAAAACCCATGGTATTGTGCGTCATCGACAGGCTTCGCATTAAGAGCACGACCACGCGGTTATGTGTGTCGTCGCCGAGTTGACCACCCACCATTCCCGCGGACAGCATGTCGCTGTTGATGCAGTTATTTATAAAACCCCATTTGCACGGCAAGCCGTTGTGCCGATGGACGAGTGTGCTCAGGAACTTTATCTGTCAGGCGGCGAGAAACTGATGATGATGATGGTGACGGCAATGACGGTTCGCCTTAGTCTTGCCACCACAAACGGTCGCGTTCGGTTAATGTGAACCGACGACAACCAACCATGTTTCGCGGGTGGACTATTTTTGGCGATTATTTCAAACAAGCGACATTGGACAAGTTATGCATTGAAACGAAGAAGAAAAGGTGAGGCTTTTTAGGAGGGGAGGGTAAAAGTAACAATGTAGTTAAAAGCCTAATTGAGAAAAAGATTCGAAACTCCAAAATGGTGATATATTTACCGAATGGGAAATATTCTGATACCGTTTGCAAAGGAGTTGAATATGTTTATCTAAACAATTATAAAACTCTGAATCTGAATTGTGATACAATCTGACTTAACGACTAACAGTGCAGCAAAGGCCACTAAACAATTAGATTGTTCAATATAAGGTTGGAGGCTCCGATTCTAATCCTTTATTCCTATGTGAAATGAAATACATTTTAGTTCATTTACCCAATACTACGAGTTTGGTAACTGCTCAATAAAAATTGCGCATAAAAATCACTGATCTAGTGCAATTCCCTGTCAGTTCTTGTTCTTCAGAAATTTTTCATGAAAGATTTCACTTTTGCTATAATTAATTTTCTACGTGTTTTGAAATTTTGTTGAAGTTCTTAAACCCAACAAATACAGTGGAGCGCCGATTATCCGTGTACCTTTTATATGGCTATCCCAGTATTCGTGCAGCACGGAAATGACACTTCTAAAGGCGAATTGACATATTAACTGCAAACCGCTGATGGCAAGAAATCACAGCCTCAAATAATACAATATGCTCAAGTTCGACCAAATAGAACAGATTTATTTTACAAATCACTTTACTAGCATCTAGTTAACATCAGGCTTTAGAAAAAAGTCTGCACACACAACACTTACTTATAAATAAAAATAATTGTGCCTATTATCCGTTATATTCGCTTATCCGGCAAGGGCTGAGTCCCGATGCGCACGGATAATCGGCGTTCCACTGTAATGTGATTAGAAGCAGTTATGGGTAAACCGGAGTGGAATCGTTGATCCACTGCTACTCCGCGTATGAAAAATTAATTCCGACTCCGACTAAAAACCAAAGATGACTCCGACTAGTCTGGTCGAGCCCGATTGAGTCCGGTCGAGTCCGAATGGGTTCGATGTAGTCCGACTAATCGTGGGTGAATTGTAAGTTGCTCAGGACTCGATTCTACCCCCTTCTCCCCCCCCCCCCCCCCCCCCCCTTTGCTCGCTTCCTCAGTAGCCAGTAAATTGTCAATTTTGCAAGACTAAACCGTACCACCCCGCTCACTTCTGTCGGAATCATTCCGACTCCGACTCCAGATGGCGACGGAGTCCCACCGATCCGATTCCGTCAAAATTTATAAATTACCCATCACTAATTAGAAGGACCAATACCAACCAAAATGACTTCTAGTGTCAATACGACGAATATAATCAATCCTATATATGAGACATATCAGTAACTTCAGTAAATTTCAACCCTATACATTGAGACAGAAATTCGGACCGATTTAGCTCCAAATAGGAAAATACAGTGAAATAGGGATAAAGTCACCCCACATGCTTGAAAAGCCATGAATGTGAACAACAGCAAAAGTACTCACCGGTGGTGCCGGTCGATACGGTTGCGAGTGCGGACTGTAGGGTCGGGGCGGCGGTGCCCAACCCTGCTGCTGATGTCCACCATGGTACGGATGCATACCGGGCTGTCCTTGACCGGGTGGTCCACCTCCAGGACCGGGCGGTTGACCGGGTCCGGGCGCCTGTTGACTTTGCGGTGCCGACGGATCGTAACCGGTCGGCGGATAGCGTTGGTGCGGTGCACCCGGATGCGGTGGCGGCGGTGGATGCGATTGAAGCAACAAGTTAAGCGTCGGCGTCGGGCCACCGGCGGCTGGTCCACCGGGCGGTGGCGCGTTCGCACCTCCGCCGGGTGGTGGCTGACCGCCAGCACCGGCACCACCGGCACCAGCGGCCGTCGGCTGCTGAGACATGTAGCGACTGTGCCGCCCATGCATCGGACTGCCGGTGGCTGCTGCTGCTGCGGCGGCGGCAGCTGCTGTTGCAGCGGCGGCCGCGGCAGCCGGTTTACCGCCGGTATGCTGCGGGGGCGGTGTGCCCGCACCACCGGCACCGCTACCACCACCGGCACCACCGGTCGAGGCAGCAGCCGCTGCGGCCGCTGCTGCGGCGGCTGCTGCCGCACCCATCCGATGCGCGTGATAGTGTGCGTAAGGATCGGGTGCCCCACCAGCACCCGGCGGCTGCACGTTCGGGTCGTGCGGATGATGGGGATGGTGATGGTGGTAGCGGGGCGCATACTGTTGCTGTTGGTGCTGCATTGCCGGCGGTGGCGGCTGACCGTACACCTGCCCGTGATGCTGCATCTGATGATGGTGGTGACCCATCGGGGGTGGCGGTGGTGGACCGCCTGCTCCACCGTGCGGTGGCGGTGGCGGAGGCCCATGGCTATGGTGCGGCGGTGGCAACGCTTCATCCTTTCCGCTACCGCCTGCACCGGAACTACCGCCGTTCGGTGCATCACCCGGTCCGGATCCCGGCACCGGATGGTGGTGTTCGTAGGGCAACGAATGGTGTGGCGGTGGCCCATGACCTGGCGGCGGCGGTGGTGGTTGCTGCTGATGGTCACCACCCGCACCCGGTGGTCCCGGCGGATGGTGATGCGGGTGATGGTGTTGATGCGGATGCGGCGCCATATGCAGCGGGTGCGGTGCATGCGAATGGTGCGGTGGTGGTGGCGGAGGCTGATGATGATGCTGCAGCTGCGCATGCGGATGATGCGAAGGCGGCTGATGATGTTGCTGTTGCTGCGGCGTCGTTACCGGTGTGGTCGCAGCTGAAGTTGTCGTCGTTGTCGTGGCAGAGGCGACTGCCGTCGATGATGCTCCTCCTCCGGGGCCTCCACCGGTCGCCCCACCCGCCGTACCCGCCACACCTCCTCCTGGGGCGGACTTTTGACTTTTCGGATCACCCATCGTGTGACGTCGGTGCGGCGGCTGACCTCTGTTATTGCAATTGGCAGTTGGTTAGCAGCGGCGGCGCCGTCGTCGTCTTCGGTCACGGGGTGACGTGATTTCTCTCCGTGAGGCGACAGACCACTTAACTTCTGCTGTGGTACTGCTTTACGGCCGCTACTGTTCTACTCGAACGGCGCTGGTTCGATTCCAACATTGCTGTTGGGTTGAGATGTTGAAGGACTTCCGTCCCGAGCAAAATACGGAATACACACACACATACGCACACAAACGGGCGCGCGCGCTCGACTTTCCTTTCTCTACACGCGCGCAGCTTTCGGTTTACAAGAACGTTTCTTTCACTTGCTGCAATGCGGCTACGCGCGACAC